>NW_026623050.1:1538636-1846363 GCF_023065955.2 Ursus arctos
GCACACACGCAGGTGCAGCATGCCAACCCGCGATCACGGGCAGGTTTGTTACAAACACCCAACTAGCGCATGTCCTATGTGTGTCGTTGGCACTCAGCCTCCTTATCACCTCACTCACCTTAGGACCACTTAGTAATAGCTTCCCCAGCCCTCCCACGCCGAGAAACCACATCGTCCTGGGCCGATGGCACCACCTGGTGGCCACCACAGGAACTCCCCAACCGGGTATTCCTCCACCACTTCATTAGCGGTCTGCGGACCTCATGTGCATGTCATTCTCCCCTTTTTCTTCTTCCAAGTTCAAGCCTCAGTTAATTCTAGCTAGGTAATCTACAATTTATACACAAGCATTCCTTTCCATCTCTTCTCCCAGCTCTTGCCCTATGTCTCCCTCTCCTGCTACTTGGAAAGCTTAAGGAGCTTCGGCTATAAGTCTGAACTATGAAGAAAGCAGCAAATCTTGAAGTGGGGGGAGACACATTTAGATTTACTAAACCAACAATGCGTCTCATCAACAAATATTTTTGGAGAATAAGAAAAGTAAATAGCTATATAATAGATGGGAAGACAGGTTGGTTGGTTTGTTTTTTAAGATTTATTTATTTTAGAGAGAAAGACAGCACATGAGCAGGAGGGGGGCAGAGGGAGAGGAAGAGAGAGGATCTCCAGCAGACACCACGCTGAGCACGGAGCCCAACTCAGGGCTCGATCCCATGACCCCCAGATCACGACCTGAGCTGAAACCAAGAGTCGGTGCTGAACCGACAGCACCACCCAGGTCCCCCAAGACGGTCAGTTTTGTTGGTAATCAAATGAATGCAAAATAAAACAATGAGTGTTATTTTTGCCTGTCAAATGAAAAGATTAAAAAAGGTAAAACTCATAGTTTAGAAGCGAGACAAGATTCCGTGAACAGATGAAGAGAAGGTAGCCAGGTTAGTCCAGCATTTACAGAAAGCAATGTAACAATATGGAGGAAACAGGACCTAAAAATAGGCATGGAGCTTGACCCGATGTCTCTTTTCATAGAAATACATACCCTAGAGAACTACACAAAGACCTTTGTGCTGATATGTTCGCTGAAGCAATATTTATGATGCAGACAAACTGGAAAAACTCTTAATGTTCAACATTTGGGTAATGCTTAGCTGAACTGTGGCATAAACATAAAAGAGGATATAATGCAGTTACTAAAAATAATTACTGTGATTATTTAATGAAATACAAAAAGTTCTTGATATAATATTAAGTGTAAAATTCAGACAAAAATAGTAAGTATAAACATTCAGATAAAAAGGTATGACTTTGGGGGCACCTGGGTGGCTCAGTCGGTTAAGCTCTGACTCTTGGTTTCAGCTCAGGTCATGATCTCAGGGTTGTGAGATGGAGCCCTGCCTTGGGCTCTGCACTCAGCTCAGAGTCTGCTTGAGATTCTCTCGCTCCCTCTTTCCCTCCACCTGCTCGCTCTCTCTCAAGTAAATACGTAAATCTTTTTTTGTTAGAGTATGATTTTTTTAAAACTACATATATATGCATAGAGAAAGATACTGGAAGGAAATATACCAAATGTTGAAAGTGGGTCTCTCTAGATGGTGAGATTATAAACAATTTATTTTCCAAATCATCTGCAAGTGGACTTTATTATGGTTATAATAAGAAAAATCACTCTAAACATAAGCAAACCATAGCATCTATAGTCTTTAAGGGTACCCCCAAATTTCTTTCTGAATGTGCAACGGCAGGAAAAATCAAGCCTCTAGAGCCGTGGTTCTCCACTGTTGACTGGCAGAGGACAGTATCTGGAGCCATTTCTGGCTGTCGTAAGTGGGAGGATTCTACCGGCATCCAGCGGACAGAGGCCAGGGATGCAGCCCCCATAACAGAAAACTCTCTGGCCCAACATCAGGAGTGTTGGGAGTGAAAACCTTGCTCTAGAAACCAACTCGCAGGATTTGAATCCAGACCCTATCTCCCTTAGCTGGTCAATGCTGGGCCAACCGCTCACGCACTTTATACTTCAATTTGCCCTTATAAAAGGGGATCATCACATAGGACTTTGAGGATTTTAAAATACCAATATATAAAGTGTCAGGCAAGTAGTAGATAAAATAGAAGTATTAGTTCTCTTCCCCCTAGAACCACATTTAAAGAAACAACACTCTTATTCAACCTGGTGTTTCCTTTTGTTAGGTATTGTTAAAAAAAAAAAAAAAGTTCCTCTAACCTTTTAATCCTTCTCAACTACCTATTTAAAACACAGATGGTGCTCTCCCTGGATTCTAGAGCTTCAATATTCAGGTTGATAGGATTAAAAAAAAAAAATGAATTCTTGGGTCTACAATAGTGATTATCAAAAACTCATGGAGGCAAATGTTCTAAGTTCTGGGGCTAACACAGGTGAGAAGCTGAACTCTGGCTCCAGCACTGCCCAGGGTCCGTCCTGTGATTGAAAGGCTGAGTCTGCAGAGCACCAAAGGGCACACGTGCAGGCGTCCCGCGTGCGTCTCTCCTTATCCACCAAAGCTACACGTCAATGACTGGGGCTCATCCATCCATTTGGGTTTCTTGCACTTCTCCCCTGCACTGAATGATTCCGCTCTATTTATAAATCTGCTCACTGAAATTAAAAATGGCCTAAGGAGACTAGAAGTCTAGACCCAAGACACCCTCACTCCTACTCCTCTACATCAGAACAGCGTCGGCACCGTCGGGGAGAGCTGCGGCATATCCCGCCATTGCCTCTCGCTCCTTTGCCTAAACCAGAGCAAGGCAGTCACCCACGCACGCTCCTCCAGGCTGTCCCGGAGGGGCTGGGAGGTGACGTGACCTCCCCTGGAGCCCGGGTGAACAGACCGAAGCATCACAGCCGTGGATCTGGCAAGCGGGGAGCAAGCTGACCACTCCCTGCCTGCAGGCACGTCTTGCCCGTTCACAGCCCAGACCCCTAGGCACCAAAACTCCGCCTGTAAAAAAAACCAGAGGCACTTACCAGGCTCCAGCATGCTGTATACAGATCTAGTTAAGCGAGAACCAACTGCCAAAAATTCTCTTTTTCACTGACCACACATTACAAAAAAAAAAAAAAGATCCCTGTGATATTAGTATAATGCATCACTTACTGTCAGAGTAACTGCCCTCCCTTCCCTTCGGAAACATTTTCAGACAATCGCACCTGTGCCATATTTTTGCACACCCCAGTGAGCAGGGACTATGCAGCGTCTGCACAAACTCAGCAAACGGTCCCTCCCTCCATCCAGGGATGGGCTGAAAAGAAGACGACGACGGAAATAAACCAAGAGACAGGAGAAGAGACTCGCTGGCTCAACTCAGGAGACAGGCGTCTTAGAGTTGACAGCAGAGGAATTCTTCCCAGCAGGCCCATCCATTCCTGCTGCTTGAGAGGAAAACGTTAGTCACCCCCTTCGTGGCCAGACCGTGTAGGGCTTGCTGACACAGGCCTGCTGAGCTGTCGTACCAGAAAGTGGCCTCGGGACGGTCCCCCGGGCCAGTGCCCGGGACGGAACGTCCCCTAAGCCACAATCTGTCTTGTGCAAAGACAAACTGACAGGCAATTGGGAGAATCGGCCGGTGGTGCCGTGAGCCTGCCATGAGCTGGAAGGGCCCAACGCCATGGTCATTTCAGGCTCTGCGTAAGTATCGTCCGGTCTTAGGCCACACGCCAGCAGACACTTCTCTTCCCACTGCGCGCTGCGCCCCCGTGCACTGGAGACCAAGCGGGCTCTGAGCGCTGGGGGAGGTCAGTGTCTGACCCGCGGGGACCTTACAATCGGATGTGTCCCAGGGAAAACCACAGGGAAAAGGTGGGGCGGCTGCGGCAAAGGTCCGTTTTACAAACTGTTCAGCATGTGCTGAGCACGGCAGAAAGCACGTTCCCTTTATTATCTTTCTGACATCCTAAGTGCTGAGTGACAGGAGAAACCCTAATGGAGTTGGCACCAAATATCCATGTATTTGTCCAACACAAAGACAAATATTCAATCCCCGTGCCCGCCCGATACCACCGCGACCACCACTGTGGCCGCTGAGGGCATCTCCAGATTTGGGGCAGCCTTTTTATCTGCAAAGAGAGAGGGCTTAGAGGACACTCTTCGGGCAAGGTGATAGGCCATGGGAGGCCGGAGCTTCTTTGGGGGATCTTAGGGCTCCAAACAATACCGACCACACGCCCCTACTCCCCAGATGCTCTTAAGGAGGGAAATGCGGTGACACTCTTAAAAGTGTCCAGCCTTCCCTGCTGCCGCCGACTCTCCCCATCACCACCCTACACTCAACACGTAGCAGCTAAAAAGTCTATTTCTTCCTACTTCTTCCTGCCTGGACCTGAGTCCCCATGATCCACCCCCTGCCCCTCCCAAAGGAAGGCCAGCTCAAGTTCAACTCATCTGTGATGTCTTTTCTGGGGGCCAACACCTTACCTTTCTACAGAGCTCCTCGGTGGTGGCTATCTGATCTATATCCTGGGCTCTCAGCTTCTGTCCCAGCATGCTGCAGGCATGACTTTCAATTTCTAACATCCCTTTCACTCACCTAGACTTCAGGTTCCTTCAACAAGGACTGTAAGTCACAGGAAGGGACAATGGGCCAGGCTACTCGTCTCTGCTGCCCCCTGGATACGAGTTTTTCTGACACCCCTGTAGCTGGCCCCTCACTGGGGTGAGATGGCATGTGAACACACAATTCGCCCTTCCTGATCTTTCTCGTGTTGTCACTCTGCACGTCTGGATGCCTCCAGACTGACACACCAGGGGGAAACACAGCCAGGGAATGGAGGAGTAAGGAAAAGGCGGCCTCATCCCGCTCCATTCCCGATTATCTGTAAAACGACTCGATTACTCCTGTCAGAGTTTAACCTTTCCTAACAGGTTAAAAGAAGATAACCCTGACTCCTGCCTATCTTACGAAGACTCCACGTAATGAATTAGATGGTGTGCTCACTGGTTTTAAAAATGCATGAAGATTCCTGGCACGTAGTATGTGCTGAATAATTACTTAGAGAATAAATAAAACGGGAATATATTAGATGACATCTTGATAGAAGGCATGGTTCAGAGCAAGCACTGACCAGTGCCTCCCAGCCATGCTGACACGTGGAGGGAGGGCACACGCTCTCAAACCGTGGAGCGCACGATTTCCCGCTCTCTGCGCACCCTCCTTATGCTGACATCTCCGATATCTCCAGAAGCATGCTTAGCTCTTGGCTTAGCAGCTGACCAAAGACGCTTCTTGACTTTCAAGGTGCTTCTAGGGACACTGGGTGGCTCAGTTGGTTAAGCATTTGCCTTTGGCTTGGGTCATGATCGCGGGGTCCTGGGATCGAGTCCCATATCGGGATCCCTGCTCAGTGGGGAGCCTGCTTCTCCTTCTGCCCGTTGCTCCTCCCACTTCTGCTCTGTCTCTCTTTGACAAATAAATAAATAAATACAATCTTACAAAAAAATAAAGATGCTTCTATAACTTATTTCATGGCAAAAGGCAATATTTAAGCAGCTACAAGGACAAGAGATGGAACAGAGTGTGGCTGAATATGAAGAAGCTGGGCTTTACCAGGGTTTCTGGAAAGCATCCTTTCTCACCGTAGTCACATGGCCCTTGCTCCTAAGGTGAACACTGAGGGGGCAGAGCACTTCGTGAGACCAGAGGGAAGCCCACCCATCCAAAGATTCACAACTTGTCATGGCATTTTTCCCAGGCCACGCTTAGGAGAAGGATGTGAGGAAGAGAGAACACAAGATGTGACCGCAGACATGACCATCTTCCACCCACGAAGCCAGGTCCACCTGGAGATGTATGTGGGAGGACGAAAGCAGCAGCTCCCCTGAGAATGATGCTTTGCATTTGTGTAATGCTTTCTATTGTCTGAAACACTTTTCTACACATTATTTAACTTGACTGTCGTATCAACCCCGCAAGATGGCATGGATCGCTTATCTCCTTGTGCAGACTGGGAAAATACACTTCATAGAGTTTAAAGGGACTTGCTCAGTGCCACCCAGCTGGTTGAGCCAGGACCAAGCCCGGGGCTTCCTGCTACGCTACACACACACACCCACACCGCGCGTGCCCCTTGCACTACTCCAACCCCATGGCACGCCATGGTCAAAAATGCACGCTTAGTTTGCACTGCGGTGCCAAGCTGGGGTCTGCTAACCCCTTCCAGCCTGCTTCAACAGCTTTCTCTCCGAACCACAGTGTCCGAGGAAACTGCACCAATGTGTTCCAAGAGGGCAGTCCGTCAGAAAATTTGCTTCCTGAAGCTTCGTGTCCCTGAAACACCATCTGCCCAAATCTGCTTGTGGTTTACCACGACTCCCAGCATCATCATAGCTTCTCGGCTGAGTGTCACGGGATCATACACGCCTACGGGGACAGAAGACAGCAGCTGGGAGAGACGCATTCCAACCTAACACAGCTGGCCTGCCAACCACCTTGGAAAGCTCAGGCTGTGTGACTGTGGGCACCTTTCGACTTTTCTCACCACTCTGAAGGTGCTATCAGATGAGACAGAGTCCTGGAGAGGATTTTTGCCAACCATAAAATATGAGTTCCTCCCACTCCATTTCCTCCATGTGCGTGAGCCACTTTGGTCAATTACCTCCGGAACATGGTTCACTTGGCTTCCCTGGTGACCCAGCAAGCCTCTGGTTGTGTCGCCCTTTGCCCAGACGGCACGTCTCAGGTGATGGGAAACAAGGGCCTGGCTTGAACCTCCTCCAGGAAGAACAGCACGTCTAGGAGGACACCTGCCACAAGCCGATTTTGCATGAGGGCCTGAGAAGCCTCCTGAGGAAAGAGCTCCTACTGAAGGAAAGACGGTCCTGGCTTCCCCAGGCCGAGGCAGGGGTGTCAGGCCTCTGCAGTCAGCGGGAAGGGCGGGATTCTTAGCCCCCACGCTGTCTAACGCTCGGATTTCTCTCCCTGTCCAACCTCTCGTGTGAATCCCATGAAAAGCACGAACAGTGAGGAATAAAAGGGAAAGCTGTTTTCCTGAAAAGTCTCTAGGATTTAGGGGCACGAGGTACACTGAGGGATCTCCCCCTGCCTCGCCGCCCGACACACGCCAACAGAACTCCACTGCGACCACTCTGTGGCTGGTGGCCTTGGTGGTGGCCAGGGAAGGAGATAAGGAGAACAAGAAGGAGAAGGGGAAAAGGGTAACCGCTCGCAGCAGCGCATCCATTCCTTATGTTCCGGATCGCGCACGCGCCGTGCTCTGGGATCGCAAGAAATATTTGAGGCATTTTGTGTGGAGCTGGGGTCCCAAGTGAGTAGGTATTTGAAAAGCCAGTGAATTTAGGATTGTGAGGGTGGCTCCAAGTGTGCTCACAGGTTGTATTACAGGAAGATTGTGACGGAAATAACACTAATTTCCCTTGCTGGAGTCTCGGAGGTCAATGATGTTTCAAAGGAGCAAACAGAGCAAGGCGATTTCAGCAAATATCCGGGGAGTGGGCGTCTGTTATGTGCCAGGCCCCGTCCAGGCCCTGCAGATAAAAAAGCAGGCAGACATCATGTGTGCTCTTGCGGATCTTACAGTCGGGGAGGAAGGCGAGCAGCGCCTCATCGTAAACGCCAACTCACGGTGGGTCTACAAGCACCAAATTCAAAGAAAGATGCACAGGGAGCCCACGAGCAGGGATCACCCTTAAAGATAAACGTATTTCACCATCTGGTTTAAGATCAGCCCTGTCCACACCTATACCTTTAATCCAGGAGCCTGAGAAGCTACACGCTGTGCTGGACAGAACAGAACGGAACATCAGGATCCTAGGGCGCCTGGGTGGCTCAGCCAGTTAAGCGTCTGCCTTCGACTCAGGTCATGATCCCAGGGTCCCGGGATGGAGCCCTGCATCAGGCTCCCTGCTCAGTGGGGAGTCTGTTTCCCCCTCTGCCTGCCGCTCCCCTTGCTTGTGCTCTCTCTCACTCTCGCTTTCTGGCAAATAAATAAAATCTTAAAAAAAAAAAAAAAAAAGAATACAGGATCCTGCTCGAGCTGTGAGCCCACATGCAAATACGAGCTGTATCCCCAGGTAAGTCGCTTCTCGGAGTTTGTCTTTCTACGTCTACAGAACGTGACAAGGACTACGTGCCCCCCTTGCCCATCTCAAGCAACGATCCTGAGGGGCAAGCACAAGACCGCACAGGAAGGTAATCTGAGATCCAGAATCTAACAGACGTATCCAGAAGCACAGTCTTGTTTGTATGTGGATTATAACTGTTTTCCTTAGGAACCCGCAGCTGGTGCAACGGTGTTACCGTGTCACTCTCCATGCTGGCTCGATGGTTCATTTAACGTGTCAGCTTGGCTAGGCTCTAGTGCCCAGTTGCGCAAACACCAAGACAGATGTTACATGCATGGTATTGTGAAGGTCTTTTTTAGACATGGTTGACGATGATATCAGTCGACGTTGCGTAAAGCAGCCGTCTTCCATAATGTGGAAGGGACTCATCCAACCAGTCCAAGGCCTTAAAGGACTGAGGTCGCCAGAAGAGGACAGAATTCTGCCTCTGGATGCCTTCAGAATCAAGGTCCCAACATCAGCTCTCCTCTGGGTCTCCAGGGTGCAGGTCAGCCCTGCAGATTTCAGACTGGCCAGCCCCAACGGCAGAAGCCAACTCCTTCACGTGAATCTGTCTCTCTCTATACATACACACATGTAGAGATCTATCTAGAATTTATAATTTACTCATAAACGCACACACACACACACGCACCATCTGTTCTGATCCTCTGGAAAACCCTAACACATCTGACTTCCACAGAATTCCATGAAAATGCACGGAGGCTCAGCCTCACGTAGGTTCTGACCTGTATGGCAGTGAGCGCTTCCCAGCGAGGGTCCTGGAGCCAGACGGCCAGGGCAGCATTTAGCAGCAGTCATCCAGTAAACGGAACCTCGTTTTCTGTGTCCCTCTCTGCCTTTACAGGACAGTCACATTTTACGTAAGGGATGAACTGAAGGTGTCAACGTGATTCAAAATTCACAGAACTCAAGAACAATCCTGCCCAAGGACAAGGACCCTTTCTGCTTATCAGCTAAAATGCAATAAGCACTGTGTGCAAGGACCAAGCCTACTACTCTGAAATTGTGACTCTTGACAGACTGTGACTCTGCGGGGATTCACACCCCTTCTCATGGTGCGTATGCAGTGAAGGTGTACTAATTTTTCATATTGCACTGTTGCAAAGTCACATAAAATGCACATACGACATTCCCCAACAGCTCAATATTTCTATTGGTTAATGCCTCACTGAAACACTTAGTTTATATATATGTATATACACATATATACATATATATATGATTTTATTCATCTATTTGAGACAGAGAGAGCACGAGTGGGAGAGGGGCAGAGGGAGAGGGAGAAGCAGACCCCCTACTGAGCAGGGGGTCTGACTCGGGGCATTCCCAGGACCCCGGGATCACAACCCTAGCCAAAGACAGATGCCTAACCCACTAACTCACCCCCATATTTATTATCTATTTTTAAAGATTTATTGATTTTAGAGAGAGAGCAGGCACGTATGAAGGGGGAGGCACAGGGAGAGGGAGAGAGAGTCTTAAGCAGACTCTGCACTGAGTGTGGGGCCCGATGCAAGGCTCGATCTCATGACCCTGAGATCATGACCTGAGCCGAAACCAAGAGTCGGTTGCTCAACCGACTGCATCACCCAGGTGCCCCTGAAACATTTATTATAATAATCAAAAAAGAAACTAGACAAGATAACACTCTCTTTTCATGTTGAATTATATCTTACAAGTTATACAGGGATTTTATAATGTAAGAGCAAAATTGCTGTAATATAATTAGTAAATAACTAGCTGTTAGATTATATACTCCTGCGAGATAACAGAAAATGCATATTGGCCTTTGCCCTCGTTCCTGGCACAGAGCTCCTCGAATCCTTGTAAGTTCTCGAGTGATAAGGGTACCAGGAGCATCTTTTGTTCTAGTATTTGGTCTTTGATTCTGGTTTCTGACACAGGGCTCCGGAAACCCTTGTAATTTCCTGGGTGACAGGAGTGTACTTTGTTCGAATGAAGTGACTGGGGGAGTTCCTGGTGGCTCTTAGATGAGGGCTGGCCATTGGAAAAACGGAGGCGTGATTAGAAGCTTGGGATTTTCAGCCCTGCCCCCATTCTCTTGAGAGGGGTGAGGGCTGAAAATAGTTAATGATGGATCCTGCCTATGTCACGAAGCCTCCACAAAACCCCAAAAATATGGGGTTCAGGGAACTTCCAGGTTGGTGAACACATCCACACGGGGAGGGTGTGCACCCCAACTCCACGGGGACAGAAGCTCCTTTGCTAGGGACCTCCCAGACCTTACCCTAGCTATCTCTTTATCTGGCTGTTCCTCTCGCTCCTTATCATATCCTTTCATAAACTGGCAAAGCACAAGTGTTTCCCCGGGTTCTGTGAGCAGCCCCAGCAAATCAGTACAACAAACAAGCAGGTGGGGGCGGGAGCTCAGATTTACAGCCAGGCAGTCAGAAGCACAGGTGACAAGCTGGACTTGGGACTGGCATCTGGACGGGGGAGCCTCGTGGGACGGAGCCCTTCACCCGGGGGAGTGGACATACCCAGAGGGGTAGTGTCAGAATTGAGTTAAACTGCAGAGTATCCAGCCGGTGTCCCAGCGTGGCCTGCTGTAGGGACCCCCCCCCACACACACACATGGGGTCGGATGCATTGTGAGTGTAGTAGCAGTGGGACAGGAAAGGAGAGACGCAGTAGGAAAACTGAGTTTTTCTAATACAATTCGTAAAGAGTTAAACTTACCCGATATTTCAAAACATCAGTAACCATCTAGGTCAGGAGTATGGGCTATGTAAGACGGCGAAGAACAGAGATTTGGGGAGACAACTGTGTGTCCTTCTTGTATTCTTATTTTAATTCTGAGCATGAGTGACCTCAAGTACTGAGACCAAAACCTCCAAACTTCGCTGCACCATGACGCCCCTCTGCATCCTCCCTCTCTTCCCAGCGGAGGAAGGGCTAGACTCAGGCCACCCATGCTCTGAGTCTCATCCTCTCCCACGTGCCCAGGAGCTTTCATGCCTCGGTTATCTGCTCTTTGTACCCCGTCTTTCGCGCTCCCTCTCCACTGGTGCCGGCCGATCGGCACTTGAACAAGTTCAGATCTCTCCATCCCAACACGATAGCCTAAGCGAAACCTTCTTCAGCTAGGCCCCTCCTCTCCCATTCCTTCCGGAAGGATTACCCAGTCTTCTTCCCCTTACCTGACCTCCTGGGCCATCTTCCCTGTCTCCTACCCGATGGTTTCTGCCAGGGGCCCCGGCAACGTTGCTGCTTCTCCACCCACTGAGCGCTTTACACCCGAAGGCCCTAGTTTCAGGTGACCTCTCCGCAGATTTTTACCATGGGGACCACTGCCCATTCTTGAGACACTCTTTCCTTGTCTTCTGTGCATGTCATCATTCTGGCGCTCTCTGGCCAATTGTTCTGTTTCCCCTGCAGGTGCTTCTACCTGGCCCTCCTGTAGGAGTCTCCCAGGCCTTTTTCTTAGGTGCTCTGCTCTTCCTCCATGACCCTCGCCCAGGGTCACCTCCCCATCCCTACAGCATCAGCCACCACAACCGTGGGGATGACCGTGACATCTCTCCCTTCGCCCCAGCATCTCTCCTGCATCATATGCAGCTACGTGCCTCCTGGACACCTGCCCCTGGATGCCCCGCAACACAAAAATAACCCATTATTTTCATCTTCCTGTCCTGCCTCCACATCTCCCCCCCACCTGAAAATTCCAAACCTCCCCCTTCTCTTTTTGAATGTTTCACTATCCGTGCAATTGACCAAGATGAGAAATTGGAAATCATCCAGGGACTTTTTTAGGGATTTGAGTTGAGGGTGGGCTGAATGGAACCCCAAAGGACATGGGCCAAACTGGAGGCCCCGGCCTCCTCAAAGAGCCAACCCATTGCTCTCACTGGCTCCCCCAGGATGGGGGCCGCTTAGGAGGATTTTAGTCAGGATATCTGGGTCAAGAGTCAGCCCCATTCTTTCCTCCAACTGCAGGGAGGCCAGCCAGAAACTGAGGCCCCAGTGCTGCTCAATGTTGAAGTCACGCTCCCCTCCAACCTTCAAATGGGAAGCAACTGCTGCCCCCCTGTGGCAAGACGGAGGCACTGCAGTCCTTTACAGAGGCCACAGGCTGGCTAAGGCCACTTAGGATCTCCCCCCTTCAAATAGGCTTTGCCCTACAAAGGACTCTTTCTCTCCTTGATATTTATTAAGAAAACAATCTTGGTTCTCCTTATTTTGAAATGAAAAGACTGAGGTGCAAAAGCAAGTGTTGTAAAAAAAGAATTTTGGTATTTTTATGCTTGGCAATACAGCTTTAAAATTATTCTAAACCATTTGAAGCCAGTGTTTATAAATTTCTATCCAGTGGTTTGTTGTCTGGTGTTATCACAGAGCTAGGCATCTGGCAGCCTAGAATTGTGGGGAAAATAAACCAGTGGCTCTAAGGAGCTCCTCTTTGACCTGAGGCTGTTAACATTCTGAAAACCAAAGCACATTTTCTGGTTGGGTTCACCCAAGGCCAATATTAGCGTCAGCGGGCAGAAGCACTCCTGACTCCCCAGAGTCTCTGTCCCCTGACAAATGGCTCTCTGAATCACCTCGGCCGGCTGGTGGCTTTACTTGTTTCTGGGGACAAGAGAACCACAGAGGCCATTCAGGTAGGTCACAGGGACCCGTGAGCAACTTTGGGCTTGGGGGAAGACGGCACAGCCGAAGGGCGCGGACGCCTGTCTCAACGGTACCGCTGACGGGAGGAGTCATCAGAAATCCTACCAGGGGAAAGCCATGAAAGCCTGAAAATGTGGTGTTCGTAAGCCACCGAGTGAGAGGAGGCAGGCCTGTGCGGTTTCTAACAGCACCAGCCGAATGCCCGCGTGCGAGTGGGCTCAAAGCCCCACTTGACATAGGAGAAAACGGAGGCTCAGAGGAGTTGCCAAGGTCACACACACAGCTCGTGAACAGTATGGCCAAGCCTCAGCCCCCGTGTTCTCTTCTCTATAAAACCACAAGCTGGTCCCTGTTTGTCTTTGTGTTTTTTCATTTTGCTCTGGGCTACGAACACCTGCGTTTGAGAGATGCTCCTTACCAAGTCATGTTTAAGGTGCCTATGGAGAGGATAAAAAATAACCACCAATGCTCTTGGATGCTTTTTGGCAAATGCTTCCTCCCCAGTGACGACTTAACAATTAGCAATTAACCAGGAGGCTGGTTACCAAGTTTTGGGAATCCTCTGATACCCGGAGAGTCTCGTTGGCCCCCTGCTGGTTCAGTGCTGGAACTGCAGAGTCTCAACAGGCGGGAATACAAAGGGCCCCAACCTTGCGCCAGGCTCATCAGTCACCATCAGAAGAAACGGACATTTTGCTCAGCACACATCACTGAGCTCTGAGCAAAAACACTCCTAGGCAGATTTTTTTTTAAAACACAGACTAGAAATGAAATACCTGCCTTGAACTGAAAGGAGAAAAGCCTCAACAGATCCAGGTGTCAAATAGTATTTACTTACCTGTTGCTGCTAGATATTTTTTTCCCCTGATGGTATGTATGTATTCATTCTTCAAATATTTACTGTGTGCCTACTCTGTGTCTGGGTGTCAAGCAGTAAATAAAACGGTCTCATGGAGCTTACATTCCAGTGGGGAGACAGACAATGAGCAAGGAAACAGACACTAATTATAAATTACAAAAGATGCTATCAGGCTTAAAAAAAAAAAAAAAAAAAAAAAGGACACCATGACAGAGAATGGGGGTTACTCAGAGCGGTGTGGTCCAGGCAGCCCTCTCTGATAGGCAACTTTGAAACGAGACCGAAGAGGAAGGTACGATGCAGAGTGGGAAGATCAGACGGTGTGAAGCTGGAGTGAGCCCACTGGTGTGACCAGGGCTGAAGGGAGGCGGGCGTTAGAGAGAAGTTTGGGTGTGCAGCGGGTGTGGATCCTTGCAGGACGCGGCAGGAAGTGTTCTTTTTAACCCAGATGCAAAGGGAAGCCACAGATTGCATCTTAACCCTGGAGAGTGACATTGACGGGACTTAAATTTGTATTTTAAAAGTTTAACTCTGCCTTTCCTGCGGAGAACAATTTGAAAGAAACAAAAAGTTGAAGTGATGTGGTTTCTAACAGACAATTTCATAAATTCATGCCAGGCACAAGGGTATCTTGAACCAGGCTGTCTGGAGTAGAGCCAGAGAAGAGAGAGGACAGGCAAATACAGATGCGGTTTAGAAACAGAAATGAAATCAATTGCTAATAATTTGGGTCTCACATGGAATGGAGACATGGAGCATTACTGCACGTTTTTAGCCTGCATGCAGGGCTAAGTGGTGGCACTATTCCTTTAGACAGAAAAGACTGACATAAACAGGCTGCCGAAGGTGGCGGTGGAAAGATCAGGATTGACGTGGTAATTTAGCAATTCACAGAAGGCTCTGGATGTACAAGAAACAAGCTTGGGCTGAAGATACAAATGTTGGCGTCATCAGCAAAGAAACAGCATTTGGAGTCAAGGGAAGAAATGAAATCCTCTCGACAGAGAATTGAGAAGAATAAAAGCACGAGAGCCAGCACCGAGCCCTGCAGAACTGACACAAGGAAAAGCTGCCATTCGAGCAGCAGGAGAACACTGCCAAGGAGGCCGGGAAGAAAACGGGTAGTGGGGAAAAGGGAAAGGAGGAAAGCCAACAGTGTGCCATCCTGGTGCAAAAACCAAGGAAGAAAAGGGTTTTAAGAAGGTCAAGTGTGCCGAACGCTGCCGAGGTTGAATATGATAAAGGCGGAACGTCGGTGAATTTGGCAAGAGAGTGGCTGGCCCCGACAAGAACTGTCCAAGGCATCCCAAAATTAACCTGTGGGAAACTGAACTTGAACTCTCCCCCGGACAGGCTCAGTGTAATCCTCTTGGAGGAAAGGGCTCCTTTTCAGTTCCTCAGGCCAAAATCTTGGTATCACCCCCGACTCCTCTTTCAGTTCCTGCCTCCAACCCACCAGCAAATCCTGTTGGTTCTAGCTTCAAAATACACCCACAATCTGCCCATTTCTCACTACATCTCTCTCCTGAATTATTATAGAAGCCTCTTAAATGAGCTCCCCTATTCCAGTCCTCCCTCCCCATAGGAAGATTTTCAATACAGCAGCTGGAATGATCCTTTTCAAGGATACACACTCAGAAGACAAGTCAAAGACCCTGTAAGGAGATTAGTCCGCACGTGCCCAGTCTCACCCTCCCCTTCCTGCTGTCATCCAGTGTCCTTCCAACCACCCTCCTGGGTCTTGGGCTCCAGCCACACTAGCCTCCTTGCTTTTGCACGGGCAGCTGTCTGCCTGGGACATCTTTCTCTCCGTCTCACACAGCCCACTCTCCAACTCTCAGAGCTTGGCTTATCTTCCCAGGAGGGAGCCCCCCTATTTTACGTTGTTTCCTCCATCTTCCTCCTCTGCTTTATATTTTTAGAGCACTTATAACCATTTCATTTACTATATATTTTACTTATCTGTTTGTTTAGAGACTATATCTCTCTTGTCCTGCCAATCTTTCAGGTTCATGTTTCTTTCCCTGGTACCTAGAACAGTGCCTGGCAATCAAGAAATATTGTAGATCTAACAAACCATGGGCAGGGACGGCAGATACCACGCCCTAGGAGAGAATGGGAGGTGGGCCAGCACCGTCAGTACATGGTGAACAGATGCTGGGAAAGGCAGCAAAAAATGGTACAACTACAAGGGGTATGAGATTAAAGGAGGGAGAGTTTTCTAATGGGTTATATGACCACAGTGACCCAATGGTAATTTTTACTGATCCTATATCCTATACTAAAAGGCTAGCTTATAACCCTGTGTTTGAGAGCTAATATATAGTGTCACTAATGAGATTAATCTGAGTATCGTAAGATTAATCAGAATAGATAAACTAAGGGAAATTTTTCTCCGATGTGCCATTTATTAGATAATAAACAGCCCCTCCTGCAAGGGACTTAGAGTCCAGTGATAGTCACCTCAAGTGTGGTGATGATTCATTCAAAAATGATTTCGCAGTAGTGCAATTACGCATGCAAACACCTTTTTTTCAACTGGAATATTACCTGCTCGCAGGTAATAAATTCAAATTCAGGCAGTAAATTCAAATCCTATCCCCAAGCTAGACGGAAGCTTAGAGAAGTTAAGTAATTTGCTCAATGTCACATCACCAGTAAACGATGGAGCTGGCACTGAAATCCAGGTGTCTTCGCCAACAGTCTACGTTAAACGTGTGTTAAAATTCACACCAGAATGCACGCGTTATGTCTATTCTTTCTATAAAAATCAGAAAAAAAAATCCCTCTTCTAACTTGGTCCTTCATAATAAAATCCTACGATAACTGTTGGAAGGGATATAAAAGATACTACACATATCTGTCAGAAGCCTGGGAATTAGCAGGAGTAAGTGAGCAGAGACAATGCAAACAAATGGAATTGAACCGAGGCTATACTCACATGAATAAATACGAGATCACCTAACAAATTAAGTGCCAAGGTCTGGGACTGGGAAAAAGCCAGCCTTCTTATTTTGTTTCTTTTTCCCCCATAGTCTTTGGACTAGTTCCTATTAGCTTTCATCCAAACTGTAATAGGCAGAATCCTAAAACAACCCCGACCCCCAGGATTGCCACCCTGCATAACCCTCTGCTTCTGAGTGAGGGTGAGACCTGTGAATATATGGGACCTCACACACTTGTTAAATGACAAAGGTGATGGGATGGCCACTCCCATCGTTACAAGCAGGAGACTCAAGGGAGAGTCTCCCTCTGGCTCTGAAGCAGCAAGTGGCCCTGTTGCGCGAGGGCCCTGTGGCTGACGACCTGGCGTGGCCTCTAAGAGCTGAGAGGGAATCTGGCTGGCAGCCAGCAAGAAAGGACCCCAGTCCTACAGCAGCAAGAAACTGAACTCCTCCAACAACCTTACTGAGCTTGAAAGACGACTCCAAGCTCCTGCCAACACCTCAACTGCAGCCCGATGAGGCGGAGCACAGGGCCCAGCACACCCACGCCAGACTCCTGACCAAAAGAACCGTGACATAATAAGTGGGCATTGTGGCAAGATGCTAAATTTGTGGTAATGTGTCATAGCGTAATAGAAAACTCAAACACAAGCCAATCTTCATCCCTTGCACAGACCCTTGAGAGATGACCTAACATGGCCATGACCTCCCATCATCCCAGCGGATCCTAACGGAAACAGAATTCTTCATTCCGAATTGTCCTAATTGTCCTGCTCTTTCAAAGCTCCATGCCTTTTCCCTTGGTATCACTCACTCCCTGCTGAATTCCAACTCAGACTTCAAAACCCAAGTCAGATGTTGCTTCTCCAAAGAATTTCCTTGGAGCCACGCCCACCCACTCCAAAGCAGAACAAATTACTCCTATTCTTTGCTTCCCTGACAGCAGTTTGTCTGGACATCTCCCCAGAAACCTGCCATGCATGGTGCACCGTGGTAACCTCTCTCCACCTCCCGCCCCTGGCCCGAGATTCTTTTAGGACAGTTGCCCCAGTCCCTGCACCGGGGCTGGCATGGAGTGGGTGCTAAATAATTGGATACTGAGTATCTGAGGTTCTGGAAAAACACAAGCTTTGGAGCTGCTATTTCTCTTCCACACAGATGATCAGACGTCAGGTATTAATGGAAACTCGGAAAGCTTTCTCCATGACGACAGCTGGGTGACTCACCAAGCCCTTACTGCGCTAAAAGGGCAGGTATTTACTGTCTTGAAAAAGCTGGTCTGAAATGGATAAGTGTGCTCGGAGCGACAGGTGGCAGGTGCCGGGAAGGACTGAGATTCTTCCTATGGGGGTGGCATGATTGTTCTGATTTTTAAGCCCCGTGCTAGGTGTGCATGCTTGCTGATGCAAATTCTCTGCTAATCCATGCCTGACCTCCAATGCCGACCTAAACAGACAACAAGCCCACAGAGCTAGCTTTACTCAACGGCTTACAACGATGGGTAGCAAGACCGAAATGAGAATCGTTTATCAACAACATCCATGGCATCTACAGGCCTCCAGGGCAGACAGCATTTTTAGGTAATCACAGACTCGGGCAAAATGATGCATCATCAATCCGTACAGAATACCATTTGCTAGTTATGTATTTTGACAAAACTCGGAAAGAATTCACATTTTTCCTCAGGACCCACTCACACAGGCGAAGATCTGGGGTGCTCCCTTGCAGTGAACCGAAATTAACCATGCTACTGCTGTAGGGCTCCCCCTCACTGGAGAGAGATCGTTCAGAGAGGCGTGGAAATAAGGCACTTGCTTGTCACCAATTCGTAAAAATGGGATTCAGATCCTCTCTATCAATAAATCGTTAAACAACAAAGTACTGCTTTTTTAATAACAGAATTACAGTGACATTGCCAGAAACTTAAAAAAAAAAATTCTGGGGGGAAATGATCTTGCCACACTAAAAGAATTTCATTAACATTTGCTATAATTAAAAATATTTCAAAAACGTTTTTTGACATAAACTCAATGTCAGTACCTCTTCCAGCTCTCTTTGTGTTTATATGACATCATCCCTAAGAATCAAGTCAGATCCGATAGGTCCTGCATTTTAAAGATTTTTTTTTTTTTTTTACAAATACTGGTTGGCCGTGATTCAAAGAGAGAGCCAGCTGAAGACACAATTTCCTAAAGATCAGTATGGGAGAAGATGCGGGGTCTGGGCTCTAATCTTTCTTTCGGGATAATGCTAGATGCTCCTTCATTCACGCGAATGCTAATGTTCCAGACTTTGGGCGAGGTGCTAGGGCTACAGCTGTGAGTTGATAGATAAGGTCCCTGTTCTCTTGCTACTTACACTCTTCTGTGGAGGCTTGCAGGTATATACTGTGTAGAGTAAGAAGAAATGGGAAACGGAGGGAGGAAATGAAGTTTGTTCAGCATGCGTTATTTTAAGTACAACTGGAAACGTCAAACTGGGAGAATACGGTAAATACCTTCGATGCTCTGTGGGCCCACAAGATTCATGGCCTGGTGAGCGGGATACTCTACCCGTGGTCTGGCAATGCCCAGCTGCTCCATAACGCCGTGGAGCAGCCTCTGAATGTCTGTTTCCGAGACCCGGTCGGGGGTCCTCGGGCTATACGCAGATGCTGGAGTCCATCCAAATGTCAGCCAAAACACCAGGCCGGCGAGCATGGTAGGAACCATCACAGACGCCATTTTTAACCTGCAGAAAAAAGACCAAACATGTATCGATTGGCCACAATCGGGGATTGCGATGCTCAATCACGCAAGTGGGTGATTCAAGGACCACCCACCCAATGGGGCTGCAATGAAAAATCCTTAAGGGTTTGCTTTTGCCTTAAGTGTCCAGTCTAGGCAGAACATCTGCTGTGGAATGGTATTAAAGAAACAAAACAACCCGAGATAGCCAATTCCTTCTGCACGCAGCAGCCTTGGGAAGACTAGCCAGGAACGGCCCTTCTCACTCCTTTTTCTCTCCTTGCAGCTCCCTGAAAGTGCTTCATTACCCCTAACCCCACCACCCTCTCCTCTCTTAGTAAAGCAAGCAAACCAACAACAAGAACTTGCTCCAATTTTGAGAGAGGGAGAGGCACATCGAGAATTTTCCCAGTCTCGGGGGAGAAAAGAGGTTCCGAGGAAGGAGTCAGAAAGACACAAATGGTAAAAAAGCACAGCAGGGTTAGGAGCAGTGGAAGGGCACATCGTAGCTCAGCTGACATCCAATCCATTTGAGATCCCGCAGGGAATGAAAACTCAGCCAGCTCAGGCCTGCCCTGCAGTCTGGTGGGCGAGAACAGGCAACCTAGCTCCCCACATACTGGCTGAGAGATCCTGGGCAAATGCCTCCGCTTGGTCTGCAAAACGCGCGTGAGGAAAGCATCTGTGTTATATGGGTAGTTGTGAGCGTAGGCACAAGGCCGGGCAGGGCCCCCATACTATCCAGATGATGCTGGCAACACTGTCTCACGGTTCTAGAGGTGAGAACTTGAAGAGTGGTCATGATGAGAGGAGAGGGAGAAAACTGCTCTGGGGAGTCAACCTGTCTTAAACGTTGGCCTCTGTGGAACCAGAAGCCTGCAGAACAAGGGGACAAATATTCATGCAGCTTCTCTCTGCAGCTGCCCAACCTGTTTCAGATGGTTGCTTCAGGCACCCGCTGTGCGAACCCTCCTGACCATTCTTCCATAGAGGGGGCTGGGGGATGCATTTTCTTCCTTGAAACTGCAATATTCATAACGCCCATTTTTTTCTCTGTAAAGGCAAGGCTTTTTCCAACCACCCCTACATATGAAACCTTGCTCCCCAAATTACTGAGATAGAAAAGCCTGCAATTCTGACGTAAAAGGCTGGCCCTTCCCCCTGGCCTGCTGTGAACGCAGGATGCTTCTGTTTCGTTTAAACCCCTGGCCAACACCGTTCTGATCTGATGGGCCACCTCATTTCCTCCCTCGTATTTATAACCGAGCCTCCGAATCCCCTCTTTGTCTGCCCCCAGCCTCCGGCTCAAGGATTTCAGCAGGACGCTCCCTCCCCTCCCCATCCCGTAAAACCCGCGCGCCTCCGGTGGGCTTCGGGGGCTCGAGCCGGCATCTACGCAGGACTCACCCAGGGGCCGCCGGAGGATTCCACTGCGGTCTGGGCCTGGGCGGGGGTCAAGCGGCGAGCCGGGTGATCCGTATCGCGCGTGCGTCACCTCCCTCCTCATCTTAGCTCCGCCCCCACCGCTCCTGCGGCAGGTGGAGGCCGCCTCCCTCCGAGGCCCCAGAACGCGACTCAGATGCTCGTGCCTCCTGCCCTGAGCACGCAGCGTCCCACCTAAGGATTCCACGTACACCTGTCCAGGACACTCTTTTATCTATCGACCCCCGTGCAAGTAATTCATCTTTTCTCTAATCAGTGGGCCAGGTCGCCACTTCTGCCCTTCGCCCCAAATTCCGCATCTTTAGTTTTGCCACCTTCCAGGTTTTTGTTTTGTTTTTTGTTGTTTTTAAGTCTTCTAGCTTGAAGAAGGGGGCAATGGTAGGAGAAACAAAAGATGAAGAGGTCCTAAGAACTTTCAACCATGGCAGGGATAGGGCACATCGTAAGGGTGTTTTCAGGAGCCCTTTCACTGCGCGGAGAAACTACGGCGATATTTAATACAAGATGTTGGAAACTTCTGTTAGAAGTGATATACCAAAAACACATGAAAATCTCTAGGAACATTGGTTCTGAGTGTTATTTCTAAACTTGCAGACCAACTATCAAGTAAGATTTCTTTGGCCTGAAGAGCAATTGAACTCCCTGCACATTGCTGAAATTTATCCAGGTAGACCCAGAATTTTTTGTTAAAGATTTATGGAACGTGAACATACTTAACACATGTGAATTTAGTCCAAATACAAAATTCAGATGTAAAACCATAAAACAGAGCATGGCACATTTCTCTCAAGACTGAGTGAAGTACCCCGGGGGCCAGAGAGTCACTTGATGAGGCTGGAATCCAGATCCCTTTACCCTAGCTGTATGCAGCAGATCCATGCTCAGCTATAGCATCTTATGCAATGAAGAAGGGCCCACGAAATCATTCACAGGACACATGGCCTTTGGTTTAAAGCCAAGCCTCTTTCCTGTGTCTTCCACGGATGCTCGTTTCCAGCTTTTTGTTTCACTGCATGCTAAATCCACAGGAAAAATATGGACTATTACCGGTTTTAGGCTCAAAGACCATGCTGGCGTTTAATATTATTTACACATACTTAAGTTTTTCAGTTCAGAATTTTATCGTAACATTGTTTACTGTTATCTTCATTTTGTGCTTGGAAAAACAGAGAAGCCATGACAATTTACTGCTTTGATGTTGAATGGAAATTGAAATATTCCAAAAGGTTTGTTTCATATGAATCTTGGTATTTTAAAAACATATATATCCTGGACTTCATAATCAAACACCAGTATTAAATTCTCAGTGATTATAAAATGTTGCCCGGCAGCCTAATTTAAGTCCTATATAATTGTATTGTTTGTTGCTCACGTAAACAAATTTGTATGAGATCTTTATTTACACTTGAAAGAAGTGAAAGTAATCCTTGTAGTGCCCAAGTCCATACTTGTGTTAAGTATGTTCACGGATCATTTGACCAGATATTCTCATAACATTATCTTTATTTTATATAAAATGAAGAGAGATTAATTCTAAAATTTCACTTTCCTGACTGTCCAAGATACTCACCCTCATAGGTCCTCCTATACTGTTAGCTTTCGGCTAACAAAAATGAGAGTGACATGTAGGTGGGTTTTTTTAAAGAATTTATTTGTCTAGAGAGAGAGAGAGAGGAAGCGAGCATAAACAGGGGGGATGGCAGGCAGAGAGAGAAGCAGGTTTCCTGCTCTGCAAGGAGCCTGATGTGGGACTTGATCCCAGGACCCTGCGATCACAACCCCAGCTGAAGGCAGATGCTTAACTGACCGAGCCACCCAGGTGCCCCAAGGTAGGTTGTTTTTTTTTTTTTTAATAAATATCTTTCCTTGTTATTAATCTCAGAAAAGCCACTAATTTAGGTAATGGTACAGTTAACCTCCTGTGCCTTCCTACTGGTCTTGCAATTCAACACTTGACCCATCCCCATGAATGTAAAACGACGTTAGTACATTTTTAAAAGTTCATCCAGAGGGGAGGTGAAGTTTAAACAATTGCTTTGAATCAGACAACATATATTTCAGAGTTCATGACTGTTTTCTATCTCCACTTGCTACCAGAAATATCATAAACACCCGAAACGCATATCCAGTTTATATCACAAACCTATTTTGATGTTATAAAACATGGTATTTATAACTAAAGGTTTTCAGTTTTGATGTAAGTCAAATTCTTACTAGTAGTGAGAAAGAGGTGATTCCTAGGTAATATAGAAATAGGAAATAGCTTTGAAATAAAACAGATGTATTGCTATCAAGGAGAACTCGGTAAAGCAGACATCTGATGACTTTAAACTTCTCTGTAAACATGGCTGCTCTGAGCAGATGTGCAATGCTATGCTGTTCCGCTCCACTACCTGCGTGTGGCATTCTAATAACTGACCTGCAAAACTATCTTTAGTGCTTCATTCTGCCTACAACATTCTTTCCTCTAAGGCCTTGAGAATATCCACCACCGTTGACATTATTCTTTGCTTAAACATTTGTAACTTCTAATAATTTAAATTATATATATTTAGACAGATTTGCTTGACAATTTGGGTCAGGTTCTAAAAGGTACTTTGAATTTCATCAGAGATTCAGGCCAGTCGTTTTCCAGAAGATTACCTTTAATGTCTATGCTAAATAAATAACATTTACACACCAGAAAAAACCATCATAGGCTTTTATAAGAATCAAAAGTTAAGAATCCAAGTTAAAGTACAGAGGTACAGCAACTATTTTAAATTATAAAATCAAGTGTGTGCATATAAGAAATCACCTTGATTAAAAATTTCCAAGCTTAATTATTCCTCCTTAAATAATTTTAAATTCTATGTCAGACAAAACAGCTACAAACGTATTTGTGCAAATGAACTTTAAACACATAGTATGGCTCAAAGTCATCAATGATTTCTGCAGCATCATTCTATAAGAGCACACTTGAGTCATTCTGCTTCAGCCATTATTCTTAGTCCAAGTGAGCACACTGTACACGACTACAGACAATAAAAACCTAATTACTCTGCCCCAAATAGGAATAAAGGATTAAGATTCTATTGAAGCAAGTTAAATTTTAGGGATTTTGGCAAAAACCATAAATATCAATGTAATTAAAGAAATAAGATGTGTAAGGCTTATGTCTTCCCTTTACATGTTAGAAATTTCTTGTAGAAACCTTCTCAACTTAGGAGGAATAACAGGAAATAGACAACTCGTTCCACTCTTCCTATCACACTTAATATAAAATTCATACAGTTTTCAAAAATCAATTTCTCACAAACCCAGACAACAATTTCTTTCAAAAAGTGTAACCTCTGCTTTAAGAGATCACAAATTTAAATACTGCCATAATTAAGAAAAACAAAATAGTCCATTTATACAAGCATAAGAATTCAAGTTGCTTGTGCGGTGAAATTATAATCTATCACTTAATCTTCCTGAGCTAACAAACTAACATGCAGATTATCCTGCCAGTCCTATTGCCAACCGCTGATTTTATTTACATTAACAAGTATTAACATCTATCAATTACAAGTCTACAGGCTTACTCGTTGGTAGTAGCTGAGCTTTGCCAATAGGATTTTTTGGAGAACCTTTATACCAGACCCTTTCTTTTTCTGACGGTTTCCTAAGGACTCTGGTATTTATCCCAGGACCCATATTATTATTTACAACAGATTTTAATATGTCATGATTTGTCAGGTCATCCAAGGGAACCTTAATTTGGCCATCGGATACTACTTCCTGTTTACAAACTCTGGTAGACCCAAGAGAAGCATTCTTTGAGTCTGGGTGCCTCCTCATCTTTGAGAAAGACTTGTAAGTTAACTCCATGCCTGATTTTGAAATTGCATCATTTGGCACTTCACACGCTATAAATTTCTGTTCCTTAGGACCTGATTTGGTACATGACATCAAGGAATCTTTTGATGTACTTTCTATACCAGAGGAAAGAGCACTGTCACAGCTCACTGATTTAACCAGGGGAGAAGCAGCATCACCAAGACCTTCCAATCTGTGCCTTACAGGTTGTCTGCTGTACTCCAACAAAGAGTTAATCCTTCTGACAGACTGACGGACAGGTGTACGCTGAAACTTAAGAGGTGACCTAACTTTGGTCCTA
Source organism: Ursus arctos (assembly GCF_023065955.2). NCBI lineage: Eukaryota > Metazoa > Chordata > Mammalia > Carnivora > Ursidae > Ursus > Ursus arctos. Next base: position 1,563,485 of record NW_026623050.1, read on the forward strand.
TTTGGTTCATTGAGAGAAAGCCTGTTAAACCACTGTATGTGGTCTGACACCCTCCCGTGTTCTGTCGTTTGTAAGCTTTCGGAGCCGGCTGTATGGCAGGTTTCCACCAGTGACTGCTGCTGAACGATTCTCACAGGCCTTGGTCTTGGCAAGTTTGTTATATTACATGTAATCTGCCCTGAAGTAGAGGTGTCAGCTTCATGCTCCCTAGAAGCTGCACATTTCAGTAAGTTCTCTTCAATCATATTCTCACTCTCCTTTAACTGAATATTTAGTTTATCCCTTGGGGACTGCGGTTTCTTTATGTGTTCATCACTAGGCAATTCTGGCTTGACTGAATGATCTCTAGGTATATTTGAATGGATGCTTTTCTCATGTTCAATCGTCTGAGCTGAGTAACATGTTATAATTGCTTCTCTATCCAATTTTTGAGTTTGATGTGAGATGTCTTGCTCTGAAACACTATTTTCATCTGGTTTAGTTTGATGTTCATCTGATTCTATCACAGTCGAATCATTAGTTTCAAATAGATTTTTCTCTGGGCTATATTCTATAGAAGATGTTTCATTTAGCTTTACTTTCCCCACATTAGTTATTGATGACTGCCTGTGATTTACCAATGCATGAAGATTACTTCCAGATTCAGAAAATGCTTTCTGAATTTTCACCAAAGTCTCCGTGGTCAAGTTATTTTCATCCCCACTAAGAGAGCTTCCGGTTACATTGTTATTATGCTTATCATGTATGTTAGTAGGGGTGAATTCATATGAACTAACAGGGGACTTTTCAACCGTAGTATCAGGCTCCAAAGAGCTTTCCACCTCAAGATTTCCTTTGATCGGAGAAGCTTCATTTGCAGCTATTTCTTGAAAACTGGAATTACTAGGTCCTGTCCAAGACATCCGGTAACTTGCTCCATCTAGACGCTCTGGGGTTAGTAAGTTTTCCTCAGACTTACTTATCTTTTTTGAACCTAAAATAAAGCAGTTCAGTCTTTTTAGTCACTTATATTTGAAACATATTTGAAATATTATTCAAACACATTTTTAAGCATTAAATTTCAATAAATTAAGGATTTGTGTTAAAAATAATTTTTAATATAAAAATGTCAAACATTTTTGTATTTATATTTTATGTGTCTTCCAACTGTTCAGACAAAAATACAACACCAATTCAAATATTTTCACTATTCAAACATGAATTATTAATTTTTAGAGCAGTAAATTAATATATTTTACAATAAAATAACTGAAGCTTACATGTCAATTATATCCAATTGTATCTCAAGAAAGCCAGAAAAGCAATGAAAGTAGGCTTTTCAGGTAAAACTAACAATATGATGTAACTATACCTTTCTTTGTTAATCTTTCATCAATATCTGGGCTAAAAAGCAGACCTGTTTTTACAGACTCGATCCTATTTTTTAAACTTTGTTGATTTGCAAGTCGTCGACCAACATTTTCATATCTGTCAACACCAGAACACCCATTCTGTACAGAAAAGAAAAATTGAAAATGTTTTGGTTAAGAAATAAACCTAGTTAATTCAAATATTAAAACAAAGTAAATTTTTGTAGTTATCAAAATCCTCTACAGCTGATTGAAAAAGGTATATAAAATTAAAAAAACAATTTCATATAAACACAAAGATACTTGCATGCATGTTGATAAAAACTGTAAGCATGTGACTTGGCTAATACTTGATATTTTATGATCTAAAATAAAAACAGCCTCACATATTAACTAAAATAATTTCTTTTGTGATGACTCTGTGCTAGGACCTGCTTACAACAGTGAGTGAACAGAACAAAACAAACAGACCAAACGCTTACCCTCAGAATTTACATTCTAGATGGGGAGATTTCGAGGACAAGAAAACCAGTAAATTATACAATATTACACAATACACAAGGTGAGAAATGCTATGGAGAAAAGTAGAGCAGGGTAAGAAGGCTACGGGGGGGGGGGGTGTCATTTTAAACAGACTGATCAGAAGATGATTTGTGAGTAAAGAAAAATGTGAGAGAGCCATGAAGATAAAAGGGGAAAGAACATTATCCCAGGGAGAAGAAAGGCCGGGGCAGTGTCCAAGGCTGAAACCAGGTCTGGCATATTTGACAAAGAGCAAGGAGGCAAGAAGCTGAGGGAGCAAGAGGGAGTGGTGAGAGGAGGGCTCCGGGAGGCCAGCTGGTTCCAGTTCTGCAGAGAGGTACATGTAAACATTATCTTTTTTTCAGAGGAAAATGAGGAGTCACTGGACGATTCTGAGCAGCAGAGGAGTGACAGGACTTTACTTGGGGTTTAACAGGATCGTTTTGGCTGTAGTACTGCAGCAAGGCAGGAGCAGGCAGACCTGCTAGTAGGAGCTTATTGCAGTAATCCAAATTGGAGAGGACAGAATTTATAGACTATTAGAAAGGTAGTACCAGTGAGAATTGGTCAGTCTGGATATACTCTAAAAGCGGAGAAGACATAAGAGTCCCTAATGGTTTACACAGGGCATGTGAGAAAGTGAGGAGTCGAGAATGCCTACGTGCTTTTTGGCCTAAGAGACTAGAAGAATGAGTTGCCATAGCTGAGATGAAGACTGTAGGTGGGGATGTGTCTGGCGGAGAGGGGGAGGAGTGGAGAAATAGCAGCAGTGAAGAAATGCATCTTGCAAGCTGTATTTAGGACAGGTTGTGCCTGAGATGACTATTGGATGGACATCAAGTAGAGAAGTCAAATAAGCAGATGTTAAGAAACAGTCAAGTTGTTCAGGACAGCATTTGGGCAAGAGATACAAACTTGGAAGTCTTAAGTAAATATATGATGTTTAAAGCTAATGAGCACCTTGCATGAGTGTAGAAAGAGAAAAGGGAAATCCAAGGACAAAGCTTCGGGCACGCCGATGTAAAGGAATTAGGAAAGTAACCAGTGAAGAAGGAAGAAAACCAGTGCCCCTGATGCAAGGAAGGAAGTATGCCAAAGAGGAACAAGCGACTAGCCTGGTCAAATACTGTTGACAAGTCAAGTCTAACAAGGACTGTTATTTGTCCACTGGTTTGAGCACCACTGAATTCATGGGTTATCTTGAGAGCAGTTGCATTGAGTGTTGGGGATGAAAGCCTCAATGGAATCGATTTAAGCAGAACAGAAAAGGAGGGACCGATAGATATCAATTCATGTGTAAGAGTTTGGTATGAAGGGGAGTAGAGAACGGGACAGTAGCTGGAGAGGCAGAGTTGAGAGTGTCTTTTACCATCAAGTCTACAGCTTTATGCTAATATGAACATCAGTGAAATGGTGAAAGACACTTACTATGTCTTTGCTACTCTTCCCCAGACTAAATTTCAAACGAAGAGATCTTCGGACCTTTTCTTTACGACTGATCTTAGGAGAGAAGCAGCCTGCTTTTCCTGATTCCACCCTAAAAAAGCATGGGATTAAAAATGTCAGCATTACAAAAAAAAAAAAAAAAAAAGTTAGCATAAAAACTGGAGGCATTCTTGCAAAATGCAATGTGAAAGTCCAGAGCAAATTATATTGCTAGTAATTAAACAGAGTAATAATTTTCTAAAATCAGTTAAGCTTAAAGATACCACATACGAACACATTATATTTGTATATAAAATGGCCTCTCCTGTTTATCACAAAAGTTACTTAGTCACTTATAAACCAGAATCATTAGAATAGACTAGGCTTGGGGAGCCTGGGTTGGCTCAGTCTGTTGAGAGTCTGACTCCTGCTTTCAGCTCAGGTCATGATGTCAGGGTCCCAGGATTGAGACCCATGTCTGGCTCCACGCTCAGCGGAGAGTCTGCTTGAGGATTCTCTCTCTCACTCTGCCCCTCCCCCTCAAATAAATAAATCTTTCTTTTTTAAAGAAAAAAAATAGACTAGCCTTTAAATTAATGGGAAATTTAAAAATTATACACATTAACATACAATAGCAATTTTAAGCAAGCAAAGTGGACTCAAATTAGAAATCATTCTCTGATGAAGGGATATTTTGCAATCAAACATTTTCCCATTTTCTTTTGGGTTGCTAGGAAGCCCAGAGCTAATTCTGTACTTTAGTACACATTAGTACTTGGGAAAGACTTAATGGTCTGAACATCTATTTATACTTTCTCTTCTCATCTTGGTTTTCTATTCTAATTTCTATTTTCCCTGATTCTGAAATTTTACATATACCATTTTATTATTTGAAATTTTTATAACCTGTCTCATACACATTTTGGAAAATTTTGAGCCATACATAAATAAAATGACCCATGATAAAAAAAAAAAAAAGACATCATTCTCTGGAGGATATATAAAGGGCAACTGATTGATAAGACAATAAAGGCAGAGGGAATTTTTTTAAAAATTATGACTCAAATATGATTCTCAGCAGAAAGACAAACAAAATATATACCAAATGTTTATCCAGTGAAGCGAAATGTCCTGGATTTATTACCTGCAAACTTTTTTGCTTGCAATCCTCTTACTTCGCCTTAGCACTCCTGTACTGATCAAATGGTTCCCACTGATGGCTACAGGAGAGAGTGAACTCTGAGATGATCCTTCTGGGCTTGTATCAAAGGGAACTATAAAAATATAAACACATGTAACATACCACCCATACTTTCTTTTCAAAGTATAAAATATTAATAGCAATTAGATTTACAGTCTTAATTTCCCGGGCACCTGGGTGGCTCAGGGCGTGATCCCAGGGTCCTGGGATCGAGCCCCGCATCGAGCTCCCTGCTCCACTGGGAGCCTGCTTCTTCCTCTCCCACTCCCCCTGCCTGTGTTCCCTCTCTCGCAGTTTGTCAAATAAATAAATAAAATCTTAAAAAAAAAAAAAAAGTCTTAATTTCCAACCCTAAGCAACAACAAGATCACATAATTTCTGGTTAGAAACTTCAGAAGCCAAATAAACCCAATTCAACTTAAAAAAAAAAAGTATCAGTTTCTTACTTTTTAGTTGCCAATTCAGGGTCAGATTGGACATGACTTTTATATTAAAGTTTTGCTTTAAACTCATTTAATAATGAACTGTAGATTAATATAGGGAAAATATTATAAATAGGTACTCTGTGGACTGTAGATTAATATAGCTGCCTTTATACATTAAAAAAGCACATATCTGTTATTATCCAAACTTAGAAACCAATCCATTTTCAATTTTGCAGATGGAATTTACTGACTTGTAGCTGCAAAAGTAAGGCCGAAGAAAAATGGTGAGTTAAGACCTCTACCTCTAAAACCAATAATATATTATGTTAATAAACTGAATTTAAATTAAAAAAAAAATTTAAAAAACACAAAGAAGCTAAAACTAAACAAACAAACAAGTGGGTAAGGCAGTTTCTCTGCAGTGGTCACTCGAGCTCTGTTTTAAGATGGCTCCAGTCTTACCCGTTTTTCACAGGTCTGATAACAATATCAATAAATGTAAACTATATTTTTGTAATTTTTTTAATAATATAAACGTAATGTTTGGTAATAAGGACTTAGGTGTTATTGTTCCCCAAGATATTAAAATATAATTATTGTAACTAATTAGACAAATATAGAAACTGAATCTTTCAGGAGTGCCTGGGTGGCTCGGTCAGTTAAGTGTCTTAACTTCGGCTCATTAACTTCCGTCATGATCTCAGGGTCCTAAGATGGAGCTATGCACCAGGCCCCGCGCTCAGTGGGGAGTCTAGTCTGCTTGTCCCTCCACCCCTCCTCCTGCTCATACTTTCTCTCTCTCAAATAAATAAAATCTGAAAGAAAGAAAGAAAAAGAAGGAAAGAAGGAAAGAAAGAAAGAGAAAGAAAAAGGAAAGAAAAAGGAAGAAAGAAAAATGGTGAGTTAAAATAATAGGATTACTGTTATTGAATTAGATTTATTAAAAAAAATCATTGATTAATAAGCGGGCACATACTAATGTTCCAGTAGCACAAGAATGTTTAAACCACTTTTTGGGAGCTTGAAGAGAAGGAATCAACAGGTTCATTTCTTGGAGCAGATGTTATAATGCTAATAAGCAAAGGCAGAGAGAATTACGATTCACATTGGCCATTTGGAAACAGTGTTCCAAAGTGGAAAAAACTTTAATTAAGAAAACACTAAGTTAAGGGTGTCTGGAGGGCTCAGTTGGTTAAGTCCCAGACTCCTGATTTCGGCTCAGGTCAAGAGATCAAGCCAAGCCTTGGGCTCTGTGCTGAATCTGTTTGAGATTCTCTCTCCCCTTCACCCTCTGCCCTTCCCCCTTCCCCTCTGCTCACACTCTCTCTCTCTCTCTAAAAAAAAAAAAAAGAAAAAAGAAAAGAGAAAACACTAAGTTAGTTTAAAAGAATTTAAGTCTCCAACCTCTGAATACTGAAAGACATACAGACATAGCTTCAGAGTTCTTATCATTACATTTTAGCAAACCACACACAGAAAACCCATGAAGGACCATAAAAAAACAAGTTGCTGCTCTGTTCTACTTTCTAATAAAACAAACAAGGAAAATCTAAACTTCTTGGATAATAGAAACCAAAGGCAGGCTTCTGGAAAGAACTTTTTTTCTTCAGATTTTATTTATTTATTTGACAGAGAGAGAGACAGCCAGTGAGAGAGGGAACACAAGCAGGGGAAGTGGGAGAGGAAGAAGCAGGCTCCCAGAGGAGGAGCCTGATGTGGGGCTCGATCCCAGCAAGCCGGGATCACGCCCTGAGCTGAAGGCAGATGCTTAACGACTGAGCCACCCAGGCGCCCCTGGAAAGAACTCAACCTAGCTAACAAATTTAAAGTAAAACTCTCAACATTGTCTGAAATCAATAAAAACCTAAAAGAATCTGAGATCACTCACTTTTTGATGGAATGTGAGACAAACAGGAGATCGAGGACTCTGGGCTTGGTTAGGATTTCATTTCATTTTGGTGATCAACGTTAACTTGTAAGATTGACCATGAGCCCACTTGTATTCTATACCTGCTAAAGGAGCCAACTCAATCTAAGACCATACTAACAAAAATCTGGTAGTCCAATTAGCAAAATTATATTTTTCTCTGGAAGCTCCAGTTGGCTACATTAGGAACTTATAGGTCATTTGGAAGAAAATGGCTGGGCTGGTAAAGAATCTGGAAACCATGTCATAAGCAACAGCGTAAACAAAGTTATTAAAACTTTCATAAAAGCTACTTGAGTATAAAACTAAAAAATACCCCCCCTTCAACTGCAAGCACAATGGCTCCTCCAATGACAGTACCCCACCACTCTGCATTTAGGGAAAATCACATTTTGGCAACCTCAACAGGAGACAGCAATACAGTCATAGCTATAGATCAGGAAGTAACTAAAATAGAATTCAGGATGTCCAATCGCCTAAAACCTGAGCACCAGTGCTATACACAGAAGCCCGAACTCTCATTCTAAGTTACTTATCAGTAAGTTTCAACAGGCATGGTCAGTCAACATACACACATACACATTAATTATACTGAGCCAGTGTCTATTTTAAAAGATAGGGGACTTTATACAAATTAAGAGATTTGATAAACAGAATGAAGCCATAGCTCCTAAAAGGGGTGACATTGATATGAAATAGCACTTTGTTCAGAACAGGCATGCACATTAATGTTTACAACCCAATTATATAAATTCTCTTTGCTACCTGATACTGGTGTAGAACTGCTACTGAAGAGATTAGTTGGCAACAACTCAAAGTTAAAACTGTGCTTGATGGACTTCCTCTTCTTACTTGAGAAACCATGAGAGGAATCCACAGGCAGTTTACGCTTAGCATTTGGTGTAAGAATCGTGGGTGATATCGATACCTGGGCTGAAAAAAAAATTGCTTTATTTTATCAACTCTGTGGGAAAAACAAAAGCTTTGATAATTTCTTCTTATAAAGCTATTACTTAGAGCTAACCAAAGAATGAGGGACTATGTTTACATTATCAAATATATGTTTTAACTAAATTAACACCATGCAATTATTTAAAATGATATTAGGAAAATCACAAAGAGGCAAAATTAACGAATAATAGTAACTTAAACCAAACAGACTGAAAGATGCATATAATCCACATTAAAGAATATTAACATATGGAATAAAATCATAATCAAGGAGTTAAACTGATCTACATAATAGTTTTGCTTTTCATCATAACTGAGTACTAACCACTTAATTTCTTCGATCTGAAAAACAGAATGATCATATTGTCTGTTATTATGTTATTGGGCTGATTAATTTCAGCTACATGCAAACCAAGATAAAAATGGGAACATACGCTAATAAACTTCTGGTTCTAAGACAAAAATGAGATTTGGGTTATTTTCACATATTCAACAGCATCCAACTTACATTCAACAGAAAAGCGTGATTTAAAAGACTAAAGATATAACAACAGACTAAACGAAATTCTTACCTACGATTTTGCGTTCATTATATCCAATGTAATTAGCAATGTCACAACACAATTACAGTATCTCCACTGAAAATAATACTTGGATTTGATTAAACCAAAATAAGTTAGGTAATGGTTACTTTTGCATAATATACAGAAATTTTCACTTAAATAAAAAATATATAATACCAACCATTTTTTTGCTGTTGAGGTGTAACAGAGGGTGTTCTGTTAGATTTAAGTTTATTTAATGCTCCACTAACAAAATCTGAAATGCAAAGCACATATAATCATATAATCAATTATAATTTAACATCTACCTATCTTTCACCAATAATTCACACTGATATTTGTGGTTTTCCAGCATCTAAGTTTTTGTCAGCTTATACATTTTAAAGTTACTTAAGTTTATTTAGAAGGAATTATTTCGGGACGCTTGGGTGGCTCTGTCAGTTAAGCATCTGCCTTCGGCTCAGGTCATGATCCCAGGGTTCTGGGATCGCGCCCCACATCAGGTTCCCAGCTCAGTAGTGAGTCTGGTTTCTCCCTCTCCCTCTGCCCCTCCACCTGCTTGTGCTTGCTCAATCTCTCTCTCTCCCATAAACAAATAAAATATTAAAAAAAAAAAAAAAGACAGAACAAGTGGCTAAAGATGTAGGGAAACAACAAAAGCATGGTGTTATAAAAACCAAGTAAAAAAAAAAAAAAAAAACCAGGAAGGAAATAGTTAAGTGGCCAAAGAGATTCTGAATGAAACAGGCCTAAAAAAGTACCCATTGGATTTAGTGATTAGGAAACTGTAACTTCAACAGAACTAGTTTCATGCAAAAATATACCCCTAATTTTCAGCCACAGTGAAATACCAAAGTTCTTTAAATATGTCTGCTTACCTGATTAATCACCAAATATCACTCAAAATAAAGTTCAGGTATAGCCCACTTGTGTATCACTGAGAAATCTTACACCTTCAAGTGAAACAGGCACAAACCAGAGAAGACTGAAGACCTTAATGAAGAGCCAAAAATAGGCTATGCTCTAACTGGCAGGTAATCGCTTATAAAGCCAACCTTCACCGCACCTGAGCAGACAAAGTTAACATGGGAGAGGAAAAAGAGAAAGAAGGAAAAGAAGAAAAACGAAACCCAGAGCTGAAGAGAGAAGAAACAACTGAGTAACAAATACAGCCGCAGCAAAAAATACCACACAATTAGAATAGCACAGCAAAATCAGAAGCATGGAAAGACAGACTATTCCCTCCATCATCTGAAACCATCCTGACTGCATCATGGGCCACACTGCAAATACAGACCATCTTTCTAAAGAAATGGAAAATTAGGTCTCATGACATATGTATTTCAGGAAGTACGAGACTATTCAGGGCATATTAATTAAATCAGCTCAACACTGTATCACTGACCATGAAATACATTGGTTTAGCACGATAACAATAAAGAAGAGCACACACACTTGCAAATACAGGTAAAGAGAAGAAAATATGACAGACCAAATCCCTCTTACTTGTAAGAATTTGCCCATGAAATACTATATAGATCTGGGGCAAAACAATTATTGAGAATTGCCATACCCAGCATAAAACTACACTAGACTAACTAAGTCAGAATAAATACCCAAAATAAAAGTTCCTGGAGATCGGCTGCACAACAAAGTTAATATGCCTAACAGTACTGAACTATACATTTAAAACTGGTTAAAATGATAAATATTACATTACATGTTTTTCTACAATTTAAAAGTCAAAAGATTCTTCAAAGCAAATGCAACTGGATCACATGGATGCTTGTAGCATTTCAGAATGAAATGAATAAAAAAGAAGAAAAAGGGAAAAAAAGGCTCTGGGCGTTAAGGAGGGCATGTGATGCGATGAGGACTGGGTGTCATATGCAACTGATAAATTACTGAGCACTATATCTGAAACTAATGATGTACTATATGTTGGCTAATTGAATTTAAATTTAAAAAAGGGGAAAAAAAGGCTAGCTATAACACACAAAAAATAAACACTAATGGTCTAGGACTCCTGAAGAATTTCAAATTGCTAATGAAATCACTGCATTTTAATGATGCTTGACAAATGCTATCTTAACCTGCTTGAACAGATAAAGTACCTCTGGGTTTAAGCCAAATATTAGTAACCTGACTTACTGTATTCATTCTGTAGTTTATGCCCATTAAGTAAATACTGGGCTGGATACAATGTATAAAACATGGCCTCTACCTCCAAAGAGCATTAAATATAATAGGTAAGACAGTCACACATGAGGAGTAAATATAAAACCATATAAAAACTGTTAGAGTCTAGAATATTATAGAACTCCAGTGCAGGAAAGAGATAATTTTCCCACTAAAAAAACAGCAGAGGTAAAGCATTCTTAACAAAACACTTAAACTGAATTTTGACAACTGCATATAATTTGGACAGCAAAGGTAGATGGAAGTAAAAATATTCTGTCAATAAACAGGATAAGCAGAGAAACCCAAAGTGTCTAAAAAACAATAAATAAAAAATGCAGTTGGACCAAAGTATAGTGTACATTGCATAAATTAGAGAAAGAAAACAGTAGAAAGGCATGCTAAAGCAATCCTGTGAAAGACCTTTAATATAAGGCTGTAAATATCAATTTTATGAAAGTTTCTGATGAGTATGTGTGAGACTTGACTGGAGTTTTACATTAAGAACATCAGTCGTGACAGCAATAAGCAGGGCAGATTCAATGACGAGGCATGAAGATCAATAAGGAGATTCTTACAGTAAAGACGATGCAGTAAATACCACAGACTGCATCTTACAGAACCTGAGAACGGAATATAAATGGTACAGTAAGAGTGAGGCAGCCATCGTTTAAAGCCTGAGTGACTAGAAAACGATGGTGCCGTTAACAAAAAAAGGAGTTCAAGAAGAACCAGTTTAAAGACGGTAAAGATGATCATTTCAAATGCTGAGCTTAAAGCAACAAAAAAACCAGAAGTGAAGATATCTGCCTAGTAAACTGTTTAAGGTGGAACTGACATTTGCGAGACAACAGTGATAGAGATCCAGATCCAGTGTTCACCTATTTAGAGCCATAAATGAAACTCTCGGAGTGAATAAAATCACAAAGGAAATGAAGGTAATAAAGAGGATCTGTGCCTGAGAAGACCTGCATTTGGGGTAGGAAGTTTATGGGATGAATTATGTACTCCAAAAATACATGTTTAAGTCCTAACTCCAAGTACTTGTGAACGTGACCTTATTTGAAATGAGGGTCTTTGCAGATGTACTCAAGAAGAGGCTACTAGGGTAGGCCCTAATTCAATGTAACTGGTGTCACTATAAGATGAAACTCGGACAGAGAGACATCCAGGGAAAAGGTCATGTGACAACAGAGGCAGAGACTGGATGCAGTTGCAAACAAAAGAAGGCCAACAATCAACAGCCACCACCAGAAGCCAGAAAAAGCAAGAAGATTCTCGAATCCCTACAGGTTTCACAGGGAACATGGCTCAGGCAGCAGCTTGATTTTAGCTTCTAGCTTCCAGAACTGTGAGACAATAAATTTTTGTTGTTTTAAGCCACACAATTTGTGGTACTTTGATACAGTGACCCTAAGAAACTAACACAGAAGGCATAGGGGAATCTACAAATGAGGCAAAGAAGAAACATAAGGCTGTATCATATAAGCCAAGATTCAAACAAGAATGGGACAATTAATAACAATTAGTTCTGATATTCAAAAGACGAGACATTTCCTAAGGCAACTGGAAGAATGGCCTCAGTCTTCTTGATCAAGAAGGAGATAAGAAATCTTATGACTGATTCCACCATGATGGCGCTTAGGTCTTTTACTTCTTCCTTGGCAATGTTTCCTTCATTAGTTAGTTCATACTTCTAAATAATTCATATCACTATTTCAAAGCATGATCTCATGCCTGACTGTATTCCCTACTCTCAAATCTCAATTCTTTAAACCAGAAAAAAACATTATAATCCTGTTATGCCTCTACTCATAAACCTTCAATACCAATACCCAAAATCCAGCTTCATGCTCTAATATTTCAGCCTGACAGTGAGCTCACCGTAATACCCTCCTAGCCCTTAGGATAAACCCTGCATTCCAGTCACGTTAGTCTGTTTACTAATAGTCATAGACTACTTCTTCCCTACACAGATCCTTCTTTAGAGCATCCTGAGTATCTACAACAGGATACAGGTACTCTGACACTCTACCCAATTCCCCTAGACTCTACCCATTTTTCAAGAAGGTTCGGTTTGACCTCTTCTCTGGAGTCCCTGATCAGTATAACCCAGGGAACCTTTCTCCTTTGAACACATTTCACATTTGTGTTAAAAATTTAGCATCTAACATTAGATTGTATTGTCATTTTTGCTTTTCACATGCACGTGTCATGTTTTTCCGCCTATGCTGTAAGCACCAAAAAGGCGCACCCACAGCTTATGCTTCATTACGTTTAAACACGTTCTAGAGGAAAGCAAATTGCTGTGCCTCCACAAATGAGCCTGCCGCTCACCGCCTACGCTTTGTCTTCGCTTTCTCTTACAATCGCCGGGCGTTTCACATTCACCTTCTTCCAAGCCTTCTAATGACGCAGTAGCACACAGACCATCAAGACCCAACATAGCTGGTACCTTCTCCTGGATAAAATCTGGAACATGTCCTAAACGAAAATGTTCAGAGTTACAATTTTTCCTCTACTGTCCCTCAAAGTGTTCAACTAGGATATATTTCTAATAGTTGTCTTCACAGTTCACTTGGAGGAAGCTGGGATTTCCTTCATTTAAACGAATCCTGTTACTTTATAATGTAACTCCATCTTACCAATATCTGATGCATAGTCAATAAGAGTCTGCACCACTGCAGCCTGTAATCGTAGCTTTTTTTCTGTGTTAGCAGACATCTTTTCATGTCCTTCACTTGTCTGAAGAAGGTTTGGTGCAAATATTACTGCAAGATTGCTGCTATCCATCTTATTCTCGCTGGACCTTAAATGAAACAAGGTTTTCTTAGACTGAGCCAAAGAGAAACATACAGAGGTAAAAAAAATTGAGCACACTTTGAAGACTTCTTACTTTATCAGGCAAACACAAGTCAAAATAGCTACCCTTTGTCTACCTAACTGCATGATTGGCTTGAAATAAGACAGAACCAGAAACAGCTTCTGTGTGTTTAAATATATATCATAAAAACCATGCTAACTATAGAGTCCACACTTTGTTTTTCCACACAAATTGAACATGACTATTTGATTTTCAAACCCACACACAGAAAAATTATATTAAAAGGCTGCAAGTTTGTCTAGAACAAGCAGGCTCACTGACAGCAAGCAGAGAGGCGACAAATTTGAGAAGCAAAACAAATGTATCAAAACCACAATAATCTGAAGTCATTCAATGGACAAAGAATCCTATCAACACCAATAAGCCATTCATAATGATGGCCTTAAGACAGTAAGAAAACACAAATCGTTTGGCATATTGTTTCTCAAATTATGCAGGGTATACTTCTTATAGTAAGGAAATAATTTTTAAGAAAAATTTCCATCCCAAATTTAAAGTTATTATCTATATGGGTATATCTAGCTAATTAACAAACTGTCATTTCCTAAGACTTTCAATTACTTACCTAAGGGAAACATTCCTAAGAAAGTTAAAGAAGTATCTTAATACATCAATTGTGTGGTCAGCCATTAGACAGGAGAGCAATAATGTAGCTTTATTCTTCTCCTCTGTTGCTAACTGTTGAGCTTTGAAAAGTGCTTCATGCAAATCAGCTGGAAGGATGGGCTCTGGCAATTCCCTAAAAAATTGCTTAAGAAGTCCTGCGACATCACAAGGAGGTGCAGAAGACAGGCAACTTTCACCATGATCCAGTTTATTCTGAAATAAATATAATCTTGAGCATTTGAGGGCTTAAGAGTTTACTGCAAATAAGATATCTTTTTCTATACTCTAGAGAGCTTTAATAAATTTTTCTTAACTCTTGTTTTAATATACATCATGCCATTTTAGAAAGCCAACAACAAAATCAAAGAACATCTTTTCATTTTCTATAGTACTTAAAGGAACAAAGGACCACAAATTTGAAAGTATTCTAAACTTTTAAAGCATTATATAGATTGTGGCAATTATTTCACAATCACAATATATACATATATTAAAACATCAAGTTACATGCCTTAAAGGGTATTTGTCAATTATATACCAATAAAACTGAAAAAAAAAAAAAGCATTAGATAAATAATGCGTAATTCTTTTTTTTTTTTTTTTTTTTTTGAGAGAGAGAGAGACAGAGAGCAAGTGCATGCTCCTGCATGGTGGGGGGAACAGAGAGAGGGAGAAAGAGAATCTTAAGCAGGCTCCACAGCCAGCATGGGGCTGGATGCAGGGCTGGATCTCATGACCTGAGCCAAATTCAAGAGTCAGACACTTGGGGTGCCTAGGTGGCTCAGTCATTTAAGCTTCTGCCTTTGGCTCAGATCATGACCCTGGGATCCTGAAATTGAGCCCGACATCAGGCCCCTTGCTCAGTGGGGAGCCTGCTTCTCCTTCTCCCTCTGCAGCTCCCCCTGCTTGTGCTTGCTTATTCTCTCTGTCAAATAAATAAATTAATCTAAAAAAAAAAAAAAGCCACCTGGGCACCCCTGTATAATTCCTTTTAGGAAAAAAAGGTTCTTTTGCCATGAAAAAGGCTATTTGCAGTTCAATTTCTGTTAATAATTCATGCAATAGTTTAAATATTTCAATTCTAAAAACCAAATAAAAAAGTAGTACAAACGAAAAATTATAGTTCAATAATATGCATACCTTTAGGGCTCTCAGACGAATAACAGATCCTGATTTCCTAAAAAGCCCTTCTGTATGAATGTGCTCTTCTAAAGATGTGCAAGCATCAACAAGAAAACTGAAAGAGAAATTTTTTTCAGGTGGCCAGATACACATCTTACTAAATTCAATTTTTCTACCAAAGTACATGGACCAAGCACCATCCCCCCTTCAGAAGCTCTGATGTCACAAATCTCTTCAGTCTTTGTGATAAAAGGTTAATTCCAGTTTTTCTTGCTTCCTAAATTCTTCTGTCCAGCTCATCTTTTTATCTATGACAATTTCAATGAGCTTGCTTTAATCCAACATCCTTCTCAATCCTATTTCATTTCTCTGCTTCCACTCAGAGCACAAGATGTGTCTTTTTTACTGCCTCCACTTCATATCCCAGTCTCTTCTCAACCCTCTCCAATCAGACTCGCACCCCCATTACTACAACAAAACAGCTCTCAGCTTAAATATCATGTAGATATTTAAGTAGATATTAAGGTCACTAATCCATGGTCAATTGTCTTCATATCACTTGTCCTGCCCCATCTGACACACTTAACCACTCCCTGCTTTTCTTGGAAATAACTTTTTTTTCATGACACTTCCAGTTTTCCTGCTGTCCCCTAACTATTCCTTCTCAAACTCCTTTTTTGGCTCCTCCTTTTCTGTCAGACCTCTACATGCTCATATGACCCCGGGCCCTAAGACCTTGTTCTTTTCTTTTCTTTTTTTTAGATTTTATTTACTTGACAGAGAGAGACACAGAGAGAGAGAGAGAGCACGAGCGAGTGCACACGCACGCACAAGCAGGGCAGCAGCAGGCAGAGGGAAAGGGAAAGGGAGCCTGGGAGCCCAATGTGGGGCTCGATCCCCAGACCCTGGGATCATGACCTGAGCTGAAGGCAGATGCTTAACTGACTGAGCCACCCAGGTACCCCCATAGCTCTAAATATCCACCATCTGTTACATTTGCCCAAAAATAAGGCATTGTGCCTGTCACTCTAACATTGCCTCTCAGAAAAGTCAGATATATCTTAGGCCTTACAATCCTTCTCATACTTAGAGGTGTGTGCTCAATTTCTTTATATTGAACAACTTTTAACCATCAATGTTGGCTTTAGTAGTTAACAACTGATACCACAAATTAGAATGGATGTCAGCAGCAAGCAACTGATAGCATTGTGCTGCTGCACAATGGCTGAATGTCACAGGGGGTAACTGACAGAACTTAATGTTTGTTTAAAGCAGGCAAAGAAATTAAAACAAAGATTTAATCATCTTTACCGGGGATATGACTTTGCAATTCTACAGGCAGAAAATCATTATAAACAAAACTTTTATAGGTCATTTGAAAAGCAAAATAGTAGGGGCGCCTGGGTGGCACAGCGGTTAAGCGTCTGCCTTCGGCTCAGGGCGTGATCCTGGCGTTATGGGATCGAGCCCCACATCAGGCTCTTCCGCTATGAGCCTGCTTCTTCCTCTCCCACTCCCCTGCTGTGTTCCCTCTCTCGCTGGCTGTCTCTATCTCTGTCGAATAAATAAATAAAATCTTAAAAAAAAAAAAAGAAAAGCAAAATAGTAAGTGTTTGCCTTATGGAGATTGTGAATCAACACCTATATGGTGAATGAGGGAAAACTGCTCTAAGGTTGCAAGGTATTCAATGAATGCTTTTGAACAATGCATCAGTTAAAAACCTAGGTTACTGAAATAGAGTAGCCAGAATGAACCATACTTTGGATAGAGGTGAAATGAATTAGTAACAGGTAAGAAAGTTTCTTAGCATGCTTCTTTAAACTATTTAAAAATGTAAACTTCTCTACTAATTTCTGATGCAGTTAGTCCAAAAGGTTACTTTTAAATAGTAAGTGATACAGTAAAGCTTAAGTGTTAACATAATTTATATTCACAAACACTTTATTTAATCTTAGCTTAAATGTTCTTTTATCCACAAAGGAAAAGGGGGGGGCAGGGTGTGAAACAGACTCTTAAGTAGAGAGAAACTGCTAGCTCAAAACAAATGTATAAGTCAATCAGCTATTTATTTTTTTACTGATTTTTTTTAAAAGATTTTATTTATTTATTTGACAGAGACATACAGCAAGAGAGAGAACACAAGCAGGGGAAGTGGGAGAGGAAGAAGCAGGCTCCCAGCGGAGGAACCTGATGTGGGGCTTGATTCCAGAGCACCGGGATCACGCCCTGAGCCAAAGGCAGACGCTTAATGACTGCACCACCCAGGTGCCCCTTTACTGATTCTTTTTAAAGATTTTATTTATTTATTAGAGAGATTGCCTGAGCATGAGCAAGCAGGGGGAGGAGCAGAAGGAGAGAGATAAGCAGACTATCCACTGATCCCGGAGCCCAAAGCGGGGCTCCATCCCAGGACTCTGAGATCACGACTTGAGCAGAAGTCAGACACTTAACAAACTAAGCCACTCAGGTACCTCTCAACTATTTACTTTTAAACACCTAAACACTGGTTTGAAATATTTTTCTTCATCCCAAACTTAGCTTACCTTGGAATGTGTCCATATTCTGGTACAACAGAATGGGGCAATGCATTAAAAGGTACTCCAAATATTTTACCCTAAAATGGCAAATTCAATTATTCCAACACAAATATTAGGCAGAATGTAAGTTTTCTTAAATATTAAGCAAATTAAAAACCTCAGGAAATTAAAAAAATAATCAAGACAATGAAAATAATTATTACAAGTAACTTTGGTAAAAAGTAACTACTATATGCTAACCATTCCCTTAGGTACTGGGAGCACAAAAATGATCAAGATAAAGTCATTGTGGGTGGGGGGGATGGGTGAGACAGGTGAAGGAGATTAAGACTACACTTATCACGATAAGCACTGAGTAATGTACAGAATTGCTGAATCGCTATACTGCATGCCTGAAACTAATGTAACACTGCATATTAATTGTATTGGAATTAAAATTAAAATAAATAAATAAATAAATAAAGTCATTGCCCTAAGCAATGTAATACATTCCATCAGTTTCCAAACCCATAATGGAAAATCAATCCAGTTAGTGCTTAATCAGGAAATCCTCAAAAAAAATTTGGCCCAAACACTAACATTTTCTAAAAATACTATGTCTCTTTCAGTAACCTTATAAACACTGACCTTATACTTTCCTTCTGTCACCTTTTAAATACTGATGTGAACAAAAGGCTAAGTTGATTGGTAATGGTAATTCTTGTCACTCATTGAGTACTACCTAAAATTACACTGAAGTGGTTTTTAGATCTGATCTTCTTTTCCACACTCTAGGAAAACTGCTATTCAAACTATGTTCTGAGGTAACCAAGGCAGGGATTCCACAAACATTTAATTCAAATTTCTTTAACTACTTTGAAATATATTTTTAAGAAGTCATATTCAAATTAATTACTCATATTCAAATTTAAGACACTGAAAATCCTAAGAGTAAATCTGTATGTTACAAACTTCTTAATAAAGAATCTGCCACTATCTTTGTGCATGCATTCCAACTTTTTAAAAATGTGTCACTGATTAAGAAGGTTGTAGTTTTGCACTGGACTTAACTACAAGCCTATATACATACATATATACATACATACATACATACGATGTGTGTGAGTGTGTCTCTCTCTATATATATGTCTTATATAAAATTAAATGAGTGGGTATACCTAATCTCATAAACATTAATTTAGCTTAGATGCATCTGCTCTCCATGAATGCTTCTGAAGCACTTGTTAAGAAATCATTCACACTGTTAATTATTCAACAGAGTAACAGAATTTTACAAGTCCTTTTCAAGCATCTGGCTCCATTTAAATGATGAATATAGAAGACAGTACAGTATAGTGCTTAACGGAGCAGGCTCCTAGTAGCAGGGCTGCCACGTTTTAAATCCTGGCTCTTCTACTTATTAGCTGAATGACCTCAGTCAAATTACTTCTTTATGCCCCAGCACCTTCACATAGGTTCTAAGTCACAGAGTTGTAGAGAGAATTAAATAAATTAGAAGATGTAAAACGTTTATATTAATTTCTGACATAGAGTAAGCATTCAAAGAATATTTGTTGCTGTTACGATTACCGTTTCAAGGTGAGCCATTAAAAAAAATTAGTGTGTGAAACCCCTTTTTCGGGTAAATCATAATTTTGATACTATGCAACCAAACAAAATGCAAAAATCAGATGCTGAAGTGATTACAAGTCTACAGAGGTCCTACATACCTAGAACTCACGGGTTTTTTTCTTAAGTGTATTATTCTCAATAATGGCCTCACAGTAACATAATCTCATAAAATAAAACTAATAACATGCTTTTTAATTTTATGTACTGGAATATCAATTACAATGTTATCTTCAAAAGATTTCTAGCACTGTTCTTTAAAAGCTCAACACCCTTATTAGCTAACAAACACCAAAGAGCCAAAGAAATCTAGTTTTCATATATTACTTATCCTGTTCCCATTCTTAT
Organism: Ursus arctos; assembly: GCF_023065955.2. NCBI lineage: Eukaryota > Metazoa > Chordata > Mammalia > Carnivora > Ursidae > Ursus > Ursus arctos. The sequence goes on from NW_026623050.1 coordinate 1,583,132, forward strand.
AACACAAAGATCTTCTATATTTATTAGCATATTTCTATTATGATTTCTAGCCTGACTACCAATTATCAATATCAGCCATTGATTACCATAACAACTATCATTAGCTGAATAAGTGGCATGTGACAGGTACTGTGCTAGTCCTATCTACAGATCTTATCATTTTTAAATACCCTAAATAACCCAAGGAGAGATACCATTATTCCCACTTTATATAGAGTAGGAAACTGAAGCGTAGGAAAATTAAACAAACAGCCCAAGATCACACAACCTATAGTAGGAGTAAAGCAGGATTCAAACTCAGGCCTATCTGACTCTAAAAGCCTAGGTATCAATTTTTTTTAAAGATTTTATTTATATATTTGAGAGAGAGAGATAGCAAGAGAGCCTGAGCAAGGATCTGGGAGAGGGAGGGGCAGGCTCCCTGCTGAGCAGGGAGTGTGACCTCGGGCTCCATCCCAGGACTCTGGGATCATGACCTGAGCCAAAAAGGCAGACGTTTAACCGACTGAGCCACCTAGGCACCCGGGTATCAATTTTCTTAAGGGGTGAAAAAAAACCCACATTCAAATTCTTTCATACACTTACAAAACCAACTATATTTGAGATCTTGGAAAATCAGTTTTTCAATCAGAAGAAATTACTCTAGTTTTTAAATACAAACTTATATGTTGCCATTAAACTGCAAACAACAAAAATTATTTTCTCCAGGATGTTTAGGGTATTGAGAGATATGCAATTGATTCTGTTAGGAGCTTACTTATCCAAGTACTTATTTTCTTTCACAAATTATAAATTAAGAACTATGCAAATTTTATCAGTTTTCATCTCTACTTAAAAAATACCATAGAATTAGGCAAATAAATTTAAAATAAAATGCTTTATATTCAGTTTATTTTTCACAATGAAATTTCTGATGCAGTAGATAATAAAACTTCACTCAAAATCCCCTTACTTCAACCACCCTCAGATCAACAGCTTTTTAATTATTCCGTTCCGCTGTCTCAATTTACTCACTTTAAAAAAATAGCCTTATATCTCAAAGATAACCAAGCAGCAAGCTTGTTTTTTTCAAATTAGTGAACACAGAGGTATTATCTGAAGCCTATTTCTAATGCTCTTTCATACCTTATTTACTGACTCATTTAGAAAATTTACTGATCCTCCTTGTCCCTTTACAAATTTTATTCTACAACAGTGGTGGTGGTGGGTAGTGTCTGTCTCCTTTCCCACGTGCTACTTGTTCAAAATACAATAAATTGGCAATATCTGGAGATATTTTTAATTGTCAAAACTGGGAGACGCTACTGGCATCTAGTGCGTAGAAGCCAGAGATGCTGCTAGACACCCTACGAAGCACAGGACAGCCCCTACGTCCCACCTCAAAGAATTATCTAGTTCCAAATATCAACATGGTGAGGTTGAAAAACCCTGCAACTTTCTCGGTGATCAAAAAGCCCTGTAAAGAATCAATAATGTCGTTCTTTAAATTTCAGCAGTCGACCATCTGGATTGAATTAGCCACGCTTAGCCACATTCTCTTTGGGATCCACGCATAATGAACATTTTAGCATGAACTGTAGTAAGTGATGGTTCAGGGTGGGCTCTTTTTTTTTTTTTTTTTTTTTAAACCCAAACCTCTTTCCCCAGAACTTACCACTATTTCCGTGGCTGCTGTTTCATGTCTCCTGCGATCGCACTGCCCACGGCCGCTCTTGACCTTGATGCCATAGACCGCCCGAAGCTGCTGCAACAAGGCCAACCTTACCAGCCTCCGATCCCACATCCCGGACACGTCGCCCACTCTCCGAGGCAGGATCTGCGTCCTGACCCTCGTTCGCCACCAGGTCTTCCAATTTCTCAGGTTTGCGCTCTGCTCCGCTGCCTTCTGGCCAAGTCTGGCACTGTTCCGGCCCCGGCCCCCAGCCACCTCCACGGCTTTTCCGTTGGTGCTCTATCCACTTGCACCGACCTTCTTCTACTTTCCTCTGATCTAGCCACACCTCACCTTTCGCTCACTTCCACCGACCTTCTTTCTCGTCACCTGCTCCTTTCAGCTACTCTCGTCACCTGATCCTTTCAGCTACTTACACAGACTTCCCTTCTTTCTCCCTGACCCTTTAGGCTCCTTGTACCGACGCCTCTTACCAGCTTCTCACCACTTCCGGCCACTTCCTAAGATCCCGTTTCCTCCAAACCTCACTTCGCCCTCAGCTCTTCCCAACGGCAAAGACGACCCTTCTTGGCCCTCCTGCCCCGGCCGGCTTCAGCCGGGCGTTCGTCTCTCAAGTCCCGGTGTCCCCAGCCCCAGCCCAGCCGCCGGACCAGCCGGCTGCTCAGGCGCCTTTTCCAGTCCCGGTCCCCGCCCGGGCTGGTCGCCGCCGTCACCCCGTTTCACGGGCTGCTCCTTCCCTCCCCCAGCCGCCGGCCTGCGGCCCCCGGCCTGCACATCCCGGGGTGCTCACTGAAACCACGCAGCTCTCCTCATGCCTCCGCCTCCACCTTCTCAGCAGCCCTGGAGCCGCGACCGTCCCACCCTCACTTCCAGCCCAGGCTCAAATGGCAGCGCCAAACAGCGCTCAGCGCTCTGATTGGCCCGCTTCTCTTTTCAAAATCAGGACCTCAGAGAGTGGCCAGGAGCTGCCTGTCTAGTGAGATGAGGCAAAGTGGGAGCTCGCGAAGGGCGTGGTGGGCAAAAAACTAAGCATTACGAAAAAACAAAAAAGTTAAGTTCCACTTGCTTCTTCATAGCCATATTTTTGAAGGAAAATACTTCTCAGAGCGTATTTTAATACACCTGGCCTGCGACTGGGACGATACCTTCGGGGAAATGTAATAGACACCCCATTCTCATTTTTTTCAGCACTTGGCTGAGGCGGAAGGCCCCCTAACGGGGAAACTGGTTCTACGGAACCCGAGGTGAGACAACCTGAGTCAGGGTTCGCAAACGCTCATTTGTAGGAGACTTGGACTCAATTTAAATACAGGCCATAGAGCGAACATTTACGTCACTCCGCCTCGCGCCCCTGTGAACTCGGTGAGAGGAGCGACAGAACGTCACCTGCCTTATCCACGGTTGGAGCCCTTTCGCCTAGCAGTATTTGCCAAATGAACAAATTTAAGTAGGGAACGTTTTCTTAGAATCATTTTGCCCCGTTTGGAGTTCAGTCCGTAGGTATTCTACCTGTCCGAGTCTAAAGAAGGTTCTCTGAAGAAACGGGAACAAAATGGAAGTGAAGCATTTTGCTGTATTGTAACGACTATTCATTGAGCGCCTGCTATGCAATATGGTGTAGGATGAAGAGCAAAACCAGACAGTTTAGGGGAGGAGAATATTAAACAATTATATTAATGGGGGTATAATTATCAACTGAGAGAAGCATAGTAAAGCGGGGAATACTATTATATGATACAGTATAAAAAAGATCCTTGATGCGCGGAGGGTCATGAAGAATCAGTAGAAATTGGTAAAAAGTGAAAGTGGGATGGTGGAGGGGGACCAGCATTCAGGAGACAAAAGCACTGCAGAAAAGCCATCGATTTTAACAGGACCCAGTGCATCAGAAGCTAAAGTGAACCCACTCCTACTCGTTTCTTTTTGCTTCAGATATAACTATTAAAAATTGCTTATGTTGTCTTTCGCCTCCTCCCTCCCCCAAACTTCACATTGTTTTGGATTTTAGATGTCTCAGATTTCCTTTTCTTAAAGACCTGCCCCTGCTCTTGAACATTAACTGCCTTTTGTTTCTTTTGTCTTCTTCCTTTTAAGATGAAATTATTGTTTCTTAATGATATTAACATAATTACTTATTTGCCTTATCCATGTATACATATATACACACATACATATAAAACAATGATAACAATATTGCTAAATAAGACTGCTGAGTGAAGTTTAAGTCTGTGTGTTTCTTTTTGTCTTCATGTTGTGTCCCATGAGGGATGTACTAACAAAGTACCATGTTTTAAATGAACTGGACATAATTCTTCTCTTTGGTTATGTGTAGATGTTTATTCAACCAGGCCTCTATGGGTAGATAATGGGATATTTCCAGTCTTCTGCTATTACAAAAAGTTCCCCGTGAATATACACTATGCTTCTGCTAATGGCTCATTGGCGTAGAGTCCTACAAATGGGATTGCCTTGTGAAAGAAAATGTTATATTGTTTTATGTTGCCAAATTCACCTTCATAGAAGTTGTGTGATTTTGTATTCACACTTGCAATGTATGAGAGTTCCTGTTTCCCCATAGCCTCTCCAATAGAGTGGACTTTTGCTAATTTGATAGGTGGCAAATGGTATCACATTACAGTTTTGCATTTATCTTTTTATAAGTGAGGTGAAGCATCTTTTCAAATGACACATGCATACAGTGAAGTATGATGAGTCTTAAGGAATGTGGGAGATACACAGCTATGAAATGAAGTGGAGGAAGCCAAGGCCCAAAAGAAGGTGTAGGTATGCTACTTTGGGGGGGCGGGCGGGGTTAGAAATACACAAGTGGACACTTGTTTGTTTTTTCAAAGTAAACATAATGGGTAAACCAAAATCTAATAAAAATGGTAACCAGTAGAAGGAGAACAAGGCCTATTTTCTATCGGATGATCTCTAAAAAATTTTAGAAACATTTTACATATTAGCCCAATGTGAAATACGTTGAACTCTTTTAATGCCTTTATTGGACTTTTTGCTTTGCATTTTTGTTTGTTTAAATTGTAATCAATCTCTTCCCTTAATGCTCTAGATTCTGAGTCGTAGGTAAAAATGTTTACCCCACTCTCAGGTTATAAAGGATTTCACTCATTTTTTAGTACTGGTATGGTTTTCTTTCTTTTTTTAAAAAAATTTGTATCTCTGATCCATTTGGGATTTAGCCAGTGTAGAATAAAGAATAGAATTTTCTCTTTTTCCATATGGCTATCCAACCATATAAATTTTTGTTTTATCTCACTTCAGCAAACTCCCACACCTGCCTCCAAAAGTAGCAAAACACTACTACTGAAAGCCCCATAGAATACAGATGGTCCCCAACTTAATGATTGTTCAACTTAAATTTTTTTATTTTATGAAAGGCATATGCATTTGATAGAAATCATTCTTCGAATTTAGAATTTTTATCTTTCCTGGGGCTAGCAATATGCTGTGAGATATTCTCTCATGATGCTGGGCAGTGGCAGCCAGCTGCAGCTCCCAGTCAGCCATGCCATGATGAGAGGAAGCAACCCATACGCTTACTACCATTCTGGACTTCTACAACCATTCTGTTTTTCACTTTTGGTACAATATTCAATAAATTACATGAGATATTCAACACTTTATTGTAAAATAGGCTTTATGTTTGATGATTTTGCCCCACTGTAGGCTACCGTAAGTGCTCTGAGCATGTTTAAGGTGGGCTAGGCTAAGCTATGGTGTTTGGTGGGTTAGGTGTATTAAATGTATTTTTGACTTAATGTTTTCAACTTATGAGTTTATTGTGATGTAACCTCATTTAAGTTGAGGAAAATCTGTACATTGACTGGGTCAAGGGATATCATCTTTAGTGAAACATTAGACTTTGCTTTTAGTTAGTGTCACCATATTGGCACACGCCACTTTCTTTATCTAGTACCTCACTTAGACCTCTTTTCTGTAAAATTCTCTTAACCTGCCTCCCTGAAACTTCTTCCGAATCCTTGCTTCGAAAAAGGTGACTGGTGTAGCTTCTCAAATCAGATCCAGAGCTCTTCTCTGTAAAGCCAAAATGATTGTCCCTGAAATCACTGCCTCTGAGGCCTGGCACACTGCACAGGCACGTGACTCATTTATTAATAAAACAGAACCATTTGAGGAAACATCTGTCTTAAATTTGGACTTGACCTAGGTGGAAAATAATATAATGATTTCCTCAGGTCACTGGAGCACTTACCAGAATGATGGGCACTGTGGTGCTTCACCTAGATCCCCTCTAGAGCTGAGGTCCTTGCTCCCCCAATTGCAAGAGTGTTAGCCCCTGACTGCTCATAGCCCAACTCTGAAATGATTGACAAAATATGTCAAACATAGAATAATAGCCTTCTAAGACCATACAAGTGTTCTGGAGCAAGAAATAGGAATGCTTTTTTATTTTTTTTGAGCTATAGGAAAAATAAGATGGAAAAGGATAATGATAGATAAACTAAAATGACTAAATAAAAACTGTTAAGTATATAAAGCCTTAGGAAGTTTTTGTCTTTTACGAAGCTAAATAATGGGCAGTTTATAGTGCTTTCCATCACAGTATAGACTTGATTAGATAAATTATTGTGTACCAGTTACCTGGGTCATATATATTTACTGATTTAGAAGATATTCAGGATATAATTTGAGAAAAAGCAAGTCACAAAATAGTATATATAATATGACTGTTGTTCTTTATACGTGTGTATGCAAAGAAAAATGGAAAGATAGTAACGGTGATTATTTCTCAGTGGTATCATTGCAGTGACTTTTGCATCCTTCTTCGTGCTTTTCTGCTATTATCATCTGAATTTTTTAATAATGAGTATATTATATGATGTTGAATTCTGTCCCCACAAAAGATATATTGAGGTCCCAACCCTCAGCTTCTCAAAACGTGACCTTATTGTCATATGTACTTAGTTAAGATGAGACCGTACTAGAATAGTGTGGATCCTTAATTCAACCTAAGTAGTGTCCTCCTAAGAAGAGGAGACACAGCCATGGGAGGTGAGAATGCCATGTGATGGTAGAGAAAGAGATTGAAGTGTTGTGTCTAAGAACCACCAAAGATTGGGGTCCTTGGGTGGCTCCATCAGTTAAGCCTCTGCCTTCGGCTTGGGTCATGATCCCAGGGTCCTGGGATCAAGTCCTGCATTGGGCTCAGCGGGGAGTCTGCTTCTCCCTCTGTCCCTCCCCCCTGATTGTGCTCTCTCTCTCAAAACAAATTTAAAAAATTAAAAAAAAAAAAAGTCTCAGCCCTCAGGGAATTCTGACAGCTGGATGAAATGCTAAAAGGTAAGAGAAAGTCTTTACACTGTGTGTGGAACTCTTCTCCAGCATCTTTCAGATGTGATTCTTCCTCCCTCTGCTTCTCAGAACAGAGGCTCTCTCTGCTGAACTTCACTTCCAAATGCTTACTATAAGAGAAAAGGATCGCCTTCCCATTTCCCTGCTAGATTCACAGGGCTGGTGTGAGATCCTCCCAGATCCCACCCTGGCAAGTTTCCCTTGAAGAGTTTAGTGTATTTTTCTATTTATCTTGTGCACCTCTTAAGGAGGTCAATAATGCTGTAAACAGAGGAGAGCTCCTGGCTCAGTCAAGCAAAGTACAAACTATTGAAAAGGTCATGGCGGTAAAGTATATCATCACTATGATGCACAGAATACATGAGGCATTAAAATCCTAATGCCTAGACTTTTGGTTAGAATTTATGGATGAAAAGAATGAACTACCTCAGTACATTTTTATGGCCGAAATTAAAACGGGTGGATTCACTTAACCCCTGCCAGCAGCCTGAAATTCTTGGAACTGCCTTCTGTGTGCACAGAATTCTGTATGGAACTTGATGTTTTGGGGAGTGGTTATTGCTTTGGAGCCTTCCCTGAAGAGAAAGGAGAGAAAGCAAGATGGGTGGTAATAGAACCAGCTGGTGAGACATCGTCACACATCTGAGACCAGGCCGATGGTGAAGGGAGTGCTGATGGTTTCTCAAGGATATTGGGCACCCGACCCCCCGGGTCCATGCTGTTGACTGGCTCAAATGCATGACATGTCCTTCCATCGGCCATGCAGCGGGGACAGCTCTCCACAGATTCTATCCCTGTGCACCACACCAAGCAGAAGTGCTTGTTAACTAAAGAGAGTGGCTTCACAGCCCAGGAAGAGTGGACAGAGAGAAACATGAAGCTACATGGGTATTTCACATCCAGAAGAGATGTGAAATTCCTTACTACCGGAAGGAATTCTGGATGAAGCAGCGAGCGGGGTCTGATTTGGAAATACTTCTAGGAAATGTTTTCTATGAAAAATTACCTAGGAAAGAGCTAATTGAGCTGCACAACCCTATCACCGAAGTTATCAGGTGTTAGTGTGTAACCTTTTGAAACGCATGGATTATTCTGCCATGTGAGAGGCACATCAAGGGAAGAGGCAGAGGGAACCAGCATTTATTATACACAACACGCCAGACATTAATCCTCACAGCAGCCCTAGGGAGGTAGGTATTAGCCCTATCTTACAGATGAGAAAGCTGAGGCTGAGAGAGGTTAAGAAAATTGTACAAGACCCTAAGCTGTTAATTGGCAGAGCTGAGATTCCAATCTGGATCTGCCTGGTTCCAAAATCCATGCCCAGTGTAACACACACACACACACACACAACTGATAGCGACAACTTCCCTGTGGGGGACACTGGCAACCTTGGGAGCAGCCGTGATTCAAAAGCCACCACCTTTTGAGTGGCAACTGAAAACCTTTCTTTCTAAACAGGTCTCTTTCACTGATCTCTGTAATTTCTAGTGAGTGGCTGGTTACTTTAGTTCTGGTTTTCTTTTAAAATGCGAATTATCCAAAGAGATGAGACACTTCCTGTGAATAAATCTTTCAGATACTTTATTTTCTTTCCTTTTTTTTTTTTTTTTTTTTAGAGAAGGAGCGGGGAGGGGCATAGGGAGAGGGGGAGTGAGAGAGAATCTTAAGCAGGCGCCACGCTCCACATAGAGCCCAAGGGGGGCTCAGCCTCACGACCCTGAGATCATGACCTGAGCCAAAATCAAGAGTTGGATACTTAATTGACTGAGCCACCCAGGTGCCCCCAGATACTTTATTTTCTAAAGGGCAATCTTGATAGCATCAGACCATGGGTCACCTGGAGAGGAGACAGAGGGCTTTATAGAGGAAATGGCGAAAAGGGAACAGTTGGAGGTATCAAATACATGAATCTATTTCAAAATTTTATCTGAGGCTGTCTTCAGTGATCCTTTTTGCTTTTTAGGAAGAGTAAGTTCTATATTTTAGAATGTACATACCTATTTCATGGTACCGTTGTAAGACAAGGGACATGTGTATGTAAGAAAGCTTTGTAATGTAAATGAACCAATATAAAGAAGGTGTGGCGTGGTGCTGGTTTAATTTGTGAATGAGTTCATTTTTTGTGGCCAAATTCACTCTTCCTTATCCACGTGGCTCCATTCTCTTGACCATTCATCAAATATAAGTGGGAAAAAAATATCTGGACACTAGAAACCTATTACATAGACCAAATTATATAGACCAGATTTGTTGCAGAAAATAAGGTCTAATATTGCAAACTGAAATAATTGCCTTCTAGGAAAAGAGTAAATCCTTTTTTGTGTATGTGATTTTCAACAGCATTTTCTCCTATATTAAAAAGTGTTTCTATCAATCTTTTAAAAAGTGCTATATTAGAATTTACCAGCAGAGGGGAGTAAAGGAACACAAAACACCTTTCAGTTTAGGTAAATTTCTGTGCATAAAGAGGGTCGAAAAGTTGGCAAATCCATGCCTTTATATTAGCCAGTGGATCCATGTGAACACATTAAATTTTATGAACATCTCAGTCCATAATGGAGGCAAACAAACAGATCTGTAGGTCATAAAGGCATTGACCTTTTTGACTGGAAGGTGTAAGAGATGAGAAGAAGGGACCATTTTAGTGCATTTTTATGGCCAAGTTTGCCAAGTATGAAGTTTTACTTTCCAAGTCTCTTGAAACTATGGTGAAATCAATTGTACTATACTCAAATTAAACTTTTTCTTAATTTTGCATGCCGATTTTTGAGTATTCATTTAGAAGGAAATTCTAGTGAGATGCATTTTTTATTTTTTTCTTAAAAAAAATTTTTTTTTAAGATTTTATTTATTTATTTGACAGAGACAGCCAGCAAGAGAGGGAACACAAGCAGGGGGAGTGGGAGAGGAAGAAGCAGGCTCCCAGCGGAGGAGCCCGATGTGGAGCTCCATCCCGGAACGCTGGGATCATGCCCTGAGCCGAAGGCAGACGCTTAACGACTGCGCCACCCAGGCGCCCCTAGTGAGATGCATTTTTTAAAACAACTCTATATCCTGGTGGATGGATATATGACTTGCACAAACTGTATCTCAGACATACGCAGCCTCTACTTAGATGAAGAGTGGATGTGGGAACACGATCTGATGCCAGCTCAGAATTCACCAGAAGTACATGCACACACACAACCTTTGAGAAGCCAGTTACTCACCTCTGGATGAACGCTGGTTAATGTTCCAAAACCTCTTTCCCTATATCTTGAAAGAAGGTGACTTTGAGGATTAGAATTATGAATCCTTACCTAGAGGGAATAGATTGCACAGTCATTGTCAGTAACTTGAAATACCTGGTGAGGGATTCCTGCACTGGCATGAATTAGAGACAAAAAGATATTGAAGAGGTCACTGCGATCAAGTTGGGGAGACAGATGAGAGTCTATTTTGCAATGAGATATCTCTTGTAGGAAACAGAAGGCCAACCACCAATAAATGAGGATCCCAATATCTAACCAAGGTATTATTCACCAAGTTTCTCCTTCCTTTTCATTCATTCCATAGTTCCTCTCGAGCAGTGTTAAAAGATAAACTGAGGGGCGCCTGGGTGGCTTAGCAGGGTCTGCCTTCGGCTCAGGGCGTGATCCCGGCGTTATGGGATCGAGCCCCACATCAGGCTTCTCCGCTATGAGCCTGCTTCTTCCTCCCCCACTCCCCCTGCTTGTGTTCCCTCTCTCGCTGGCTGTCTCTATCTCTGTCGAATAAATAAATAAAAAATCTTAAAAAAAAAAAAAAAGATAAACTGAGACGTGTTTAAAAAATGTAAGAGTTTATTTGAACAACAGTCTATTGGAATCCTGCAATGCCAAACTGGGAGTGGTTGGGTGTGCTCCACGGACAGGAGCTCAGGGAGAGACTTTTAATAAAGAAAAGGTGAAAACAGAGAAGGAGATTGTTGATTGGCTATGGCTTAAAGCCTAGTTGGCTCTTTGTAATTGGTGGTCCTTGGGTTTTGATTTTGTAAACCTGAGGAATTTACAGGCTTGGATTTTGGTTTACTTACATAGGCTGCTGAGACGTGAGAGCCACTTCAGTCCAGGGGTCTCCTTGTTTAATTAATTTAACAGCAGTAACCAGAGTTTTGTGCTCTCACGGAGAGTTCCAGTCTGGTAGGCCAGAGAAGGAAATTGTCAGCTTTAGAGTTCACTCCATGAAATGTCCACTCATCAATTTCATCTTCACTGGCTTTGTATAGGATCTAGGAGTCACACCATTCTCTTTGTTTTAATGAATAGACTGTATACATTGTTATTTACCTGGTTTAGCAGGTTTGAAGGTCTTCTGTTCATATATGATGTTTTCCAGTCCCAGCACATCAAGTGTTGACGGAAAGACTTAATATATCATCCATGGTTCCACCATGGTTCCAGAATGTGTTGTCATTTGCTAAGGTAGGCTGGATTTGTTCCTGGTCTTGGCGAGGGTTTTAGAGCTCAGCACACCAGGCAATCAAGGAATTCTGGGACTGCTGGGGAAGGATGAAAAAATGGAACGTTAGCTGGGCTTCAAAGATAAGGAAAGAATATGAGCATTAAAAGGGAAGTAGAAAGGCAATCCAGGTAGGGGAAAGTGCTTAGTAAGAACACAGTTCTATACTAGACAGTACCTGGTGAATTATAAGAAATGATGGGTAATGGCAGGATTCAAGTAGTGAAGATCCCTTAGTCCAGAGTTGAAGGGATGCCCTACCAGAAAACATGGAGAAATGAAAGGGCACTGTTTGGAGTCTAACACATGCACATGGGAGCGACTCCAGTTGGTTTCTCTCTCTCCCTAAATTAATAAATGTAGATGTATTGAATGGCTAAGGATAATAACGGTTTCACAGTTTGGGAAGTAAATGAGAATATGTATGTGTCTCCCAGGCTCCAATGGGTACCTAACCAATATTAACTTCCTTTCCATTCCCCAGTCATCAAAATCCATCCTAGAAATACTATTCTCCAAGAAAATGGCAGTTGGTAAGCATTAAATGTTATAAATCTCTGAATGTTACACAAAGCACATTATCATCAAGAATTTTAATAATAAATATAAACATAAATAATAAATATTGTATTTCTCTATCACCCTCTTGTGCTCTGTGCTCAAGAAAATAGTCCCTTGAAGCTCATAAAAAATGTTCACAGTTAAATTCTATCAATAATTCTTTAAGGCAAATCTTTTCTATTTTTCTCTAGCAACAGATGCAATGCAAATGTACAATGGATGGGAATGTTTCTAAATGAAATCACTTTAACAACTCAAGCATTTCCCCGGCTTCTGTTCTGGAATGCACATAGGTACTATTTTTGCATTGTGGGCTAAATGCCTTAAAATGAATTTCACTGTTAAGGAAACAATTATCCCTTGCACTTGATGGCAAATTCTCCCTTTCATAAAGACCACCAAATTTATGGGGGAGAAGGGGAGAACAAAATGAAGTAGGGAGTTACGTTTGCACTTAGAGTAAGGTTATTTTGTGTGTCAGGCCATTTTGGTAGATAATGTTAGATGGTGACATGGTCGCTTAGCAACCCTGTCATGGACGAACTCAGGATTCCTGTTTTACTGGGAAATCATAAGGAGCAATACCTAGGGGCATCCATCTATTGTTTTTGGTGATTTTTTACAAAAGATTTCATTGGAGTTCAATGACTAAGATAGGATTAGAAATTTAGATGGCAGGATTTGTATTTATGTTGTTGTTTTAATAATGGAGAAAGACGTTGAGCAATTTTCAGTCTTGGCTCTCCTGACCTTTTTGCATGTCTCTTTCATCCTGTAAATGCCGGGCTTCCCTGAGTTTTATCCTCAGTCTTCTCCTCCTATGCTGTGTGGTCTGCTGAATGATGTCATCCCCTCCCGTAGGTGACTTCCCCTCTGTGGTGACTTCCAAATCTTGGGTGTTCCGGCTCAGACCTCACTCTGGAGCTCCAGGCTGATTTCCAGTTACCACTGTAAGTATCTCTCTATATCTTCTTGTCCTCCTTGCCATCAGTCTTGTGATTTCCACCTCTCCTCCCACCCACCCATCTCACTTCCCTGATCATGGAATTAACACCTTCTTCTAGAACATGGCATACCAATCCTTCATATTTTGCTCTTAACTACATGTTAGCATCAACTCTACTATTTGCTCTGTCACACTCCTTTGTGCCTTTGTCACACTCCACTGCACATCCTATGACCTGACCAACTCCATGAGAAACATCCTGTGGTTTCCTAAGCTTGAATGTTCTTCCATCCCTTTGTACCTTCACACATGCAAACCCCTGGGCCTCCCCGTTCTCCTTCTCTGCTTTAAGAGCTTCATGCTTGAAGAATCAGCTCAACCATCACCTCCTTGGGCTTCTCTCCCCAGACAGTACTTAAGTACTCCCTCCTTAGTGCTCTGTCACATTTTACCTGAATGTATTTTGATACTTGTCATTCTCGTATGTGATGTAAATATAATATATTGATTGTGTATTTACAGGTCTGTCCTTGATGAAACTGTTAGCTCTCTAATGGCATGCAAGTTTTTTCAAAAAGTCCTTATGTCCCCTTATCCCTAGCACAGTGTAGGGGCTAAACAAAGACTGAGTGAATGAATGAACAAACATAAATTATTTCAAGAGTGAACATTAGAGGACAGGGAAACAGACCCTAATAGAAGTTGTCTAGCCTGTTAGTTAAAAATCAGTAAGATTTGGGGTGCCTGGGTGGCTCAGTCGGTTGAGTATCTGAGTCTTGATTTTGGCTCAGGTCATTATCTCAGCGTCATGGGATTGATCCCCACATCAAGCTCTGCACTCAGCACAGAGTCTGCTTGGGATCTCTCTCTCTCTCTCTCTCTCTCTCTGCCCTCCCCCCCACCAAGTAAATAAATAAATAAAATCTTAAAAAAAAAAAAGAAAAATCAATAAGATTCACACCCATTAGGACAGCTATCAGAAAAACAGGAACTAACAAGTGTTGGTGAGAATATGGAGAAATCGAAACCCTCGTGCACTACCTGTGGGACCTCGAAAAGGCTCAACCAGTATGGAAAACAGTATGGTGTTTTTTTTAAAAAAATTAAAAATACAGCTACCAGCAATCCCACTTCTGGGTACATACCCAAAAAGATTGAAAGCAGGGTCTCGAAGAGATATCTGCACAGGCCGTATTCATAGCAGCACTGTTCACATAGTCAAGGAGTGAAAGCAATGCAAATGTCCATCAACAGATGAATGAATAAAGAAAACATGACCTATCCATACAATGGAATATTATCCAGCCTTCAACAAAGGAAGGAAATCCTGTCATGCTACAACATGGATGAAATTTGAGGACATTATGGTAAGTGGAAGAAGCCAAAAACAAAACAATAAATATGGTATTATTCCACTCATATGATACATGTAAAGTAGTCAAATTCTTAGAAACAGAAAGAAGAGGGGCACCTGCATGACTCAGTTGGTTAAGCATCTACCTTCAGCTCAGGTCATGATCCCAGTGTCCTGGGATTGAGTCCCACACCTCTGCCTGCCACTCCCCCTGCTTGTGCTCTCTTTCTCTCTCTCTCTGATAAATAAATAAAATCTTAAAGAAGGAAGGAAGGAAGGAAGAGAGAGAGAGAAAGAAAGAAAAAGAAGAAAGAAAGAAAGAAAGAAAGAAAGAAAGAAAGAAAGAAAGAAAGAAAGAAAGAGAAAGAAGAATGGTGATTACCAGGAGTTAAGAAAAAGAGAAAAGGGGGAGCTGTTTAATGGATATAGAGTTTCAGTTCTGCAAGATGAAAAGGTTCTGGAGATCAGTGCAAATATACTTAACACTGCTAATCTGTACACTTAAAAATAGTTAACATGGTAAATTTTATGTTGTGTGTTCTTGCCACAATAAAAAAAATCAATAAAAGCACAATACACAATATACTTGACATGGAATAGATGCTGTCTGGAGGCCAAGGGCTTGATAGGAAGACTAAACATTTATGACTTCTGCTTTTATAGGTCATATCAGGCTGAATGTATTTATATTATTTACCTTGAATGCTTTTCTTCGCAAAAAATTCTATAATACAAATAGCATAATATTTGAATATAATAACAACACATGACAATGTGAATTGGCTTGGACGGATTATAATATGGTATGAATAACCAAAAAATTCCATTTCCTTTCTCAGGGAAGGTGCTCTACCCTTTCACCATCTCCATTATGCTTGAGTTTTGAGTACCACATAGTGATAGAGTTCAACATTAACAGACCTGGCAGTAGTTCTCTTGGAGCTTATAGCCTGAATGCTATGACCCAATGCAGACAATTACCTAGAAAGCTTAGCTGACCAAAGGGTGCACAAGAAAATATACACACATGCCCGTGAGCATGCACGCTCGCACAGACACACACCCCACTTGTTGAAGCTCATGACACATTCATGAGTCAGGTTCTAGAATAACTAAGTAATGTTGAGAAAATACATATTTCCCTGACAGCTTAGCGTATGTTGAGACAATGTTTCTAAAGAAGAAGGTAAAGCAGGAACTCCCAAACGTCTCTGCCGAGCTTCATTAACTTAAAAAGGTTGACATGAAATCCACAAAGAGCAGTCACCAGTCATCCAAAAAGTGGACCTCCCTTTGAGCAGAGGTTTTGGTCTTTAATGATCCTTTAACAGCAGGAAACATCTCACACATTCCCTTTAGGGTTTCAGAAATTTCCTTTTTCTGAACCTATACATTTTTTATCTCTCCCATGGAAAACATAAACACCAGGGGTAAAATGGAATTCAGGATTCTTAAATGATTCCCTGCTCTAATGTGGCTCATTTTCCATCATTGAACCTCTGGGATTACTTCAATTTAAAAAAAAGCCAGTTAGCCGCCGAAATTGAAGCAGTTGATTCAAACTGGCGAAACTGACAAGGAGGGGACCTGTGAAAATTGCCACGTGCCTAGGGTGCAAGAGAAAATCCCTGATATAATACTCCTTTCCTCTATATCTGCAGCTTGGGGACGTAGCACGAACGCCAGGCCTGGCTTCTCATCCCTTCCAAATCTGCAGGAAGTGCTTCTCCGCTAGTCTGAGCCCTGCCATTTCCGAATTGCCTGGGAGCTATAGAAAAACATCATTAACTCAATCTGTGTTAACCTGAAAAGCTGAAAATAAAAATAGCATCTAGGAGGCCACTTCCCCGGATTCCTGTTATTTCATATAAAGATTGTATTTTTCCTTGAGCTGCCGTTGCTTGCTGACCATTTCCTCATTCGAGCTGCTTCTTTATTTGTCCAGCTTTATTGAGACATCATTGACATTGTGTAAGGTGTGAAGACTGTGATGATTTGATGCATGTCTATCTGTGGAATGTTTACCAACACGAAGGTTAGTTAACACTTCTATCACCTCACATAATTACGTGTGTGTGTGTGTGTGTGTGTGTGTGGTAAGAACACTTAGGAACTACTCTCTTTACAGCTGCTCTTTTCAAATTTCATTTTGAATCTAGCTCTGCCTGTCAGCAAGTTTACTTGGAAGAAGGGGAAATATCCTTCTTTGCTCTGTGCAGAGGCAGGAAATGGAGGGGAGCCGCTCTATTATACTGTGAGATCGCCTCCCCAGGCCCACATGTATTTATGCAGATGGCACTACATAACAGTGAATTCCTTTAAAGAGTAGGCTTAAGGGGAGAAATCACAAAAGCTGAAATCCTTTAGAAACTCTTTGAAAGAATATGGAGGCATTGATGTGAGGCAGCAGAGTGTTTCCAGGCTGATGGCCTGTGTGGTGCAAAGACCTGTAACAATGTGCAAAATCTTGCTTTTTATTTGCTTGCTTGCTTCTTTGTGGGTTTTTTTTTGGCGTGAGTCTGACACGGAGCCACTGACATTTGACTCCTTTTCTCCCTCAGCAAATCATCCTGGGAAACGATTGCTTGGTCTTCTGATCCCAGCTGAAAGAGATTTCTTGTAGATAGGCACGGTACCCCAATTTTACCTGTAAATGGTGACCATGTAACTTCTCACAAAAAACAAGACACATTTCCGAGTCAAAGTGGTCAGTCAGAAGAATTAAGGGACAGTAATTGATCTACAGCTGGTGAAAACCAGGACGGCTGGGCACTAACTCACCACTAGGCCCCTGGGTATCGGCGGTAATCTAGATCAGGGATCGGCGCACTTCAGTGTCTCGGGGGTTCATGGGGATGCTCTTTCCCTCCAAAGACCCTGCAAACAAGGGGGAAACTGCAAAACCATTGGGCAATTCTATTTCTGGTTCCCACTGTTGCCTCAGAAAGAAGTCTCTTATTTTGCTCGTCCGAATACGTAGGAGCAATTGTCTATGACTGTCTGCGTGAGTGCGGTAGGGCCGCCATCACAAAGTACCACAGACGGGGTGGCTTAAACAGTAGAGATGTATTTTCTCACAGTTCTCCAGGCTGGATGTCTGAGATCAAGGTGTCAGCAGTCTGAGTCTCCTCTGGGTCTTCTCTCCTTGTTCTGAGGTAACCGCCTTCTCATGCGTCCTCACAGGGTCATTCCTCTGTGCGTGTGCAACCCTAGTGTCTGTGTCCTAAGGACACCAGTCAGACTGGATTAGAGCCCACCATAAAGTCCTCATCTTAATCTATTTACCTCTTTAAAGGCCTTCTCTCCAGAAACAGTCACATTCTGAGGCCCTAGGGTTTAGGGCTTCAACATATGCATTTTGGGGAGAGACAGTTCAGTCCATAATACTGCTGCTTCCCCAGCCAGCTCTCCGTCCTGTGAGGACACAGCAAGAACGCAGACATTCATGAGCCAAGAACTGGACTCACCAGACACTTCTACTGCCAGGACCTTGATCTTGGGCTTCGGAGCCTCCAGACTGTGAGAAATAAATGTTAGTGGGTATTTTTACGATATTTGTGTTATAGTAGCCCGAACTCACTAAGACAAGATCTGATCATTTTGCAAGTTGCAAAGAGGTGGATTTACAGAGAAAATCTGGATGAGGTGCACACGGGGTTGTGTCAGAACGGAGCCATGTGCTGAGCTATAATAAAATATGAACTGGGAGGCTGAAATCACTTCAAAATACTACAGTCAAATTGCTTGGATGTCAAATGCTTACTGAAGTTAGAAAGGCTGTCTGTTTTCATTACAGCCTCGAACGAGGGAGCCCCATGCCAGCCTTCCAGGCTGATGCCTTGATGCCAGCCAGTGGATCAGCTCTCATTCTCCTCAGGGGGTGGCAGCTGGGGAGCTCCTGGTGACATTTCATTTTCTGTGAGAGTGTCAACATGGTTTCCTCTGATACAGAAAAGTGATCTACAGGGATCAGAAATTTGAAAAGAAGTAGTGCAAAAAGTATTATTTAGCTTTCATTGTTAATAGCATTTATGGGCTGCAAATAATTAAACCATGAAGTCATCAGAACTGGAGGAACTTTGATAGGTTCCAAATTCATCTAGAAAGATCTTTAAGAAGGACTGTGCCAAACCATGACTGAGGAAGGATGGGGGAACACTTATGATGAGAGCTTTTGGCCTAAATGGCCCAAATGGATTTGATTGGTGGGTCAGGTGTGTGTTTTTCAACACCAAGCAATTTTCCAATTGTCAGTAGACACTGACTGGGTGTCCTGTAATTTAATTCAAGTCTGACCCTACGTACCTGGAGTGTCAGACGCCACAGGTTAAGAGCTTGGTCTCGCAAGACTGCCCTCACTTCAAATGCCCTTCGCAAGGCCCGGTTGCTATCAGTGCTTCTTACTCTTACCGGTTTATTATAAAGGATATTATAAAAGATATAGCAAACAGCCAAATGAAGAGGTACAGAGAGTACAGAGCTCTGGAGGGCCCCCAAGTGCAGGGATTTCTAGAATCCCAGGGAACTGGGGTGTTTCACCCTCCCATGTGTGGGTGTATTCACCAACATGGAAGCCCACCAACTCTTGCTGTTCATGGGACTTTGTAGGGCTTCATCTATAGCCACTCCCTTCCCCTTCCCAGAGGTAGGTGGGTGAGGCCGAGAGTTCTAGCCCCAGCAATCACTGGCTCTTTCTGGTGACCAGCCCTATCCGGAGGTTACCAGGGGCCCCACTCCAAGTCACCTCGTTAGCATAAACTCAGGTGGGCTCAAAAGGGGCTCCTTATAAATGACAACAGACACTCCTATGGCTGGGGAAATCCCAAGAGCTTTAGGGTATTTGTGCCAGGAACCAGGGACAAAGACCAAATATATTTCTCCTTATGCCACAGTGGGGAAAGAAGGGCACATAGTTTTTCATTCAATTGTGTTTTGAGACAAAATAAAAATAAACGGAAAACCTTTCTTTCAAATAGGTAAGCAAAGGCATTGACGTTTGTGTCACGGGCTGAAAAAAAAATGTCCGCAATACACACTTGCTTGGAGAGGTAGATATGAAAGGTACAGAAATGAGGTATGCACAAAGGGAATGATCTGGAAATCTCCATTTTGAGGAGAGATCCAAATGTGCCTTTGAGCTGAAAAGATACAGATTCAGAGTGAGCAAGATGGAGTCAGAGCCTGAAGGAGAACACAGGCCGACCAAGGAAATGGGCCAAAGTTCGACACCGGTGAGTCTAAACAAATTGATTAAGGTAAGCATCTGAGGGCCAGGGAGCTCAAGGAATGGGCAGGGAGCAGACACATCCAGGGACAATTTCCCAAACCTCAGCGCAGAAGGACAGGTTCCACATGGCCAGTTTAACGTTGTCTGATCGCTGATCAAAGTAGCTGCCTTTTTCTCAATTCTCAATTCCCCCCCCCCCCCCCCCCCCGGGGTCTGGGTAGACCAGGCATCTGTGAGCCGGCTGGCATCTCCCAGCCTGCACTGGGCTTCAGCAGGATTCAGCTTCTGTGTCCTCAGTGACTCTCTGTTGCCCAAGTGCGATTTATTCCGCCTAAAGGTCCTCACCCTACTTACCCACCTGGAACGCTCATTCCTCCAGACTCAGTGCAGAAGGTACTTTCTGAGTAAAGCCTTCGCGCACACACACCACGCCACCACCACCACCACCTAGATAAACATACCACACACATACGCGCACCACACATACGTATACTCGCACATACCACGCACTCCCACACCAACCACACACGCGTGCGCCCCCCGACATACACACCCCAAAGTTGAGGATCTTTTACTCGCAACATGCAATTTTAAACAATAATTTCCTTATAATAAGAAATTAGAACATTTCAGGTGGTGCGCATTTCTTTTTCTTTTTTTTTAAAGATTTATTTTTAAGTGATCGCCACACCCAACATGGGGCTTGCACTCACGACCCTGAGGTTAAGATGCTGAGATCAAGAATGGCATGCTTCACTGACTGAGCCAGCCTGGCGCCCCTCATGTGGAGTGAATTTCAAAGTGGGTTATCAACCACCGCTGAATCCAACCCCACCCTCCCAGCCCCACTGACCTTAGAACTGAAATAATTTTGGGACCCCAAGTCAATGTCAGTTCAAAATCTGTTATTGGTGGGTAGAAGGAAGTCACAACTACTGACAGCTTGTGATTTAATAAAAAAAAGATTTGCTTTCCATTTTCTTTGTTCAAGTAAAAAGAGAAAAATCTCTGGCATCTGAACAAGCTTATCAACTGGAAAGGCCATTATCTCCTTTTGCTATCAGAGAAGAGGCACTTGGCCTTAGCTTCTCTTCACCTTAGCTCTTTACCCTGAAGATTTGTTATTTCCAACAAGACACCAAGTATCTCCTTAGCAACCATCTCAAATAGGGTCAGCTTTATCTCTTTCCTTATGAAGATTACTTCTTTTTTTAAAAAAAGAAGAAAGCATTCCTTTTATAGTTATAAACCCAAGCCTAACAGAACATGATTTTTAAAGCAAACGAAAGTAAAACGTAATTTTACAACAGTAGCCCCTCTAATCGGAAGTCTAATTATACCATAGAGGGTAAAACAGGTCTAAGAACGAAGGCATCTATGAGGTAGCTAGGAAATGACCAAAAAGCCGGCAATGAGGTAGAGTAGACAATGAAAGAAAAGCAAGAGGCCTTCGCACCTGGTCCTTGAATGATCTAGAAAGCTGAGCCTTATCATAAATGGGGGATTTTAGTGGAATGGAAGAAAAATGAAGATATTACATCCATTACTGCGTTTTGGGTCACCCTGAATGCAAGCTCCTTCCAAGGGCTGGTGTTATGCACCCTAAGGGGCAGAACAAGGTTTTACAGCTGCGGGATTGGAGAAGGGCTGGGGTGTTCCGTCTTCCAGTTCATTACCACACATCATCTGTGGCTTTTGGGTAATTGAGCAAATAATGCCCTTGACAGCCATTCTCCCTCTTCAACGCCAAGGCAAGGTAATTAATTAAGGCCAGAAGGGGATTGTTAACGGCTGTTAATGAACCACAGTTGAGGGAATCACCTAGGAGAGCACTCTCAGAGTCTATAAAAGTACATGAACAAGAGTACTTCGGGTATCGAATGTTCCCAGGCCCTCCCGTCACCCTTCATCATGGAAGGGCACATTAAAGATGGAATGACTGGGGGATTTCCAGGACACAGCCCTACCTGATTACGCTCGTATAACTTGGAGTGGCTATTTATTCCCGAACCCCATCACTGCCAGAGAAACTTTTCTAGGACACACACCTGATATGGAGCACACACTATAATATGATGACCTGGGCAGCTGTTTAGCCAGTATTCGTTCAACCCTGTGTGATGTAGTTTGAGTGTCCCACAAACGTCCTGAAAGGGGATGTGAGGGACCCTCTGCCCCGAAGAAGTCATTATCTCAATGGGGCCACACCAGGGACACAAGAAACAAGTGGAGACCAATGTGACCTGATAATACATAATTGTGAAAACGAGGAAAGGAAGCCTCCCTTACAATGGAGTGGGGAAGCGCTGAAGGGAGAGTGCTCACGCTCATAGCACTCCTCTCAGCCTCCATAACCAGCAGGAAGAAGGGAGAGAATTCTTATCTTGACAAGGGGGACACTTTTCACACAGGAATTTTATTTCCTGCTTTTAAAGGAAAAGAAGGCAGGGCCCCTGGCTAGCTATCTCCGTCAGTAGAACATGAGACTCTCATTCTCGGGGTCGTGAGTTGGAGCCCCACGTTGGGTGTACGGATTACGTAAATAAATAAAAATATATTTTAGAAAAAGAAAGTAACATTGCACTAAGCCTCACTTGTAGCCAATGAGAAGCCACCCCAACTTCAAACTTGTCCTCTAAAAAAACTTCCGTTCAGGGCGCCTGCGTGGCTCAGTCAGTGAAACATCTGCCTTCAGCTCAGGTCATGATCCTGGGACTCCATCCATCAAGCTCCCTGCTCAGTGAGGAGCCTG
Organism: Ursus arctos; assembly: GCF_023065955.2. Lineage (NCBI taxonomy): Eukaryota > Metazoa > Chordata > Mammalia > Carnivora > Ursidae > Ursus > Ursus arctos. Next base: position 1,605,460 of record NW_026623050.1, read on the forward strand.
CTTCTCCCTCTCCCCTCACCCTGTCCTCGTTCTCTTTCTCTCTCAAATAAATAAAATTAAAAAATTTTAGTTCAAAACAATCCTCTCCAATTTCCTCCTAAAACTTAATAAAAGCTGACCTCCCCTTTGTCTCCTCAGACTTGCATAGAGTTTACCATTAGTTTGCATGTCCTCTATCACAATTCCTCAACTCTTCTGGAATGGACACAGTTGCTGGTAAAATAACTGGCTGTTTTGCTTTTAGTTGACATACTTGCTAAACTGCATGGCATAGACCCTACATACTAAAGAAGTTTAGAGAAAGTGAGAGACAGCTGTGTGGGCGGGCTGAGCAGAGTGGGTTGAGGAGAAGAGGTGGAATCAGAATTGGCAGAGAAGAGCAGGGGGCAGTAAGGAGAAAAGCAGGGGGGGATGACCTGCCGAAGAGTGCTGTCTCCCTAGAAAAGAATTTCATGCCAACGTCTACAGAATAATCCTTCCTTCTTCATTGTCCTTTTCCCCTTCTCCTTTTTCTGAAGTGTAAGAGACGATTCGAGACTACCAAGTCTTGCTAAACCTCCCCCCAACACACACACACACACACACACACACACACACACACACACCAGAAGGTAGACAGAGTGGCTCACACCACACACAGTTCTTTGGTGACAGAACATGGAACTAGACTCAGACAAGAAATTAGATCATGTAATTGTGAGTCTGGCGTCTTTCTTACTAGAACAGGAGGTTAGCTAGGTAGTGGGAGGACAGATGACGAAAGATCTGAGTATTGGGCAGGGAAGTTCAGGCAGACGACGCTATACTCAAGGAGCCTCTGCGGGGAAGTCTGAAGTGTTGGGAATGACTATTTTCATAACGCTTAAGATTCATTCACAGATTCCTATGTGTCGGGCTCTACTAAGGATCTCTCATGGATATTCTTACCTAAGGCTCACAACTCTCTCTGGGGTGCTAATAAAATGTATTCCCATTTACCGATGAACGGATAGGCTTAGAGAAATTAGCTATCTTGCCCAAGCCAAGTAAGGGTAGGACCAACTAAGAGCTGAATGCCTGAGGATTCTGCTTTATTGCTTCTCCTGTAAGTCTAGCTTATGGTCTTTATACCTCTTCTGCTCAAATACCCCTAAAATAGTGATTCTCAACTGGGGCTGATTTTGCCCTCCGGGGACATTTGGCAATCTCTGAAGACAATTTTGGCTGTCACAACTGGGAGGATGAATGCTACTGGTATTATTGGGAAGAGAACAGGGATGCTGTGACATGCAGAGTGCAGCCTGTCACAGCAAAGACTTATCCAGCCCCAAATGCCAACGGTGCCACGGCGGAGAAGCCTTGCCCTAAAGGAATCTTGAAAACCGATGATCCCTTCATGCACATTTAGGAGTGCAGGTAAATGTTTCATCATAAGTTTAAACAGTAGCAAAGGATGTAATGTATATCATTAACACTGATATTTAAAAATTAAAGTCCTATCGTTCTTTTAAATGCATCCAGTACTATTTGAACATTGTATCAAGGTGATATCTAACATCATCCTTTTCAAGAGATACATGAACAAAGTATATTTCCATTCCACTTCCTCTGAGGAATATTATTCCAATGTCATATAGTTTATACTTGTAAATCTGCTAATTACACCACCATTTTCTCTACAACAATGACAACAATATGCATATCCATTTCTATATATCTGTATATAGATATATAGAAAAATTTAAAAATATTTCCTGTGACCCCAAGGTTCTAAGTCTGTAGCTCCCGAACTATGCAGGTGTTTCAGAGGCTTTTTGGTGAAGTGGGTACTACAGGGTGTCTTAAATTTTCAAGGGTACTACAGTATGAACCACCAGTTTGCAAGTCATTCACGGCTTCCGTATTAGATCGAACTATATTCCTTGGATGATGTCATTATTTTTGCAAAGCTGGTGTTTTGGCAGTTGCCGTGATCACAAAGCAGTCAGCACAAAAGTCAGCTTGGAAGAGGAAATGAGGGTGGTGGGGCCGAATCTGATTCCCAGGATTGAGAAGTTGCGCAGCATGCCATGGGGGCACACATCACTAGTAACTGTGGTTATTTAAGACTGAAACAAGGGGCGCCTGGGTGGCGCAGGCGATAAGCATCTGCCTTCAGCTCAGGGCATGATCCCGGTGTTATGGGATCAAGCCCCACATCAGGCTCCTCCACTAGGAGCCTGCTTCTTCCTCTCCCACTCCCCCTGCTTGTGTTCCCTCTCTCGCTGGCTGTCTGTCAAATAAAGAAAAAAAATAAAATCTTTAAAAAAAAAAAAAGACTGAAACAAAAATATTATGTTTTCTTTCACTTTGTTTTGTTTTTGTCTTTTTTTCCCAAATGACTGTAACCGAGGTACAGGGACGCAGGAGCACCTGACCCTAGGGGTCCCAAACAGACCAGGTTTGGCCATTCACCGATGACAAAACCCAAAGGCAGAGAGAGGTGTGCTGGTGAAACAAGAAAGAAATCTATTCCAGTGAGGCCAATGCCAGGACACAGCAGACTAGGGTCCCAAAGACTGTCTCCAAGTGCTGAAAATACCTCTAGGTTTATGTACGGCAATTGTGGGGTGAAGGTGGGTGGGAACCTATAGTAAAGGTCAGGGGGATCATTGTCTTGGGGTCAGTCCCACGGGGTCATGCTGGCTCCGGGCAGTTCCTATTGCTTGAGGGGGTAATTTTCGTTCCCATCGTGGGATGCTTTGCCCGCAGGGTCTTTTGCCTGAGTTAAGAGATAAGGAGGAAAGAGGAACTTAATTAGAAAGTTTGAGATCCACATGGAGGGAGTGGAAGTCCTCTTTCATGGCTACTATGTTGTTAGAATATACATAGTAAGTTGTTTGAATCTAAGCATTTACTAGAATGAATGGATAGGTTTTTCTTTTGGTTTGGGGACACAGTGGAAATTTATGGATTCATTAAGGGTGCTATGAAAGAGAGTTTGGGAACCTCTGTGTGTTGTGAAACTGTCTTCTGGGTTGACATATTAGCTATTAGTATGTAATATATCAATTGATATATTAGCTATTAGTATGTAATATATCAATTGACATATTAGACTATTAGTATGTAATATATCAAAATAATATTATTAATTCTGATAATTGTTAAAGATAAAAAGTAAAACATTTTGGAAATGCATCTCTAGTGAATGTCCCTCTCCCCCCATTAATTATATACCTGTGGATGAACAGTTTTATGTATCCATGGATGAATATTACAAATGAATGTAAAATTATATTCCTATTGTTGACCTTAAAAATAAAAGAGCGAGCTATTTTACCAGTGAGATGGATTTATTCGGGAATAGCAGAAGAATTGTAATGCAAGACACGCAAGGAGAGGAGCTTTATAGAGCTCCTTTGTAGAGAAAAAAAAAAACTTGGGAGAGGCTGAGGCCAGAGTTCAGATGGTGATGGTTTCCTATAGGCTGGGTTGTGATATTTTCTTATTGGTTAAGCTTGTTGCAGGTACTTTTCTTCCTACTGGGTCTGCCATTGACAAGGAGTGCAGGGGTGTGAGGGCTCCCCCTCCTGGCCACCCCACTATATATATATAATTTTTTTTTTTTTTTTTTTTTTTTAGAGGGGGAGAGAGAGAGCCCTTGTGCAGCGGGGAGCGGCAGAGGAAGAGGGAAAGAGAGAACCTTAAGCAGGCTCCTCGCAGGGCACAAGACTAGATCTCACGATAGTGAGATCACGACCAGAGCTGAAATCAGGAGTTGGACGCTAACTGACTGAGCCACTCAGGCGCCCCACCCCACCCCACTCCATTTTAAATGAGGGTTCCTTTATTTAGTTCCACACTAGTTCTGTTTCAATAGATGTAAGCCCTGAATAATCTTGTTCACACGAATATCTGAAGTGTTTTATGATAGCAATGGCACTCAATTCTCGAACTCCTGAATGACACGCCAGAGGTCACGTAGTGCTCAAGCCTCAACAATGATTTGTAATGATCCATCAGCTCTACTAGTGTTTGTTTTGTTGAAAGCGAAGAATTAGAAACGTTTGATTCCCAAAAGAACATGTTAGGCAGTCATTAGAGTTATTTAGTTTCTCAGCTCCAGAATTTCCAACTGTGCCTTTCTTTGGCCCTAGAGGTTTACAACCTGGGGCAATGCACCTTATCAACCTGTGGGAAGGATAAGAGGTGTACTTTTCTGCTGTAAATGAGAAGGGCTAGTGTGGGAGTGAGGCGAGAGGGACAGCCTGCCAGTCTCTCCCTACTAAGTTTACAAGAGCCGTATCAGGGAAGTACACAGGGAGGCTGAGAACTTGGAAGTCGGTCCCCTTAAAACTGTGAGAGGGAGAGCCTGCCAGTCTCTCCCTGCTAAGTTTACAAGAGCCATATCAGGGAAGTACACAGGGAGGCTGAGAACTTGGAAGTCGGTCCCCTTAAAACTGACTGTGCCCACATAAGTCTTGGAAAGCCTCTGCATATGCCTAAGGGCACTCAGATCCCAGTGTGGAGACCACTGCCAACCTGAGGGAAGAGACTTTTACTCCAGGATGTGGACACCATGGCATCCTTGGCCACACCTATATGGGCTATGGGGCTAAGGGGCAAACATTTTGGGAGCACTCCCTTCCTTTCTTTCTCTTCCCCGAGTTGCAGATGAATATGGCCTCTGAAGTCAGATTGTAAGGTTTAAGTTTCAGTTTTCCCATTTAACCAGTTTTCTAAATTTGCACAAGTGACTTAATTGTGTGCTTCAGTTTACTAATGTGTGAAGTGTTGGTTATTAGAGTATTTGGCTCATGAGATGAATGTGAGAGTTAAATGAACTCAAGCACATAAAACTGATACAGGCTGGCTGGGTCCGAGGACCTGGAGATGATCCCTCCGGATCAGCCAAGACGGTTCTTGGCTTTATACAGGATGGAAATCAAACAGGAGCTGAGAGGAAGTGAGAGCAGAGTTTATTAAAGACACTGAGAGTGTAGATATGGACAGACCATTCAGGAGACTCAGAAAGGAAAGGAGAATGAGTCTCATCTTTGCTCGGGGTCTGGGGTTTCTATTAAGGATGGTGGTCTGGTGCAGTGTCTTCTCAGTAATCCAGGAGCAAAGTCACTTACACTCTGGAGCCAGGGGCCTTGATGAGTCAGCGGTCTTGGAAAACGTTTATGAAGACCTCCCCCGCCAGGCCTTAGATGGTATTTATTATGCTGGAAGACTCCAATGAAATTGTTAAATCCTGACCCTTATAAGGAGGACATACATTATCTGTTGTATAAGGCGGGGGTGTAGGTCTTCACCAGAATAGAAGTAGGAAAAGAAGCAGTTCTTCATGGGGTCCCTTTAGTTTCCCCATCTCAAAGCTCTCAAGAATAGTGCCTGGCATATGACGAGTACTCAAATAAGGTAAACTATTACAGAGGTTCAGTTGTGCCCCTTTAGGGGGAATCCTGCCCTCTGTCCTGAGGGGCCTAACAGGACCAGGGTCAAGTCCAAGAAAAAGAGAGGCTTTGTGGCCAGTTCTTAAGGAGCAAGCTCTAGTTTCTATACCTGAAGCCCACAGAGTAGAGAGATTGAGAGAACAGACCCACAGCAGAGTCAAAGGAAAGGAGTCAAGGAACCGGCCACTTGAGTTTTCTTCTATTCTAGAAAAAAGAGCCTTCACGAGTTCGCAGGAGTTTGGAGGCAAATTGCTGATCTATAACAAAGACTGGGAACCAGGAGGTCTCCGTTGGGCTCTCAATTAGGCTGACAAGACTGGAACTGAGGCTGCGGGCAATGCTTCTTCCCTCTTGTTCTCTGGCATTAAGCACATTCACATCCCTGTACCATTCCGCGTTTCCTTACTTACTCAACAAAGCAAACTGTTCTGGTTTTGTTTCTTTTTTCTTAGAACACTGCTTTTGTTCTCTGCCTGGTTAATACTTAGCATTTATGTAAAGTTTGCATTTGTCTGATATGTTGAAGCTGGGCTTTGGGGAGGACAGGAGAGATAGCCTTGGTGCCAGAAGGCGAGTTAAGCTGAGGAATCCATGAAATGAGACGTCTTCAGACGCCGAGGCTTCCCAAGGAGAAGGATTTGTGAAGACAAACATCTCTGAATTGGGGCAAAGCTTGTATTGATAGGCTGACTCTTTCATTCTCACTTGCTAGTTCCCCTGCTGCTTTGTTTGGCAAGTAAGGCAGGTAGGGTGATGCAAAGAGTGGAAACTGGAAAGGAATCAGGAGTTTTGCAATCAGAGACCTTTCACAAAGGTCTTCCTTAAGTTTAAAAAAAAAAATCCTCCTTGGGTAGTAAGGAGGGCACGTATTGCATGGTGCACTGGGTGTTATACACAACTAATGAATCATCGAACCTTACATTGAAAACCGGGGATGTACTGTATGGTGACTAACATAATATAATAAAAAATCATTATAAAAAGAAAAAAAAATCCTCCTGTAATTTTAACACATGGATCCTCGTTCTGACCTTTGGAGTCACACAATTCACTCTGTCTTCCACGCACCAGCCTGCCCAACGTTGGCAGACGGCTATCACACGCCCCGTAGTAGGTCGTGAATCCTCACAGGCCCCAGGGAAGTGCTGGGACTGCTTTCCTGGGCTGAGTCAGGCCTTGTGGGAAAGGCACCAAACCCATGCTGGAGTTTGTCTGCAGGGATGGAGGCCCTGTTAACTCCATCCATGATACAGCAGAAAGATATTTCAAAATTCTTTTTTAAAAAAGTCAACTTACGTCCTGGGGTTTTTCTAACCTGACTAAAAAACCGAACGCTTCTTTGTTGCCTCCATTCACGATTAGGCTTCAATCCACTCATCTCAGCAGATGCCATGGTGGACGTGTTTGGTGTTAGCCCTCCGGCAGCCGGAGCCCCCTAAGTGTGCCGGAGCTCCTGTGCCCTTGGGCTTCTTGCTCGAGTCTGGCGTCAGGGCTGCTCTGGAAGTGCTGTCTGTGTTGTGCTCCAAGAAGAGGGGGTCAGGCTGTGGTATGCATGTGAACTCAGCCCCCGGGGATTTTCGCTTCACCAGCACCTACGCAGAGAGCGCCTGCCACAGATCTAGCTGGTTCCAGCTCCTAGAAGCCTACTTACGACAGGCATCGGTGTTAGGCTAGAGGCTTCCCCAAGCTATTTGTGCCATGTCCCAGGGACCACTTTCTAATGTTTTCTTAGGATAAGGATCATTTATTGAAAGCGTCCTGGTGGTTGGTACAGTGCTAGAGATTTCTTTAACTCCCGCAATGGCCCTACGCTATAGGTACTATTATAATGCCCGTTTGGAAGCTTAGGGAGGTAAAGCAACTGTCCAGTCAGCAGCAGAGCCAGAGAGGCCACCATGCTATCCTAGGAAGGCTCATCTAGTCAGTTCGATATGCCAGTTAGGGTTTTCCGCAAAGAGACAGAAAAGTCAGAGGATGATGGCACTGTGGAGGCTCCCATTCACAAGATGGGATGTGATGGTGACAGACGGATTCTTGAAATGAAGATTCTGTAGCGAGGAGCCTGCTTCTCCCTCTGCCTGCCGCTCCCCCCGCTTGTGCTCTCTCCCTGACAAATAAATAAATAAAATCTTGGGATGCCTGGGTGGCTCAGTCAGTTAAGCGTCTGAAATGAGGACTCTGGAGAGGTGTAATTATCGCAACAAGACCTATAGCATCAGAAGGGTCTTCAGGCTTATGAGGACCCTTTATTTCCTTTCAGGATCATCTCTTGGAATATGAATCTTGGATGTCAGCTACATAGGGGCAAGGAAGTCATCTATGACCTTTTATTTTCTCCCCTTCCTTTTTAAGTTTAGAAGATAGAGTCATGCAGGTGAACATTTTTGCTTTAGCTTGGGGAGTAGAAGGAGAAGGAGAGTGTCAGAGAACCAGAGGGAGTATCCTGGACTGATCTGTGGTCCTCAAAAGGGGAAGAGGAAAACTAAAACAGTTATCTCCATCACAAAAACAATCCCCCAAAGTCATGAGCTCCTTCGTTATAGAGTTCACCAACTACAGCCTCCGGAACCCAGCTCCATTTAACAATGTAACGCTATGTTGTGCGGTCCAATTTTAAAATCATCTCTTAGTTACTAATTTGAAGGTAGTGTCAAATAACAGAAAACCACCAGCTTGGAAACCAGACTGTTCTCATTCAAATCCCTGCTCTCCTTAGCTTCTTGCTGTCGTGCCCATGATTGAATTTCTATGAGCCTTGGTTTCCTCATTTATAAAATGGGGAGCACAGTGTCTACTTCATAGGGTTGTTGTAAAGATTAAATGGAATAATGTTTCTAAAATGACTAGCTCAGTGCTGCTATTCCATCATTCACACTTCTTTCTCTTTCTCTTCCTTCAAGCTTATTTTAATGCACACACAATCTAAAACATATCAGAAAAATTTAACCTCCACATAAGCACCTACATGAAAGGAACAAAGAAAATGCCTCTATTTATCTGTTGATTATTTTGAAACTTTAAGTTTCTAGAAATACATACGTATATACATATAATAAAAAACAAATATATACATATCTATGCAAAGCTTGCTCACTAACAACCTTAGCACAATTCATTCTGAGTTCTTGATCTCAAGATTTAGAGGACAGGAGCTAGTATTAGTAAAGGATAAAATTACAGAATTTATGAGGAAACCTAAAGTAATTTGATTTTTTGGCCAAGGAAAGAAGACAGACAAGAATACGGTCACTTTATTAGATGAGGTGTATTGGGGGATGGTGTGGGATGAAGGACACAGGCTCTGGAGTCAGGCCACGTTCCAATCCTGCCTCTGCCACTTTCCAGGCATATGATATTGGGTAAGTTACCCAAACCCTTTGAACTTCAGTTTTTTATAAAAATAACCTCTATGTTGCAGAGTTGGTGGGAGAATTGAATGAGGTGGTGTACATAAAGGGCTTAGCATAGCAGCAGCCCATACAAGGCTCTCAGTAATGCTATATAAGGACATGGTGAGTATCACAATACCGGGTGGGGAAGACAACCGCATTCACGGCAAAAATACAGCACAGACATCAGCAGACCAGTGCTCTTAGCTATGTGATTGGGACCAGCTTCACCTTCGTACACCTCAGTCTCCAGCAGACGTGCCTGCCTGGTTTATTTCAGTTTTCATAACCTCACAGGAGACACTATGGGGGAATCTTCCAGAAAAATATAAAACGGGTCACAAATACTAGAGAGAATATGAAACGATGGGCTAGTGGTTGAGGCCTGAAGTCTAAGTATTTTAGAGCTTCATCTTTGACTGTGTAAGCCTGAAGATGCTGTATTATTCTCCGTAACACTCGCCTTCTCTCTCCACAGTTAGAATAGAACCACCTAAGGTCCTCAGAGGTGAGGCGTGCAGGTCACACAGAAGAGGTGTCTGTGATTCCGTAGAGGTCATTTCAAAATCTGACCTGCCCGGTCTTCCCTCCCCACCCAGACTAGCATTTCTTTGTTTTTCTCCATGATTGTCAGACGTACTACCATTCTCCAGGCTCCTGGAGGCCTTAGAATCTTCTTGATCCTACCTCTGGATCCTCATCTTACCAGGACTCCTCACTCTTCCCTCCATATGCTTTTGACGTAGGATTTTTTTCTCTTCATTCACACCCATTGCTCTTTTCTAGGCCCCTGGTCACTCATGCCCAAAGGACTACCCGTTTCCCAAGGGGTTAGATCTTGGGTTCTTGTCCTGGGCCATGCTGCAAATCAATCCCTTTATTGGCTCACTCTGACATGTGATTCAGCCCCATAGGAACCCTCACTGGGGTTACATCAGAACCCCTTTAAGCCTGATACTTGGAGTTCTTCACGGCTGGGTCCCCTGTGCTTCCCACCCTCATCCCTCGATACTCTGTTGTGGAGCCCCCTTCCCACCAATTAGAATGAAACCAGTCCCAGAACTGTCCCTTGTCCACTGCCTGTTTGCCTCTGCCTCTGTGTCTTTGCTCTGGAGGTTCCCCAATCTTGGGATATTCCTTTTTTTTTCCTCTCCTGAACAATCTGTATCCTGTCTTTCTTTTAAGGCCCAGCTTAAGAATCAGTTTCTCCAGGGGCGCCTGGGTGGCTCAGCCATTAAATGTCTGCCTTCGGCTCGGGTCATGATCCCAGGGTCCTGCATCGGACACCCTGCTCAGCAGGAAGCCTGCTTCTTCCTCTCACACTCCTCTTGCTCGTGTTCCCTCTCTCGCTGTCTCTCTCTCTCTGTCAAATAAATAAATAAATAAATCTTAAAAAAAAAAAAAGAATCAGTTTCTCCAGGGTATAGTCTCTGATTTGTCTCACCCAATACCTTCCTCTCCTTCATTTTGCACATCTTAGCACTTAGCCATGCGGTGCTATCATACGTGACACACAGGGCTCTGTAATTACTCTCTAGCGCTCTGGGAACACAATACACAGTTAAGAGACACTTGTTGACTTGCCCTCATGCCTCGTCTCCTTCATTCGACTGTAATTTCCTTTAGGGTGATGCTTGCACTTTGTATCACTTCTGATAACCCCTTAGAAGCTAGCGCAGGGCTCTGCTAGCCGTGGGAACTTCATTAACATTTAAAGTGAATGCATGAATGATAAGGGGGAAGATCTGAACCCCGAGGTCCCAGAGCCTCCTACTTTAGGGGGCTTATCAGACCCATCGGTTCACAAGCTCATCGGGAGGTACTTGACGGCAGAGAACCCTCGGTGGTACTCCCTACACCAGAGTATGGGCGACCACCTTGCTCTCTGTTTGCAAGGCTGATCTGCATGTGTGTGGGGTGCCTATTCGCATGGTGATGTGTTGGGGATGTCCTCTGTGTATTTGAAGGACAGAAGGACAGGTGACCTGTACAGAACTGGCCCAGCAGGGATGCCACAGGTAAAAACGAAGGGCTCCTAACAAATTGAATCACATCAGAAAAAAATATTTCCAGTCCTGACCCTTCAAGAGATTCATGTTTCTGTAAATCAGATGTCTCCTGCCCCAGTCACACATCCTTTTGGGAAGTGCTTAGTGATGGGGCAAGAGGCAAGAAGACCGCCTGGGTAGCTGACTCAGCTGTCTGTTCCCCAGTTTCCCTGCAGCTGGCGGGGGCACATTCCTGTGTGGGTTGAGGCAAGAAGACAGGGTAAAATGAAAGTCAGTATGTGCAGAGTTTACAAGGCATCCTCACACATGTCACCTTGTGTAATCCTTAGGGCAATCCTGGCATGTGGAGCCTAAGGCCCATTTTGCGGATGAGGAAGCTGAGGCTCCCATAGATTAGGTGACTGCTCAGTGAAGAGGAGAGTCATAAAGGGAGCCGTCCTCAGTGCACGTGTTTGCTCTGATGGAGTTTAGTGAACTCAGCAGACAGGGACGGATACAGGGGAAAAGTCTGCAAATCAGCTGCGCCTCCAACGTGGGGCATGACCAGGAGCAGAGGCAGCGTTTTTACCTGCCTTGAATGTTTCATATTGTTTTGCCTCTTCCTGAAGCTAGTTGACTAAAGGAGATCCCCTGGAAAGTTCAACCAATATTCGTTAGCCTACCTGACACAGTCTGGCTTCATTTTTTTTTTTTTTTTTTGGCAGTGGGAAGCCCTATGTGGTGCATTTCATTTCTCCTTGCCTACCCTTCTGACATGAAAGTCAGCCTTCACCTGCCAACTCATTCTGATGAGATGGCTTTGGAAGTCGCTCCAAAGTCACTGTGGCTAAACGGGATGTGGCTGTTAAGATAGAAATGCATTTCAGTTAATACCTCGGCTGCACTGAGGCTAAGCCAGTGCCAGCCCTAATTCCTAAAGGAAAACAGATCAACAATAATCCATCTTCTAATTCTGCGCAGACTGGCACAACACCAGATCATGTCAGTCGTGAGTCCTCTTTCCCTCACACCACGGCCCAGACCGGCCCTTCACAATCGGAGGTCAGCGAATCACGCATGCGGAAGTGTGAGGCCAAGACCTCATCATCAACTTCCCTGATTTAGCTGACACGAGAGCTTCTATTCTCATGAGAGAAATACACTCATTCTTTTTTTCAATGGGAAATCAACTTTTCCTGAGCAGCAACCAAAGTGAATTCTGTGTTGTAGGTTGCAGACAAACAAAGCTCGGTTAGGTTAAACCTGGTTTTGTCTTCTTGCTTCCTTTGAAATATCCTTAGTCTTCACTGTCTCCCCAGGCTCGGAGCCAAGGCCTTGACATTTACTCATTCGCACTGAGCTGTAAAGGACAGATCTGAGAGTCCATTGCTTTCTGGAAATGGTCATATTCGAGTATCAGTTTAACTGGAGCAAAAGGAATAGACAAGGAAGGAAACAGACAAGGTTGGAAACAAACAAGGTTGAACAGACAAAGAAGGAAACAGACAAGAAAAGGGAATAGACAAGGTTGAGGGGAAGATACTGGTTTAGGGCCACAGGAGGCAAACTATAGCCTGGGGGCCACATCTGGCCTGACACCTGTTTTCCAACAGCCCACGAGCCAACAATGATTTTTCACATTTTTCAAATAGTAGGGGGAAGAAATCAAAAGAAGGATATTTTGTAACATGTGAAAATTACATGAAATTCCAATCGCAGTGCCCACAGTTTTACTAGAACAGAGCCATGCTCATTACACGATGTCCAAGGTTGCCTTTGCAATACGAGGGCAAAGTTCAATCCCTGCACCTTGCAGGCAGCGGGGCCCACAAAGCCTGAAGTACTTACTGCCTGGCCCTTTACAGAAAGTGCTTGCTGCCCCCTTTAGGGTAAACTGTTTATACAACAGGCAAGTGGCTCCCAAGGAGAAAACGCGGTTGAGAAGGGAGAGATGTTATCTTTTTAACAATGTGTCTGAATGTGCCAAGCTTTTACTTCCTTTAGCGTCTTCCTTGCTGGCATTCATCAGTGGGCTCATCCAGGGATAGGAGGCCACAGAAGATTTCCCAGGGCACTGGACCTTGGCTCATCCCTCCCAAATGCCTGCTGAGGCAGGGTACCGGCTATCTCACTCCTGGCTGCCAGAAGTGCAAAGGCTTCTGGGTGGCTCGGCTCTGGTGCCTCGCTGCCACAGAAATGCTGACGGAACGGATGAGCAAATAGTAAATCCCCTAGGAAAAAAACTCCCTCATGTTCTCTTTTGGTTTAAAGTATTTCTTTTTTTTTTCTATCAGTTTATTCATTTATTAAATCCTTTATTCTATAAACACTTGCTTACACATAGAATTTTGAAGAAATGCAAGATGACACCCCTCTAATGGGACCCTCAGTGCAACTTACAGTTTTCCGAAGTGTCGAGCTCTTTCTCCCTGTGTGAGTCCGCTAGGGCCCCATAACACAGTACCACAGACTGGGTGGCTGAAACAATACACGCTTGTTTTCTCACAGTTCCGGAGGCCAGAAGTCTGGGATCAAGGTGTGAGCAGAGTCAACATGTTCTGAGGCCCCTCTCCTTGACTGTCTTCTCCCTTCTCCCTTTGAGCTAGCAATTCTACTTCTCTTTTTAAATTTTTTTTAAAAAGTAATCTCTATGCCCAATGTGGGGCTTGAACTCATGACTCCAAAATTAGGAATCCCCCGCTCTACTGACTGAGCCAGCCAGACTCCCACAATTCTACTTTTTGATCTGGGGGAAAGAGAGTTGTAGGTAAAAACTATTTTGTTTTGTTTTTTTCCCCCTTTTCCTTTAAAGAGAAAATCTGTAAGATGCTGAACCACAAGATATTTGGTATCGTGCTAACAAAATGTTACATAAAAAAGGGGTGATGGTCATTCTTGTACTTCGCTGCCTTGAACTCAAGAGGCCAGAGCCTCGGGGGCAGTGTCCAGCAAGGAGATAGCAGAGCGGGGAGACCAGTTTCTACCGAGCTACCAGGAGGCCCAAAGAAGCGGAAAGCAACAGATGATATCTGATGAGGCAAGTTTGTGAGCAACTTTGGGACCCCAAAGAATTTGGTTAGGAGGACTTTGCGGGGGGCTGGGGTCATGCAGTGAAATAGGTTATAGCAGATTTTATTTTATTTTATTTTTTATTTATTTGAGAGAGCAAGAGTGAGAGAGAGAGCACAAGCAGGGGGAGCAGCAAAGGGAGAGGGAGAAGCAGGCCCCCCGCTGAGCAGCAAGCCTGACATGGGGCTCGATCCCAGGATCCCAAGATCATGACCTGAGCTGAAGGCAGACGCTTAACTGAGCCCCCCAGGCGCCCCAGCAGATTTTAGACAAAAGCATTATGAGCATTAGTTCTGAAATTATACCAATATTAAGTAAAGTTTACGTTCTATATTCTTCTTATTTGGAATGTTATTTTCAGATTTTTTTATTTGCAAGTATTCAGCAGTCTACCTGGGATGACATGAAACAAATACAGCCAGCAGCCTTCCGATGGAGGCAGGGGAAGCTGGGTTGAATCTGCCTTCCTGTGCAGGCACTGGGGTTGAAAATATAAGTCTATGTCCGCTCAGCCAGGCTCCAACCTCACATCTATTGGAAATCTGAGGTTTCAACCTGCCTAGTTTTAAAAGAAATCTTCTGGGCCTGCATTTCCCAAATGACCAATGGATGAATCATTTTTAAAGGAAAAAAATAAGTGCTTGAACGAACTAACGTTTTTTATGTTATCGATGTATAAACGTTGATATGCTTATGGCTCTTAGATAAATACCAAACCAAAACAAATAATGTTCTTGCGGAAGCAGAACAGCTGATATTGGGTTTAGTGCTAGAAAGAATTAGCCTCTAGTGTGACACATTTTTATAGATCAAAATAAAACCATTCAAGCGGAGAATACTAATATTCATAATCAAATGTTTCTAGTAAATCAAGAATCCAGTATGCAGTGTATCCATTCACAAAGTGAATGTTGTAGGATTGCTGTACTGTGGGCCATGTGATGAATCCCTGCTCCCATCTTGTTCTCTAGTCAAAGTGCGACCAAAGCTTTAGGAGAACCCTCCAACATCAGTGACCCCTAGCAGGGTCTGCGTGTGAATACAAGCCGACTTCAGGCAACAGCAGTGAGTGGCATCTTAATCATAAGGGAAAGTTATTCAGGTGATTGGAATTGTGTTAAACATACCGTTCAGAATAAAGTGACGGCATAATATTAAAAATATTTATTTAAGAAAATAAAATATTTATTAAAGAAAAACCCTTCGTGGGGGGTGCCTTCGGCTGGAGTCATGATCCCGGAGTCCTGGGATCGAACCCGCACTGGGCTCTCCGCTCAGCGGGGAATCTGCTTCTCCTCTCTGCCTGCCTCTCTGTCTACCTGAGAGCACATGCTCTCGCTCTCTCTCTCTCTCTCTCAAATAAATAAATAAAATCTTTTAAAAAAATAGAATAAGGAAAAACCTTGGACCCTTGAGGATATAGGTATGGGCCTGGACCACAATTTTATAAAGGCACTTTTATAAGTTTATCAAAGACTGTCAAGAGAAAGAGGCCTAGTTCCCCAAACATCCAGGGTCCTTCAAGGAGGGCACTGGGCAGGGTCAGAAGGTGACACGAAATGTCCTCTGCTCTGCAGGGTTGGGTGCTGAGCCTTTTATCTCTTGAGCTCCCAGTCTTATCATGTTAATCCCTAACCCTTGGAAATGAGAAGCAGGTTGTCTACTAAAAAATGTTTGTTTTCCGTGATGTTGAAATCAGTTCTTTCTTATTAACTTCTGCTTTTCCCCTTATTCTGAAAAGTCTTTGACCATGGCTCAGAATATTTAAAATCAGCCACATGAAGCACCATTTATTTGTTGGGGGGCAGACCATGTGCTTGGTCTGAATGCGGCAATGGCAAAGGTCTGTCCTCTTGTTACTCCATCAGAATTCACATCTGTTAACCTCTGGGGCATAACACCAAAACCATCTGCTTGACCGGTATTTGCTAGGGGGATTGGGAGTAGGGGTGAAAGGGACAGAGAAAGAGCAAATTGGGAAACTTTCTTTTGGCCTTTCAGGGTGCTGAGAGGTATCCAGATTCAACCGGTGCACGAGAGCCATAGAAAAAAACATTCCTGTCGTCTTCAGATGTAAGCAAAGCTGAAAGCCAAGCCTTAGGGCACCAGAATAAAATTCTCTTTTCTTTATAATTTTTTGAAAAGCCTAAGAAAACCCTTGAGGGCTTACAGATACGTAAAATTGTATCTATGCATGCACGGATCAGCCACGAAAAGTGAAACATCTCAAGGGATTAAGCCACGTGAGTGAAAAATCTCAAATAACATTTGATTTGAATAGTCAACATGCCCCCGAGGGGGAAAAAAAGGCATTACTACATTGCATTGATAGAAATCAGTCTCTTCTTCCCATAACTGAGTTCTCTGTTTATGGATACATGGTTAGCATAGAAAATAACCTTTCTATGTATTTAGATTCGTGGTGCCCGTCCTTGGGTCTACAAGAAGATCACTTGGGAAAGTTGTGTTGTTTTTTTTTTAAAAGATTTTTTTTTTTTTAAGATTTATTTATTTATTTTAGAGAGAGAGAGAAAGAGGCAGAGCGAGAGAGAGAATCCTCAAGCAGACTTCCCATGGGCATGGAGCCCAACGTGGGGCTCAACCCCAGGACCTTGAGGTCGTGACCTGAGCTGAAATCAAGAGTCGGACACTCAACCAACTGAGCCATCCAGGCGCGCCCCCCTTTCTTTTTTAAGATTTTATTTATCTATTTATTTGAGAGAGTGAGCGAGAGAGAACATGAGCAGGGATGGGGGGCAGAGGGAGAAGCAGACGCCCCACGGAGCAGGGACCCACATGCGGGACTCCATTCCAGGACCCTGGGATTATGACTTGAGCCAAAGGTAGACACTTAACCGACTGAGCCACCCAGGGGCCCCTAAACTTGGGAAAGTTTTAAAACATGCTGTGATGTGGTCCCATCCCTGAAGATTTGGATTTAATGGGTCCAAGGGTGGAGTCCAGACACTGACGTGGTTTAAAAGTTCCTCTGGGGATACTAACGTGTAGAAATGTTGAGGACCACTGATTCGGATAAAAACTTAGTATTTCTCTGCAGCTGCTGGTAAGCTAATTTCAGAAACTAATCATTCCAAAAAACCTGTTGGGTCAGGAGAAAGAGGTGTTAGAAAGAAGTAACAAAAGGTTGTGTGATTCAGCGAAGAAATAACAGTGAAACCAGCATGGATTTTGCAACCTCAGTAGCCTTAACCTGTTGGGTCAGATTATTCCTTGTTACGGCGAGCTTTCTGTGCCTTGTAAGCATCAGCGGCGTCCCTGACTTCTACTCCTTAGATCTGCACTACCGATCTCGCCCCAGGGCTGACAACCAAAAATGTCTCCAGGCATCGCCAAACGTCTCCTGGTGTGTACCTGCAACTTGCGTTTGAGAACCACTGATCTAGAGAATTAGAGTGTGGATTTTTCCTTCTTTATCTAAATCTGCTTTATCTTCCCTAAAATTAACAAGTCTAATAAGTTCTTAAAACCCATCTGGAACTGGCAGAAAAGTTACCAGCTTTGCAGACAGGCCAGAAAGGCTCTGTTTAATGATGAAAATAGCCATCTTCATGGATGCTTTGGAATTAAGACAGCATCCAAAATGGAAGGGGTTTTTGTTGTTTGTGTTTTTAAAACGTGGAGTCATGAATCTTACTACAGATTAATCGTTTGGAGGAAAAGACCTGAGATCCAAAATTAGTTTTTTAAAAATACAAACCACCATAAAATTGTACTCAAGTCAAACCAAGAGGACTTTTTGAAACAGACATATTTCAGAATGCCAGGGAATAGTTTTGATGCATTTGTCCTAAATTTACTTCTTAAAATATCACTAGATTTACTAAAACCCTTTTTTTTTTAAATCACGCAGAATAAGCAATCTGTGAACTAGTGTAAGGAGGAAAGCTCTAACAGAAGACTGATGATGAAATCATCATGTAGGACCATGACAAACCTCGGGCGGGCTGTTAGTTTTCTGGTTTAATGACTTAGTTGACCCCAGATATTACAGATAGTACAGTAATCACCCATGGCAACAGCACTTGATTTGAAAAGCCGTAGGCTTACAAATGAATCGAGGTGGAGGTAGTTAGGGTAGGGACTGAATACTACTTCTCCTCTAGCGCCCAGAGTCCTATGGCTCTACGTTTGCCAGTGCGCAGGGATGATGGAGCGCTACCCCTGTGCTGGCGCCTGACTTGCACTCTCTCATTAACCTTCACCATAGCCCTCAGGGCAGTTTGTCCTATTAGCGCTATTCTGTATTAGAGGAACTGGTGGAGCTTAGAAGTGTTAACCTTCCCAAGGCCACAATGCTGGTCAGTAGCGTTCGGTATCCATCTCAGAAGCTCCCGGACTTTTTTGGTTCATAATGTGCTTAGTGTTTCAGTAATGTTCTCCCAGTGCACCTGGGCCAAGAGAAACACCCAACAGTTGCATTTATTATGTACTTAGGTGCAAACAACTTTTATCAATATTTCTGTCCCAACGACTTAGTAGTCATCCGAGGAAACAGTACACATAAACTGGAAGAAAAAAATAACATGTTTTGTTTCATTCCTGGAAGAACCCCATCACTTACTGGTGGGATGGGTGTACCTGCTTGACAAGCATGGCTTCTCGAACTTGGAATCAAATTGGACACCACCAGCCTCATTTTCTGTTCCCTGTTGAGTTTTGCATGTTACTTGCTTTCTAGCTCAGCAACTTCCAAAGACCGAGCTTTGAAAAGGTACGGTGCTATCAAAAGGAGTGTTTCGATCTAATGTTGACACTGTGAATGAACTACTTTGAGCGAGTTTTGTGCCACATCTGACAGATATCAAGTCTCACTCTGCTTTTCTTAAAAATTTAAAAGGTGCTAACTGTTGGGGAAGTGCAAGTCTATCTGTTTCTTTCCGCTAGGCTGTGAGTCATTTGATCGCGGCCATATTCTCTTATTCATCCGCATAAAACTCACCGTTGGCACAGGGCTTGGCACACAAGCACACAGTAGGTGGAAGGAGAGGTCTGAGTTGTTCTGTTCTTGGTTCTACCTCTCATTCTCTATAGAAAAGATCTGAACTCTTCTGAGTCTTTTTTTTTTTTTTTTTTAAGATTTTATTTATTTATTTGACGGAGAGAGAGACAGCCAGCGAGAGAGGGAACACAAGCGGGGGAGTGGAAGAGGAAGAAGCAGGCTCCCAGCGGAGGAGCCTGATGTGGGGCTTGATCCCAGAATGCCGGGATCACGCCTGAGCCGAAGGCAGACGCCCAACAACTGAGCCACCCAGGCGCCCCAGAACTCTTCTGAGTCTTCTAAGGGTGACTTTCTTCCCAAAGCTTGTTGATTTTCAGATCCCCCCCTCCTAAAGATGAGCTCGAACTGGCCTCCAAGGGCTGGGGAACCCAAAGCCCCATCACCAAGACTTGCTCATTCTGGCAAAGTCAGAGTCAAACCTGTCCCCAGAAAGTCAAACTCTCTGTGACCTCTGTGATCTCCACAGCTGTCCTCAAAAGCAGCAGCTCCAACAGTCACACGTGTTTGCCTCCAAGGCTGTGGAGTAGCTCTTTTTAGAGAATGAGAACAGGGAGGGAGGTGGGGAGGAGTTTGCAACTAGGACAGAGTGCCCTTAACAGCAGTGAATGCTCTTGCATTGGTTCCTACAGTCCCGATACGTTGTAGCTCATTTATTTGAATGGCAGAGCAAACTTCCCATCTGTCAGCTTCCCCCAGTCGCATTCAGGGCTATGGCTGAAAACAACCACCACTCACTCTCCTTTGAGACGGAGTTCTTCATTTCATCTTCCATAACACGGAGTTCTCAGCTAATACTTGCTATTGGTCTAACATCCGGCCACGGCCTTCCTTTACATCATTAATGCTGGTAGCAGCAGATTAACAAAATACATCCATGAAAAGCCCATGACATTGGTTGTTCAGTAATCCCACTCCTAGGTACTTCTACAGATATTCTCACAGATGTGAGAGTGACATACATATATTATTAATTACAGAGGTATTTTTAATGAAAGATTAGAAATAACTGATATATCCTTTAATAGGGGACTATTAAACCACGCCACTTTACACATCGAATATTAGGCAGGCTTTTAAAGCAGCGATCGGCAAACTCTTTCTGTAAAAGGCCATGTAGTAAAATCTTAAGTTCTGCAGATCATACGTTCTCTGTTGCAATTACTCAGCTCTGCCATTGTTGGACAGAAGTAGCCACAGACAGTGAATACGTGAATGGGCATGACTGTGTTCCAGTAAAGCTTTATTTACAGAAGGAGGTGCAGACCTGTGGGCTGTAGTTTGCCCACCCTAATTTAAATGAATGAGGCAAGTCTATATATACTGCTATGGAAAGATTCCTAAGATATGCCATTATGCAAAGTAAACCAAGGAGGAAAAGAAATACAAGGACATAAGTAAATATGCAAAATACTCCAGAAGGCTGTGTAAGAAACTAAATGTGGTTGCATCTGGGGATGGGACCTGAAAAGCTAGGAGAAAAAGGAAATGTTTTCCACGGAATATCACTTGTCCCTATCGGAGTCAGTATTGTGTGCGTGCATTACTTATTCAAAAACAACAAACGATTAAAAAGTGAATTCATAGGAGCAGTATTCCAATTTGAGACATTAAGGCTGACCGTTTGTATACTCTTTCCATAGCCAGCATTCCTCTGCCTGACTTCCCCTTATGACTGAGGCACATTTGATTCTCCATGTAAATTGCAAACTCTATTGAAGGACTATTTTTATATTTGCAGCCTTTCCTGCTTCTTGCCGCAACATACACTTTATCACAATGTTTTGCACAAAGCAGGCTTTCTTTACATACTTATGAAAATGGTAAAATAAATATTCACTGATAAAGGTCATGGTGCGAGGGAACCCTTCCTCCCATTCTCCCCACAATTCCGTTACTCTCGTATTGGTAGAATCAAATTAAAGCACACTTCAAGGACATGGGAGGAAACAAATGCGGAAATACCCGGCCCATCACGGGGCTCATTCCACGTTGAATACCCATGTGGATTAGAGGACCACTGTGGTACAGTGGCTGCTCCCTGTTTCCCACACCGCTTCTTCCTGAGCACACATGAGGACATTCCCTGGCTGCCCTCGCAGCCCATGTCTAAGTCGTCCCTGGGCCCACAGGGAGCGCGTCTGCAAGTGCAGGGGCTCGAGGCTTTCTGGACACCTACACACTAGGCATGAGTCAGGGCAAAACAGGAAACACCCCCTCCGCCCTCAGAGGAAGGTTATGTCCAGTCCCGATGGCCCAGCTGTGAGATATTTTCAACTCCTGGGGAGGAGGTGTGCGTGGGAGACATTGCTGTGACCTACGGACGGCTGCCCTCTCATCCTCCTGAAGGACTCTCAGCTCCCTCCCGGAGAACCAGAGGACGGGCAATACCATTCTCAGATGCTTGCTTTCCAGTGATATTACGACCCCGATGTGAGTTGCCATGACAATTTCTACAGATTAGATCGCACTCTTTGGGTCTTTTTATGTCCTTATGGGGAATAAAGCTTGTGATATTCCGGGTTGAGATTCTATCCGTTCTTAGGGACTCTCCAGGTCAGAGGTTTTGGCTCCAGTGACACCGACGTCCTCGCTGCCGTGGTAGTAGCAGGACACCCCTCTTGTTGATGGCCGATGATTACTATGTGAATGGGGCTCTGGGCATGAGTTCAGGCGTTTGGGTAGACCCTGCACTGGGGGAAACAGAGGAAGAGAGGATAGTCTGTCATAAGAAAAACAGAATCACCTGATTAAAAGTCAACCACGAAATCTTGGATTTGGAAGTGATCAGAAAAACCGTCTCGTTCAGGCGCAGCCTCCCGCAGACGGACAGTGAACCCAGAAAGGGGAAGTGACCTGCCCAAGGTCGCAGAGCTACTTAGTGGCAAACGGAGGATTAAAATTTGAGTCTCTCAACTCCTTTCCCAGTTCCGTGCCTTTCTAGATGACACATAACAGGAACGCCATATAGCATAGGAGAATTTCTCAAAGAGCAGAAAAGAGGCCCAGCTTTCCTTCAATTTATTGCTGAAGAATTGCATGTGATTGTCTGGGGCCGGAGGCTGAGGATGATGATGGGCATTCCTAGAGATACTAGTGAACTCTTTCCCCTTCCATTGACTGTGCCGCGGGTGCCTGTGGGGCTGATTCGAGGGAAGTAATCTCGAGTGATCAGTCTCCCCAAAGTCTCCAAAATGTCTGTTCTAAAATAGCAGGCCAGGTAAAAATACATTTTCTGAATGTAAAAAGAAGGCAGGTGCAGTACCCATGGTTCCAGATTTGCCAACTCCGAGAACCCACCGACTCTTTATTGCTCCTGCAGTACGCAGGGCTTCAGGATTGGAGCACCTTGGTGGGCAACACCCACATACAAGCTGATGGGGAGGAGGAGGGAGCAGCTCTTGAACCCGTACTATGAGCGAATCACACCGATAAAACCAAATCACATGGGAAAGGCTTTACATTTATTCTCTCATTTTATCTTCTCAACAACCCTACGAGGTAGATATTGTTACTCCCATTTCCAGAGAGTAAGCTGAGGCTTCGAGAAGTCTCATGGCCACAAAGAGGTAGAGGCAGTATTTATATTCAGACGGGCGCGAGGGCCTGTCTACACACTGTGGTTCCGGAAATTAGAAACACAGCACCGAGAGGCGGACGGTGCCCTTGTCACCCAAGAGGCACCTTTAACAGGTGAGGCAACAGGCACCCGGAGAAGTGGAAGGGTTCGTTCTAGTTACATAACTAGTGACAAGCCCCCAGTTTGCAGGCTCAGAAGACTGCCCTCTACTGGATCGTTGAAGAGGGTTTTCCTTTTTTTTTTTTTTTTTTTTTTCCAAATGGCCCTGGCGTGCATTTTGTCAGCAGCTCTCCAGATCTTCCAGGAGAGCTGTTCAGTGGCAGACGAATCCAGACCAGCTACACGCGAAAGGGTGGTACTGTGTAGCGGTTAAGAATTTTGGCGCCATCAGCCAACAGCTACGGGCCTGGGTTATTTATTGATCGTCTCTATGCCTTATTTCTTCATCTGTAAAGCAGGGGTAGCGACTTCCTGGAGTTTGAGTGTATATGTACAGTGCTCGACACAGTGGGAACTCTGCCTAAGTATAAGCTCGCCTACATAATGACCTGTTCTTATAAACACGGGGGAGAGGAGAGATGGGGGAGGAAGGCGGATTGTCCCCACATCCTGCAACTAGCACTCTGGCTGGATATTGAGACCACATGGCCACCCTGTCCTTTTCCCTTGATGCCTTTTAGAGCTGTGGCCGGTCTGTTTGCACTGCCTGAGCTCCAGTCCTTCGGAGCCACATTTTGTGTCTGCCACACAACCAGCAAGCACTCCCTGCGCTCACTCCATCCTCCTTGAGAGCCTCGGGTAGGGCAAGTCACTTGGCTGGCAACCCACTTCCACTGGGTCTGGGTTTACCCATCGGTTAAAGGAGCAACTAAAGAGGGTAAAATGGTATGACTTAATTTAATCATATATTAAATAGAACTTTATTGGTGACGTTAGGGGCACCTGGATGGCTCTGTCGGTTAAGTGGCTGCCTTCGACTCAGGTCATGATCCCCGGGTTCTGAAATCAAGCCCCCCATCAGGCTCTTTGCTCAGCAGGCAGCCTGCTTCTTCCTCTCCCTCTGCCTGCCACTCCCCGTGCTTGTACTCTCTCTCTCTCTGTGTCAAATAAATAAATAAAATCTTAAAATAAAAAGAACTTTATGGGTGATCTAAGAATCTGTCAAGCATTATTTCTCTGGAAAATGTGCTTCGAGTTCCAAAAAACTATTCAGCAAAGAAATTTTGGGGATGTGATCCCTTGTGACCTGGAAACACCCTATAATAGTCATGCAGTTTTGGAAGAAGGAGGATTTTCAAAGGGTGAGGACAGGGGTGGTGGGTGGGGGTGGGAGCTGGTGGGAAGTAGTGGTTTGGCTTAGAAGCTGTATTCGAATAGGAGAGGTTGGAAGATGGAACCTTGTGAGGGGCTGGGTCCTGAGCACTCTGCTGCCTTTCTGCACAGATAATTACTCCGATGACCTACAGCAAATCCAAAGGGACAGCGGACACAGTGCTGTCATCCTGGAGGCCGTCGACCTGAAGTAGCCCGGATGCTGCCACAGCATCAGTGTGGCACACAGACCTGAGACGTGTAGAGGGAGCGCATAAAGAGGGCAATGTTCTCGGAGCCTGAGGTCAACCAGCTCCCCTGCCCTTTTAGAGACGCTCCCTCCTCCACCCTCCCAATGTCCAGCTCTGTTTTCTTCCGTTTCCTGTGTCAGCCAGCTCAGCCTGGCTGACGGTAAGGAGCATCTGCGAACCCAGGAGCTATCTTGTAGACGTTCCCTGGGTGTTTCAGAGGTTGCCCAGTTTGGGCACGATCCTGAGATCACGACCTGAGCCAAAACCAACAGTCAGACGCTTAACCGACTGAGCCACCCAGGTGCCCTTCCATCTCCTATTCTTAACCCCTGAAGGTTGGGTGCTATCAAATAGACTGTTCTGCACAGGGGGATAAAGTGTGTGGTTTGGGTCCCTCTGGTAGGTAAGAAGGAAGGAGCTGAGTTCTGCCCCTGCTCTTGGGGCCCAGCCACAAGCCCTGGTGGCCCACGGGAAGGGCCACTGTCTTCTCATTGATCTGAGGACCGCCTGTGTCTCATCGCCACAGCCAGTGGGGGCGCCTCTTTACAGTTTGTCTTCCTGCAGAGGGTGCTTTTTCTCATCAAGGTAGAATTCCTGCTAGGTGCCTGTGGTAGAAGGGTGCTCACCTTTCCCCCATGGCTTCTTTCACTTACCACAGATCCTAATGCTTGTAATGGGAACAGGCTCAATTTATATTTTTTACTAAAAGTTAAATTATGATCCTCTGATATAGGCATAAAAGCCTCTTTCGTCAGGAAAAAAATGAATTCCTTTTATATGATCATGTGTACTATATGGGGACTAAAAGAAAATCAGCCTGCCCACCAGGCCAAGAAGGGCAGAATTCTCCCGCTTAGTGGGATTAAACCTTCCGTGCTTAGTTCCGTAAGATGCTTATCGAAGTTCTCAGTCCTCGCACAGGGGTGGACATCCTGCAGAATCTGCTTGCAAACCCCAGATACACCCCCCACTGAGCCCGAGGTGTCTCGTCCCCCCCCCCCCCCCCCCCCCGGTCTGACTGGAGGGCGGAGGGCTCTACTGCAGCTGCTGGTTGAGTTCATTGCTGAGCCAGCATGTTCTGTGGGGAAGCAATTAGGCAGACCAGAACCTGAAGCCGCCCCAGAGAGCATATGAATTAAACACTGGAGACCCGAAGTAGAGAAGCTACTTCCACTTGGCATCAACTTCACTTTTTCGTCTTTAATTTGGGTTGAAGAGTGCTGAAATGTTGTCAGCATTCCTAAAGGGCCTTTCAGTTTCCAGACACTCGTCTTTCTCAAAAGTTACTGGCTGGCTACTGCAAATATGTATGTATTTGTTTTTTTAAGATATTTTATTTATATGAGAGACAGCACAAGCGGGGGTGAGGGGCAGAGGGAGAGGGAGAAGCTGACTCCCTGCTGAGCAGGGAGCCCGATGTGGGGCTCGATTCCAGGATCCCGGGATCATGACCTGAGCTGAAGGCAAACGCTTAACCGACTGAGCCACTCAAGTGTCCCTCATTCACTAAACTTTCAACAAATATTTATAGAATACTTATTCTGGCCAGGCACCATGCTAAACTAAATACCAGGAATAAAGATATAAAAAAATCACTTTTGCTGCTCTTAAGGAATATCTAGACTTTCAGGATGGGCAAACAAGTAAACATCAAATTATAATATAGTATAATTGGTATTAAGCTACTTCGAAAAACAAAGTACCATGAAAATACGTGGGACATGCCCATAACCTGGACCAGGAGGGAGGAGTCCGGGAAAAATTCACAGAGGAAGTGATGGATGATGACTGTGCATGAGAGGCACTGAGTGGTGTTAGGGCCACAGATGGGGTTTAGACTACGAGACCTGTGGAGATCAAAAAAAAAAAGTAGATTTAAGGTAAACTATAGAGACAGACAGGATCAGAAGCACTGTGAAGCTGGGTGTGAGGTCGAGGAAGAGGACGCTGTCCAGGGTGACTCTGGAGTCTGCCTTGAGCGGCTCATGGATCCGTAGTGTCAGCTAGCAGGATGGGGCAGGCTGGCATGGGTTGATGATGGCAGGTCCCCAGTAGAGAAGGCTGAGGGAGGACAGATTTGTAAGGGGTAGAGGGCAGACATCAGAAGCTTAGTTTGGGATGTGCTGAGTTGGACAGGCCTATGAGCCAGGCGGGTGGAGGAAGTGAGCAGGCGATGTGGACATGGATCTATCAGTTTAGCGTAGAGGGCTTAGTCTGAAATGAAAATGTGGGTGTCATCAGCTTCAGAGGGGCTGGATGAGATCACCCAGGGACTAAGCAAAGAGGCGGAAGAGCAAAGCACTCAGGATTGACTAAGTCCTGAGGAATTTCGATATCACATTTTGAAGTCAACAAAGGAAACTGAAAAGAAGTGGCGGTGAAGTAAGGAGAAATCAAAGCATCTAAGACAAAGAATTTTTCAGGAATGAAAGTGCTAAGAGTGTAGGTGAGATGGGGAGAGAATTAATCATTGGTTCGGGCAACATGAAGTACGTTGGTGTGCGTATATATACACATGTATGATCTATATCTAAATCTATGCCGACCTATCTATTGAGAGAGATTTATCTTAACGCAGTGGCTCATGCAGTTGTGGAGGCTTGGCAGGTCTGAACCCCGCAGGGAAGTCTGGCAGTCTGAAGATCCAGGCAGGACTTACCGTTAGAGTCTAAATGTGGTCTGCCTGCAGAATTCTCTCTTCTTCTAGGGAGGTCAATCTTTTTCTGTTAAGGCCCTTAACTGATTGGATGAGGTCCACCCACATTATGGAGGTTAATCAACTAAACTTAAAGTTTGCTGATTTAAATGTTAATCTCATCTAAAAAATAATGTCACAGACACATCTAGAGTAACGTGTGAGCAAACATCTGGGTATTGTGGCCAAGCCAAGATGACACATAAAATTAATCACCACCATTGAGTAAACTCAATAAGAGACATTCCTTTTGATGGTGGAGGCTAAAGCATGACTGTGATGTATTAAAAGGCTAGCAGAGGGGATGCCTGGGTGGCTCAGTAGTTAAGCGTCTGCCTTCGGTTCAGGTCATGATCTCAGCGTTCTGGGATCGAGCCCCGCATCAGGTTCCCTGCTCCACTGGGAGCCTGCTTCTTCCTCTCCCACTCCCCCTGCTTGTGTTCCCTCTCTCGCTGTCTCTCTCTGTCAAATAAATAAAATCTTTAAAAATTAAAAAAAAAAATAATAAAAGGCTAATAGGAAGTAAGGAAGTATGTCACTGAGACTCACGGTTCCCAAACCTTGCTGAATTTGAAAACACCTGGAAGTTTTTTAAAATCCCAATGCTTCAGGCAGCACCCAATATCAACTAAATCAGAATCTTTGTCGGTAGGTCCCAGGCATTACTGTTTTCTAAAATTCCTCCATTGAACCCCTAATATAGATCAAATGCCTCTCAAACTTTAAAGTGCATATACATTTCCTAGCAGGCCTGGGTTGGGGCCCATGATGCTGCATTTCTAAAGCTGGAGCCCCCAGCGTGTCAGTGTAATCTGCCAATCCACAGATCATGCTTGGAGTAGGAGGGTATAGATCATTCTTTTCAGTAAGTTTGACTATGGAAAACACAGTGAGATAGGACAGATAGCCAGAAGGAGATATGAAGTCAAGGAAGGATGATTATTATCTTTTTAAAGTGTAATACAAAAGCATGTTTGTACAGTCCTAGGAATGGTCCAGGAAAAAGGAAGCAAAGTTAACAAAGGAAGAGAGATGGGAATAACTGAAAAAGCAAAGTTTTTGAGGAAGCAAGAAGAGTAGGGTCCTGCGTGCAGGCAGAGTGACTAGAGTCTTCATGGATAGGGAACCAGCTGGGGAGAAGGCAGGAGGAGGACACATGCGCACAAGCCTAGAGGAAGACGCCTGGGAGACTATCTCCTGCCGGGGAACCGTAAGTGATTCTGTATGATAAGAGCACGGGAAGCATTTGCAGGACTGATCCATAAACCTCAAATTCAACCTCACCTGGTACATGAAAGTTAATTCAAAATGGATCATAGACTTAAAGGTAAACTGTAAAAATACAAACATTTTTAGGATAAAACATAGGGGAAAATCTTCAGGATCTAGGGCTAGGCAGAGAATTACTATTAGGCCTGACACCACAAACACAATCCGTGAAAGGGAAATTTGATAAATTGGACCTCATCAAAATGAAAAACTGTTGCTCTCGGGAAGTCCATGGGAAGAGGACGAAGAGACAAGCTACAGATGGGGGACAATATTTGTAATCCATATACCCAACAAAGAACTACATAAAAAACTCTCAAAATTCAACAGTGGAAAGAAAAGTCAAACAATGCAATTAGAAAATGGGCAAAAGGGGCGCCTGGGAGGCTCAGTCGTTAAGCATCTGCCTTCAGCTCAGGGAGCGATCCCAGAGTCCTGGGATCGAGCCCCGCATTGGGCTCCCTGCTCACTGGGAGCCTGCTTCTTCCTCTCCCATTCCCCCTGCTTGTGTTCCCTCTCTCTCTGGCTGTCTCCCTCTGTCAAATAAATAAATAAATAAAATCTAAAAAAAAAAAAAAGAAAGAAAAGATATGAAGATCTGAAAGATATGGGCAAAAGATATGAACAGACCTTCATTGAAGTTGATATGCAGATGGAAATAAGCACATGAAAAGATGTTCAACATTATTAGCTATCATGGAAATGCAAATTAAAACCACAATGAGCTATCAGTACACACTCATCAAAATGGCTGAGATTAGTAAAATATATAGTGATAACACCAAATCCTGTAAGGATGCAGAGGAAATGCATCACTCATGCATTGCTGATGGGAACATACGATGGTGCAGCCGCCCTGAAAGACGGTTGGAAGTTTTTTTATAAAACTAAACCTGTAATTGCCATATGACCCAGCAATTGTACTCTGAGGTATTTATCCCAGAAAAATGGAAACTTATGTTCGCATAAAAACTCATGAATGAACGTCCAGAGCAGCTTTATTTGTAACAGCCAAAAACCAGAATCAGTTCAAATATCCTTCAACAGGTGAATGAGTAAGCAAAGTGTGGTGTACACACACCATGCAATATGACAAAGCAATAAAAAGAAACTAACCGTTGACACACACAACAACTGGACAAATCTTCAGAGAATTATCCTGAGTAACAAAAAGCAAATCCCAAAAGGGTATATACTATATGATCCCATTAATAGGACATTTTTGAAATGACAAAACTTGAGAAATAGCAGATCAGTGGTTTCAGGGAAAGAGGAGAAGCTGGTGGTTTGGGAGGAAGAGGGGAGAAATTTTGATCATTATGATCGATAAGTTCATTATCTTGATTGTGGTATTGGTTTCACAGCTATTTGCCTATATTAAAACTTATTACATTGTGCAATTTAAATGTGTGCAGTTTATTGTATGTCAGTTAACCTTCATTGTTTTTAAAAAGGAGTTTTGAAAAGAAAGGGATGTTGAACTTATAAAAATGTAGTTGATTGCTTTGTAACAATCCAATAAAATATGTTTTTATTTTAAAAATCTTATCAGTTTAGGTACAGGAGAAACAAAAATTAAAGATCAGGCATGCATAATGATGGTGGATGGGCAGAATTTATAAAAATCCAGAAGGAAGATATACTTAGAGAGCTTTGCAAGTGTTTTAAAATTACTTTTCCACTTGAGGAAAAAAAATGATTTGTAAATGAAAGAAAATGCATGACATGTGATTTATTTAAGAAAGGTAATATAGAACTATAGTCAGCACACCCACCCCAAAGTAAAAGGCATTGCTCTACATTGAATGATTGGTAAATATATATATATATAATGACCTAAAATAAAATGTTTAAGGTAAGCATTATTTTGATTCCCCAATTTAAGGAAGTTTTCAGTCTGGCTAGCAGTTTTGATGGTGTCAAATAAGAGGCCTTTAAATGATGATGGTAAAGATTTTGTAATAAGCCCCACATTTCCAGCTAAGCCATTATGTATCCTACCTTAAGTGAAAAGGCTGAGCAAGTTCCATCAGATTCCTCCTGCTGTGTCTTCTCTGCTTTGGATGAAGCTCCTGACACTTCTAGAACCTTCAAGTTTCTTGCACTCTCAACCTTCAGGAGTTTGAGTTGAGGCTGTAGAAAGATAGGCTCAGAGGCCCAGAACCCTGCAAAGACATGAAAACCATTTTCCACTGCTATAAATAAAAACCTGAAACCTGTCACACTTGGTTACTATCACCCACATTAGGAGACAGGGACAGAAAAGAAAGAGGCAAAAACAAAACATCTGTTGCTTTATTTAGAAACCAAGCACATGCCGGAAAAACAAGTCTCTGGTTTTCAGGCATGGGGAGATTTCACATGCCTTACCACATCCGATGGAGCTAGGGAGCACCACATTCTGTCCCAGTTCGTGTCTGCAACACGCGGGTACCAACTAGAGCAGAAGGAATCACAGCCAGAGCTTCTTTCTCGGCCTCTGTTGACACCAACCACCCAGCGCAGGAAAAATCTGCATCTCAGACTCAAGCCCTTCATTGGAAGACTCTGCAGAGGGAAAGCACTGCCCACCCAATGCCTGTGGACTATTATCATCAGCCCATTTCTCAACTCAGCCCTTCCTGGAGACTGACGAGCAGCCAGAAGGAGATAATCAGCACACCGCTGAGAGTCCAGGCTGCCGCCAAGCCAGCTGCCCCACGAGGCGCTACAGTTAGAACAGGCAGTTAGTTAGGTTCTCACGGGAGAGCTGGAGGCCAGCAACAAAGTCACGGCCACCTATCGGCAAAGTCGGAGGTCTGTCCTGGCGGCACTCCACAAGAAGCCAGATCAAACCATACAGGCCCAAGATGGCGGTGCCAAGCAGGAAACCCCTGCCCAAAGTAGGAAGAAACAGTGGGAAACCCTGCTTCCCATCCCAAGCAGAATATTCATTTCTGCTCCTTAGTTAACAACTATCAATAAAAGGTAGAAACCCAACCCCCAGGTCACACAGCTCTCTCTCTAGCTTGCCCGCTCTCGTATCTCTAGAGTATACTTTTTGCTTTAATAAACTTTCCCACCTGGGTCGCTCATTGGCTCTGTTGTGTGCCTGTTCTTGAATTATTTCTTGAGACAGCACCGAGGAACCTTCAGCGACACCTTTGGGACGGACTGGGTCAAGGATCCAGGGCCTGGGGGGTCTCTAGTTCACCTGGCAACAAACCCACCCGCTCAATCAAAATTTGGGCACTTCCCCTCAAAGTATATTTATGTTTTCATTGTAAGTCATGTACATGTTTTCCTGGATTAATATATTCCACTCATTTTAAATCAAACACATCAAAGGGAGGAGTTAAAGATGAAAGAAAGATTTTTAAGACTGAGATGGCCACGACGACGTCATCTCACCATTAGCAAATACCCGAAGGCACGTTACATGCTTAGAACAAGATTCATTATTAAATTTAATGAATGTAAGTCTCACAAATTCATTCAAATTGAGGATTTGGGAGGGGCAAGGGCTTCAGCTTTGATGAGATCTCCATTGTGTTTTACTTTTAAGTCAATCTGATGAAGAAATCTGTTAAAGGACAAAAATTCAACTGAGTACATTTGAAGTTCTAATTGGCTTTGTTAAGCAATCCTTGAATGGGGCAGCATCTCACCTAGCAAACAGAGGGGAACTCGGGAGAGCTGTAGAGAACCGAAGGCTTTTATAGGTAGTGGTGGGGCGAGGAAGTTATCAGCAAAAGGAAAGAAAGGATCATTCCAGGCAAGGTCACTTTCCCTCAGGAGAAAAAGCAGAGGGCCTCATCCTGTGATTTACCTCATCTTCCCTTGAGGGATAGAAAGGGCCCATGTGACACATTACCTCCCTGGTGCTGACCGGAAAATTCCAGACCAGCTAAGACTACATTGCTGAGGAAACTGCGATTAAGTTAGGTATTAAGACCTGGTTTGGAGACTTGGCCTAAGTGTCACCTAACTATTGACTTGCCGTTGTTCCTTTGTGCTTAAACTACTAGCAATTTCCTCACAGAAACTTCTTGGAAGCTATTCCTCCCCAGCTGAGGGACAGTGCTCTGGAAACGCTTGCACACCAAACAAGTCTCTCTCTCCCCCATTTGGCTTTTTCTTCAGCTCTTGTCTCCTTCTCACCCACCTCTTTCTTCTATGGGTCACTTAGCTTCTCTGCTACGTCCTCGTCTCTTTCTCCAACGTTTACCAGAAGCTCCCATCTCTAAATATTCTCCATCTTAGTTAAAGAAAGCTTGTGTGTTCCCCTTTACCTAGTCCTAGCAGGAGAGGGGAGAAGGGCTTGGGGAAACCGAGAACATATGCATATTAATAAATCTGGTCTTCCCCCACCTCTGTGAATAGGGGATTGCAATGAAAATTAGGAACATCTCTATGAACAACCCACAAAGAAATCTGAAAGAGAAAGTGGTTTCAAGTACTTGAAGTTTGGGATCTGTTCCAGCTTCCATCAAGAAGGTGGTTTTAGGGGTGCCTGGGTGGCTCAGTCGCTCAGCGTCTGCCTTCGGCTCGGGTCATGATCCCAGGACCTGGGATCGAGCTCCATGTCGGGCTCCCTGCTCTGCGGGGACCCTGTTTCTCCTTCTCCCACTCCCCCTGCTTGTGTTCTCTCTCTCTGTCTCTGTGTCTCTCTCCGACAAATAAGAAAAATCTTTAAAAAAAAAAAGAAAAAAAAAAAAAGAAGGTGGTTTCAGAACAAAACTGTAACCACAGCCTTCGGCAAAAGTGAAAGGATATGACCTAATGAAGTGATCCATGGAAGCAAATATTTAGAGTCAGAAAGTCAACAACAAGATGAAAGGTTACTTATTTGTTGTGGTCGCCATTGGTACTTTACATTAAAAAGGGAGTGAGCTAGGGGAATTGATGCAAGATCTGATTTGTGCATAAGATAGATTAGAGACTGTCAGAATTCAGCAGCACATTTCTACTACAATAGAGAAGAAAAAGGGTATTCAAGAGATGGAACAAGTGAACATGTGGTATATAAAATCTCTCAAGGAAGAGAGTAAAGCAAAAGGATTTACAGACCAACAGACATTCCTGGCTGGGTGAGAATTCACTAAAATACACTGATGGGGAAAAAAAAGTAAAACAAAAAGAAAGCAGATCCAAAGTTATAAGTCAAGGTAATGAGAGAAGAAAGAAGAAGGGCAAGGAAGAACAAAATGAAATGTCCTTAAAAATGCAAGAAAAGGAAAGAAGAAAGGGTGGTAGCGAACTTAAAGAGAGAAAAAAGAGTAATGTTCAAATGCTGCGAAAAGAGAAACTTCTGGTGTCGAGGAAATTTTTATGTAACGTTTTCAGAGTATCAAAATCAGGGGAAAATGTTTCACCAGCCTGGAATTTCTTTCTGAATGACGAAAACCTAGTCACATGTTTATTCCTAAATTAATCATTGGCCAGAGGAAGAGCCCTTCCGAGTTTGGTTAAGATAATTAGTCTAGGTTCCCAGGAGTGCTGCTGGCCCTGAAGTTCATGGCCACCTAAGAAGGAAAGAAATTTGGGGGAGGAGAAAGTCGATGACTTGGGCAGGAAACCTCTGGATACAGCCTGCTACAGAGGGACGTATATATTTGGTGAGGTTTAGGCTAGCCCTTGAGGAATAGGGCAGATACGGACATGAAAAAATGGGGCAAAGGGCTTCCCATTTGGAGGGAACACTTGAGTGAAGGAACAGGGACAGTGGTGTGCTGAGTGTGTTTCTCTCTGATGCCCTTAGACGGTGGTGCCCCCACGGGAAGTAGTGTCAGATCACACGCAAGGATATGCTGTTTTCGGATCACAAAGAGCCTTGAATGCCAGGCAATAGTAAATTTAAACCCACTCCTTTTGGTTGTATTCTTAAGAGTTTTGATTCTGCTTTTTCTTCCTCCCTTCCTGATGTTGGGGTTTGAAGGGGTCAGAAATAGTACCCCTGCCAGTCCCCTTGAGTTTAGAAACAATCGAGGTGAGCCACTGGGTGCCTCGGTCAATTAAGTGTCTGCCTTCGGATCAGGTCATGATCTCAGGGTCCTGGGATCCAGCCCTGTGATGGGCGCCCTGCTCAGCGGGGAGTCTACTTCTCCCTCTTTCTCTGCCCCTCCCCTTCCTCATGCTCTTTCTCTCGCTCCCTCTCCTTCTCAAATAAATAAATAAAATCTTTAAAAAAAAAAAAAGAACCATTAAGATATAGCTGTAGGAGTCAGGCAGGTGGATACACAAATATCACCTGTGTTTCTGCTGCAAGGCTGGTTGGACGTGGAGGGCGCAGTTTCTGAGTGCGGCAACAGTGGTTCCCTAATAGGCATCCCTGAATCCGATTTGGCAGTGCCAGGTCTCCAGGTCTCCCCCGTGGGTGCCATGAGGGAGTACAGTGGGTGTGTGCTTTGAGGGGTGGCAGATCCCCAAAGAGGAAAAGAAAGGAGCTGAGACAGGCCCCTTCGCTTCTCCCAAGCTCACCCATCATATGAGCTACCCTTCCTTTCTTGGAGAGCAGAGGAAAAGATTGGTAAAAGAAGAAGATGCAGCCTCCTCTACTCAGAACATGAAACCAGGGAAACAAATCCCCCAGACTCCACAAAACCTCTTTTTTAGGCCCAATAAACTTTTCCTTACAACCCTGGCATATCCACTGCCTTCCTGATGAAACCTGGCCCATGATTGGTTCGTGTGAGTCCTTCTCACACCAACCGTCGCTATGGTCCTTCTTCCCACCAGTCTCTCGGGCGCCCACTGAGTCGTTTCCTTTAGAACTTGATATTGCTTTCAGCCTGTGACATAAATTGTATTTTATAAATCTAAATGTTATTTGCTTTTTTAATTTTTTTGGAAAAGGTAGACTTTTCATAACTGCTTTTATCACCTGGTTAAGTATGGCCTTGCAAGTAAACATTCCCGATTAAATCATCTGACATGTCAAAGCACTTCCCAGAGCAGCTGGAGGCCTGTACACTTCTGTTGCCCCTCCAGCCCCATTCCCCCATGCCGGCTTTCCCTTTTTAGGTCCTTGGCCTTCCCGGGCCTCCCTGCAGCTTCTTTCCCACATCATTTTGTAGGTTGAGCTGCTCTGGTTTGGAATACTTTGCCTTTCCCCATAACGCTTCTTTCCCACCAGCCTTTCAACACCCGCAGATGAAGCCTGAACTCGGTGCACTCTTGCTGTCATCTCCTGCCGCAAAACCTGAAACTCCAAACTCCTAGACTCCAGAGCTGTTCCAGACGCTGCTGGGTGAGATGCCTTCTGACCCTTTGCACCCTGATACCATTACATGGGAGTGTGCTAGCCCGTCATCAGATGAGAACCCGTCCGCTCTACCGCAACTCTGATGCTGTTAAAAACAGAGTTAATCCCCAGGAAAGCTGACGCCAGAGACGCTCTTTGTCGGATTGTCCTGCTTTCTATTATTTAAATTTTTCCACATTTACTTTCTCTTAAATTTCCTCTATTTTCAATCCCCCTTCCCTTCCCCTCCCTCCCTCCCTTCCTTCCTTCCTTCCTTCCTTCCTTCCTTTGCATTTTCTTTCCCTCCAAAGTGCATGCCAAGGACTCACCCAAAATGTTTTCTAATAATAGGGGCCACCATTTGCACGGGGGCTTCTGTAACTCAGAAATGAGCCTTCATAGGACAAGATTCTTAAATTCTGTTCACTTTGCTTCTTAGAATCAATCTGAGCCAGAGATAGGTCTCACCTAGTCCAGATACCTCTGAATAACAACCCCTGAAGTGTTTTGATCGCTCAGTTATGAGGGTAACAATAGGGTTTTTGAGAACTGGCTGAATGCACTCTCAGCGTACCTCCTGGCTGAGGCCTGTGACAGTCTATCAACCCACTAGGGAACTGATAATAAACTTTCTTTTTAAAAATTTATTTATTTATTTATTTGGGAGCGAGAGAGTGAGTGAGCATGGGCGGGGGGAGAGGGAGAAGCAGACTCCCCTTGAGCGGGGAGTCCGATGTGGGGCTCGATCCCAGGACCCTGGGATGATGACCTGAGCCGAAGGCAGATGCTTAACTGACTGAGCCACCCAGGCGCCCCGATAATAAACTTTCATCATCTCTGTGTCTCTGGGCCCACAGTGCTCCTGGTGTACGCCATCCGCAGAGGCCCCGTCTTGCGCTGGGATGGCCCTTATTCCGATGTTACCAGTCACCGCGGTGTGCTGACTCCCTTGGCTTCCAGGACCCTCGAGGGTGCTCAGGGAGCACCAGCCGCCTGCTTGCTCAGGGCTGCTCAGCGTCTCTGCCCGAGTAAGTGCTCTGCGTCTGTGTTCACCCGGCCAGCTCAATCCCGGCGTGGGAACGGACTCCAGAAATGTTTGAAATGCTTTTAGCAGGAAGTGTCACTTTTTTTTCCTGGAGTAGAAAGAGATGTTTTCCTAGTCACATCACTTTATACCTCCCCCTCTTCACCCGTCTTGATGGAGAGCCCAGAGAGGCCGCATGCTCCTGTCAGTGCTGCTGTCGGCCGCTGACACCCGTCACCGCGCAGGCCACCTGGAGGCCTCGAAGGACAACATAACATATTGAAAATGGCAAAGCAGGAACACAGAAATAATCTTGCGTTCTTGATGCTGATGTCAAGCCACTGAATTAACCAATGGTGGGATTGTCCTAGCTCTGGGTTTTGTTAGGGGCTTTAATCAATTTCTTTGGTTAGCCGTTCTGTTGGGCTTTCCGTTCCTGGCCGCTGATAACACCTTAACGAGTATTTTCCCTGGACGTCAGCATTGGAAATGATCTCTGCCCACTTTGGATTTCTATAACATGCTAGCTCTATTTCTATTATGGCAAGTTTCAACCTTATACGAAAATGATTTGCATAGATCTAATTCCCTTCTTGCCAATCTGTACTCCTGATCGTGGTTAACAGCATTATTCTCCACAAATACTCTCCAACTACCACTAATCCTGGGTGATGCCCCATAAACACAGGGCTCTGCGGTCACTCACGTTGGGGAGACACAGCATGCTATGCCTTCCCTTCCTTGCCGATTCGCCATACTCACGAGCACGTGGACATGCTAGGATGTAATTGTGAAGGATGAGACTCTTCTTACTAGCTGTGTGGAATCTTTGGTTACTTAATCTTTATGACTCCGATTTCCCCACGTGAAAAATGGGTACGGAATGCGTGCCTCACAGTGTGGTTATGGGAACCTAAAATAACGTGTATCGGAGTCTTGCATCTGGCCATGTCCCATAATGCCTTTGGCTCATATCACCTGCCCTAGGAGCTTCTCACTTCATGACCCATTTTACTACACTATTAGTTCCTATTTGTGTATTTCCTCACAGATTATTTTCAAGTTTCAGAACAGTTTTCTCAGGCAGTTTACTTCTTTCCAAATTGCTCAAAGCACACGTAATAAGTAGAACTTCTTTAAATGCTTAACAATGAGGGGGCCTGGGTAGCGCAGTCATTAAGCATCTGCCTTTGGCTCAGGGCGTGATCCCGGCGTTTTGGGATCCAGTCCCACATCGGGCTCCTCCGCTGGGAGCCTGCTTCTTCCTCTCCGACTCCCCCTGCTGTGTTCCCTCTCTCGCTGGTTGTCTCTCTGTCACATAAATAAATAAAATCTTAAAAAACAAAAACAACGATAGTTATTATTGTTAGCAGCAGCCGCAACATATTAAAGGCTCTGAGAAGTCCTGCATCAGAGAGCTCTGGCTTAGTTTTGTTCAAGTTGACATTTCACAAACTTATCTGAGGAAACAGCCAATTTTGACTCAATACCATCACACATCCAGTAGAGCCGGTGTTACAAGGCACATATTTTGCAAAATGCAGCTCTACCCACCTCACCCAGGCAAGAAGCCCAGCAGCCTTCCCAGACAAATCTTTCTCCCTCATCATCCCACCCCCTCCTATTTAGTCCATCATCAAGTACTTCTCGTTCTTCTGATCTTACCTCCTAAATAGTTCTCAGACTCACCTCCTCCTTTCTGTGTCTACCACCACTGCCTTGCAGAACTAATATCTTCGCATAAAACCTAATGCATCTGCCTGCCTTTAGTCTTACTCTCTTTAAGCCCACCCTCTCCCTGCGCCAGAGGGAGCTATCTATGCAAATTGATCATGTAATTTCCTTACTCCGCACCCTTCAGTGGCTCCCAAACTCCTGCAGAACAGAGGTCAGTTTCCTTTCCAAGGCTCTCAAATCCCTCCCTCGCCTGGCTGCTGCCTCCCTCTCTAGCTGAGTCTCCAGCCCTGTCTTCCACTTTGCTCCCCTCCTACACCAAACTGCCTGGGATTCCCCACCGTGCCAGACTGTTGATGCCCTGTGCCTATCCCTCTGCCTGCAACTCCCTTTCCCACCTGCTGCATCTGACTGTTCTTCCTCCTACACAACACAGCGCATGTGCATATATTTATATTACCACTTATCCCGTTTCGTTGTTCATGTAAAATCTCACACATTAGACTGTGAACTCTTCAGATGCAGAAACTGTGTCTTGATTCCCCTTGGCCCGCCATACTCACCTTTCTACCCTTGGTGCAGGCACTTATTAAATCCAAGGTGGATTCAGCCATTCCGAGCACCAGATCTTTACTGTCTTCATCCTCCAACTGGAAGGAGCAAAAGGTTCAGGCTCAAACGAATGTCTAGCTGCCCTCGGGGGTGGCCCGGCTCCGGCCCTCATTTCCTGCCGTGGCCACAGCCAGCTGGGCCGGGTAACCCCGGACTCGGACCGCTTCAGCCTTGCCTGTCCCTGAGCCGGACGCCAACATGGCTGCCC
This sequence comes from Ursus arctos, assembly GCF_023065955.2. Classification (NCBI taxonomy): domain Eukaryota; kingdom Metazoa; phylum Chordata; class Mammalia; order Carnivora; family Ursidae; genus Ursus; species Ursus arctos. Next base: position 1,644,189 of record NW_026623050.1, read on the forward strand.
GCAGCACAGCAGAGCCCGGCTGGGCTGGGCCGAAGGGGCAAAGCCTATCAGGCTGACTTCCTGCCGTCTTGCAGCTTCGGGGGAGCTTGAGATGAGTGGGCTGAACAGCCCCACCCGGCAGCAGCTGTTCCTGCCTTTGGGGCTGAGGAGGGGCAGGGGGGGAGAGGGGCAAGAGGGCTTGAGAGCCCAGAACCAGCCCTACCTGGGGGTTCCGCGGGTGCCGGGTATCAATAGACACCATTACTTAGCATCATCAAGCTCCACATTCTATTTAATAACAATGATTAACAAACAAACAACAATTGAAATGCATGCAGCCGGCTTGGTACTCAGAAGGGGTGGCGGAGTCGGTCTGTATTGTAAGTCAGGACCTATGGCAGACCCGCTCTGACAAGGCTTCTGGGCACAGGGGTCTAAGGCAGCCTCAGCTTTATCAAGTCTGATTCGATTCGTTTCTCCAGGCAATTTTGTGCACTCTGGGCACAGGATAAATCATCCGTCTCTCTTGCTGTTCTGCTCTTTTCCTATTGATTTAAAACAGTGACCTTATTTCCCTGTCAAATGGTTACTGAATTTCCCTAATGGTGTACGTGCGGAGAACCCATGAGGTCTCCTGCTATCCTCAGATGCCAAATCCCTTCTTTGGCTAAAAGAAAACTGATTTAACTCTGTAGCAAAGGGTCATTTTACTCCACCCTTTTGAGTCCAAATAGAATTCCTGGGAGTCCTTTAATCGTAGAAAAGGAAGTATTAGAATAATGTTTTCCTGGCCTTCTTTTTAGACTCACTTAGAAATGTGGTTTACATGCCTAACTGTTTAGAACCATGCAATTTTTCTGAGCTGTAAAGAACCTTATGGACAATCAAGTTGGATCGTTTCATTCCACAGATAAGGAGACTGAGGGCCAAGACGGGAAGCAAAGCATCTCGCCAGATCATCCAGCAGGTTAGAGATGTGATTGGGAGGATGTTAATGGCTTCAAGGAAAAGTTACTTTACCAAAACTTAACTCTGAATGATAGAGGAAGATTGTTGACCCTTTAAACACTTCACCTTTAGAAAGAAAAAAAGATTTGCCTTAAGAATTCTTCAACATCTGGATCTTCATTTAAAAAATATGATCCAATTTACCAATGTTACATTTAGAAAGAAATTTTCAAGGGCGACTCTTTCCAACTAAGACAATCTTGTCTCTTTCTTCCCACTTCCATTTCAACTCCCTTTCCCCGGCTCAGGACCAGCCCTGGGTCCTCACTGCTCCTCCGTCGGGAATGCCCTCCGGGATCCTGGTCAGTTACACAGACCCTCTCCAGATGGGTTTCACTGGTTTCAGCATTGGTTCCACCTTCTGGGTGTCCCTTGTCACAACTCAAGCTGATCTCCTCCTTTCCCGATCCCTGTGCCCTCACACTGCACAGCCTTGCCCTGAGTGCTCCTGGATTCCTGATGCATGCCACAGCTCCTAAACGACACCGGAACCTCTTACTGAACAGTAACTGTGACTTGTTTTTCATGGTGGCTCCGTAATTACTAACATGACGTTGGGTACAGAGCAGGTATCAGTGATGTGCTGCTGAAGTGGCTTTTCAAAGGAAAAGGAAAGTCCTTTTTTTTTCTTTTTGCTTATTTTTGGTGATATAAATATTCCCATCATGGCTACCAACATGATGTCACTAGATGTGAGATTGGGAAGAGATGCCCAGACCCGGCTGTCTTAAACCTCTATCAGCCCGTTCCAGCATACCGCTGGGTGACGATAATGAACAGCTGTCTGACCCCGTCACATGTATTGTGTGAAGTATATGTCAGTAGTCCCAGTGTGGAAAGAGATACAGTTCGTCCATGTTTAGTTTGAAACAGACATCGTATTCCTCATTCATTCATTTAAAAATTGTTGAGGGTTTACTAACATGTTAGGTAGTGTTCTAGGCACCAGCCTGGTGGAACTCACAGCTATATGAACAAAACAGATATTAAGCAAGCAAACACAAAAACATAGAATTATAACATACAGTTATAAATGGTAGCATCTGTTGGGGCACCCAGGTGGCTCAGTCAGTTAAGCAGCTGATTTGGGAGAGGTTTCTCCAAAGAATTAATATTTCAGCTGCCACCTGAAGGATAGATGAACAGGTGAGGGGGGAGGAGGGCGATCGCTGAAGAGGGGGCAGTGTGTACAGAGAAACTGAGGCAGGAAAGATCTTGACCAAATAAGAAATTAAGTGAAGGGCTGTGTGCCAGGGGGCTAGAGAGTGAAGGGGGAAAATGGAAGGAGGTGAGGCTGGAGAAGTGGGCAGGGCTCGGATGCCACAGGGCCTGGGAGACTACCTTTAGGAGCTTGGATTCTATCTTAAATTCAAAGGAAAACGATTTCTTATTTTCGAACAAGGAAGTGACATAATTTGATTTATGTTTTAGAGATATTATTATGATTGCTATATGAGAGATAGATTGGTGGGTGGGGTGGAGGCAGGGGTGAAATTAGAAATGGGGAGATCAGTAAGGAAACTATGGCAAGAGTAGAGGTGAAGTGTAATGGCGGCTTGGCCTAGCATAGTAGCAGTGGAGACCGAGTAAAGTGAACAGACTTGCCATATGTATTGGAGGTGGAGTCAACAGGACTCTGTCAGGGAGCAATTGAATGAGTAGAGTTGCCCTTTACCCAAGTGAGGAATATTAAGGGAGTATCTTTTTTTAATGGGAGGGGATATCCCAACAGGCAAAGATCAACTCAAGACGGATAAGCCAGTAAAGACTAGAGGGGGGATGGCTGAAAAATAGGAGGAAAAGCCAAGAGAGTAGGTATGTTATCACGGATGCCAAGATCACAGTCTTTCAAGGAGAAGGAAGAGAGAACTGTGCCTACAGCTGCTAAAATGTTGAGGAAGGTGAGAAATGAAAAGTCTCTGTTAGCTTTAGCAATATAGAACTCACTGGTGAGTTTTATAACAAGAGTATTTTTGGTGAGTGGTAGGTGCTGACGGCAGACTACCAAAGAGAGTAAACGCAGATGGCAACTCCTCAGAGAAACTTCTCTGTGAAGGGGCACTGACAGAGAGCGCGGTCCCTGGAGGAGGACTGGAGCAAATGGAGGCACATTTTTAAAGACAGAATATACTGCGACATATCTGAATGTTTGGGAAAGAATCTGGTAGAGATGGAAGGTTGGAAGATGCAGAAGAGAGAAGGTAGTCAACAGTGCGAGTGCCGGAAAGACCAGGTGGGACGACCACTGATCACACACACGGAAGGATGGGCAGTTGATAGCTTTCCGCAAACCAGTATGACTTAGAGACAATTTTCCACAGGAGTGGCTAAACTGTTTATGCTACCCAAAGAGAGATGAGAGCCTGATAATCCGTGTTATTTTCTTGTCAAAGTCAGAGATTTAGAGTGCAATTAGAATAAAGCTGTTTAGGGGCAACTGGGTGGCTCAGTCGGTTAAGCGTCTGCCTTTGGCTCAGGTCACGATCCTACTGGGATTGAGCCCTGATTTGAGCTCCCTGCTTAGCGGGGAGACTGCTTCTCCCTCTCCCTCTCCCCCTGCTTGTGCACTTTCTCTCTGTCAAATAAATAAATAAAATCTTAAAAAAAAAAAAAGAATAAAGCTGTTTGGCAGCCAGATGGATCTGTTCTGTCAGGTGTTACTTACCTGTCTCTTCCCTGTATTTCTGTTTCAGTAGAACCAGTGATATAATCTAGGGTTTATATGCTGGGCTTGTCATGGGGTAATGGAGGTTCTCTTAATTCCTCACATCAACACGCAGCACGTTCTTTGGGATGGGAGACTGAGGGCAGTGCTGGTAGGCTGCTAGGTTTAGTAGAGAAAAAGTGAAGGAATTCCCTTCTGAGAGCTTCCATGTTCTCTAAAAAGTGTAAGACGAGGTCATTAACTGAGATGGAGGGGACCAGATGAAAGAATTGGCGACTCTGAGAGAAAGGAAAGGGTCTGACATAGATGCTATAGAGAGTAAGAGATGGAGTTCACTTTTTTCAGGATGAGGATAAGCAGCCGAGTTCTTTGCAGTAAAATCTTCACATTTTCTCTGACCCATTCCCCTGCATGCAGGGATTAAATTTCTGAAATTGCCTGAAAGGGACTTTCTCCTCCCGTTGGATGGAATTCCTGGAAAAGTATGGACACCTTCTCCAAGTCAGGCTTCTTGGTCTCAGTGATGTGTATTCACGGGCTTTCCAGGAGGCACTCACCATTCCTCTTCCGTCCTCCTCACACTCTGTATCCCCTCTCTGCTTCTCTGGACCCCTGCTCCAGCAATGGGCTTATCTCCTCTCTTCTGTGTCAGACCCTAGCTTGCAACTGCTTCTCAAAGTGTCATCTGGGGACCTGGTGCTCAGCTGGGAACCCTACGTTCCCTCTTGTGACAGACTAAGGAACTCACACCAGAACAGGAACCAACTCTTGCTAAGTGTGCCCTTCAGCTGACATTGTTTCCCCCCCCAGCAAGATCTTCTCAATGAAGGAAGTGGCTCATTGATTTACATTGTGATGCAAATTCCTTTTCTGTTGGAGACCATCCCAAGCAGTTCTTGTGCAGTGGTTTCTTTTTTTTTTTCTTTTTTTTTGGGGGGCGGGGTGTTAAATTGTAGTTGCATTTTATTTTTTATTTTTTTATAATAATTTTTTATTATATTATGTTAGTCACCATACAGTACATCCCTAGTTTTTGATGTAAAGTTCCATGATTCATTACTTGCGTATAACACCCAGTGCACCATGCAATACGTGCCCTCCTTAACGTGCAGTGGTTTCTAAACCACAGATCATGGTCCGTCAGTTGGTTGTGAGATCATTCGAGTGCAATCAGCTCTAAGAAAGAGAGAGAGAGAGAGAGAGAGAGAGAGAGAGAGAGAGAAATCAGAGTAGAAAATATCAGCGTGAATTATCCGTAATACTTGTACACGTAGTGATGGTGAATGTTCCATGCAACTTTTGTTTCAATCACATATATATGGAGGTGTGTTTGTGGGTCACTATGAAAAATGTATTTCTCACTGTAAGGCAGGGTACAAAACATTTGAGAAACACTGTTCTAATACTTCCTATTGCAACAAAATCTTCTTGAGCCAAGTTCTCCCCTCCCTTGCTCAGCCTGTTGCTTCTCTGTAGCCACTTAAGGAACTTCCTTTCGAAACACTAATGTTCCATGTTAGATCCCAACATAAAGCACAACAGTGACATTTCATAGTTCTCTTGTCTGTCGCTAGAGAAGAAACAGAGTTTCTTACTTTCCCACACAGTTGGGAAATTATTTTGATCTGTGTTTTTGCAGCAAAAATGTGCCAAAAAATAAGGTTGCATAAGATCAGTCGGGACTAAAAAAAAAAAATCAGTCAGGACTGACTTTCAATGTCTCAAATTAGTCTGAGAAGAGTTTAGAAATACAAAGCTAGGGGCGTCTGGGTGGCACAGCGGTTAAGCGTCTGCCTTCGGCTCAGGGCGTGATCCCGGCGTTATGGGATCGAGCCCCACGTCAGGCTCCTCCGCAGGGAGCCTGATTCTTCCTCTCCCACTCCCCCTGCTTGTGTTCCCTCTCTCGCTGGCTGTCTCTATCTCTGTCGAATAAATAAAAATAAAATCTTAAAAAAAAAAAAGAAAGAAATACAAAGCTAGGGGCGCCTGGGTGGCGCAGTCGTTAAGCGTCTGCCTTTGGCTCAGGGCGTGATCCTGGCGTTGTGGGATCGAGCCCCACATCAGGCTCTTCTGCTGGGAGCCTGCTTCTTCCTCTCCCACTCCCCCTGCTTGTGTTCCCTCTCTCGCTGGCTGTCTCTGTCAAATAAATAAATAAAATCTTTAAAAAAAAAAAAAAAAAGAAATACAAAGCTAATGATATCTTCACCTGACTTGGGAACAGCAAAGCTTACTTTGTCATTGAGTGTCTAAACAAAGGAGGATCAAAGTTTGGAGGAATGTAGGGCAGCAGAGGAACAAAATTTGCTGCTAGACAAAATTTCAGATTAACAAGAAAATATTTTTAAAGGTAACTATGTCTCATTCAATATTTAGAATAATAAAACATGTTAATTGTTTATCTGAAATTTAAAAGTAACTGGGTATCCTGAAATTTTATCTCCTAAGTCTGGAAACCCTAACGGGATGGGAAGCTTACACGTTTTGGGGGACGGTGGGCTTTTTAAGTAAGAGAACACTAAAGTACTTTCTTTGAGAAATCTAAAAATATATATGACATTGTAAACCCATTAGGTACCCTCCCAACAGCTTGGAAAAGACTGTAAAAGCGAGGGGTTCTGACACTTCAGCTTCTTGAGCTTAATGGGAAATTCTCTGTCATGTCTCAACATAAGGAGGAAACCTTTCGTCAGCCCTAAGGTATGGCAAATAGGGAATGACTTCTACCCTTTGAGGATGGGGGAATTTTAATGGCTGGAGGAGCTTCAGATAGCGGAGGAGAAACAGGTGCTCCCTGGTCCTATCAGATCATGAAAGGAGGGAGGGAGGAAGGAGGGAAGAAAGAAAGAAGACCCAGAAACTCATTAACACAGAGTCCTGACAACAAAACCCTGCTTGTTTCCATGCACATGGCTTGAGCAGTGGCTTTTCAAAAAAAATGGTTTGCTTCCTACTGGGAATAAGGAAGACTTTCCAAGCAATACACAGTATTGAAAGCTTTGAGAGGATAATCTTTCAGGCTCTCGATGTTCCTATCACCCTCCCTTAAATACTTCGTCTTGGAACTTCTCTGCTGCCACAGCCTCTCCTTTGCTACCTCCACTTTCATGAGAGGCTCTCCCATTGAGCAGAAACACACACTAACCATCTTTAATCTTACCAAGTCCGTTGCTCTGGGAGGAAAAACAAATGGTCAAACCAAGAACGCATCACTCCAGAGAGAGTCCCCTGAAAGAAAGCCAACAAGGGCTGAAGGAGAAATGTTGAAGAGAAGTGGCTTTATGCCCTCCAGGTGACACACGCTGTTCTCTCTCATTCTTTCTCTCACACTTAGTAGAAGGTTGTCATGGGGGCATGCGTATTAAATAACTTAGCTGAAGTGTTTTTTCTTTTTTTAAGAGGGAGGGGGGAGGGGCAGAGGGAGAAGAGGAGGAGAGAAGCCGACTCCCCACTGAGTATGGAGCTCCAATCTCAGGACCCTGAGATCATGACCTGAGCCGAAGAGTCTGACGCTTAACTGACCGAACCACCCAGGCCGTCCCCTAAATCTGTAACTTGAAGGTTTTTTGAAAAGATCTTGAATGCATGTATACAACACACGGTATGTCAGAAACTACATCCTCTGTTGCTATAAAAATGTATGGTAAAACTTGTAAACTTAAAATATGTCAGGGGTGTAGAGTTTTTCATAATTCTCTAAGTAAGTACAGGAGGGAAACATTTTGAATGCATTGCTGTAGACTTTGTTGCCTTTTAGGGATACTTCCCTTATTCCGCAGCTGCTCTCATTGGTCACGTCGATGATCTGATAAAGGAACAATCTTCCTGGGTGAGGCTGCACTCGGTTATGTATCCCAGGACTGGGTTGAGCTTATCAACTTGGACAAGCCTATCCTGACCTAGAATAACATGCAGCATCTCCACTGGTCTCCATCCGTTTTTGATTCTGTTATGTAGAAGCAATTCAGGGAAGTAAAGGGATGCCAGCGAGAGCCTCTCTATCTCTAGGTGTGATACCACTTGGGTGTGGATGCCAGGAAGAGCCGTCGTTCTATGCCTCTGCTTTGGCCCCCTTTTATTTGTTCTGATTGTGCCACGTGAGATTTAGAATAAAGATGTTCTGTAACAGTAAAGGGTCACTCTGCCGAAAGGTTTTTGCTCCTCGCCTGGTTGGCTTTACACCAAATGCCGCCCTTTTCTGGTTAGGATTCCACCAGGAAACAACAGTCCCTTCAGACGGGGTACGTTTCGTTTCTGGAACTGCTGGACCTCTGCGGCATGCCACCTACACAATGAAACCTGAAAAAATTCTGCGGGGTCTATTTTAAGAGATTGAAGTCAGCCTACTTTCTGAGATCCGACAAACCAAGAGGTTTATAAAACCAGTGAGACAGAGGACTCTGTGCCTCAGCGTACCCGGCTTGTCACTAGGTTTTCAGGACGTTTCTCTGAGCTCTTTTTGCCATGGCTCCACTTGACCTTCGCAGACTTGTGACGAGAGCACAAGTGCATTTTTAAGCAAATTAATACCATTAACGGACCCGTTAGCAGATGGTCAGGCTTGAGGTAAGAAAGTCCAATGTGGATTATTGCCTGATATTACCCACATGCAACTCTTGAAATTTGTCATCATTCAGTATGTTTCTCCAACAGGATTAAGTCCTAATGAGTTACTGAAGGAGGAAAGAAGTCCTGGTATACTGAAAAAAATGAGAGCTTTGGTGTCAGACAGACTCTTGTTAAAACCTTGGTTATTAAATCTCCTTGGGTTTCAGGGTCCTTATTTGTAAAAAGAAAAATGCTTATCTCTAGCTGGATAGTCGTCATGGGTATTAGAGAAGATGTAGGTAAGCATTTGGCCCACTGCCTGACCCATAGCAGAGAGTCAATAAATAACTGCCCTTGCCCTTATGCTAATAATAGTAATAATAAAAAATAAGCATAGATGAGGCGTCACGTGTGTTTAACCATATTGAGACCCTGAAAGAGGCGCACAATTAAAATAAGCGTTAAAGAGGTACAAGACTGTGCAGGAAACCATAATGACTGGGTTTCCTTCATTTTCCATTTCAACATGTATCACATTTACTGAGAAGAGAAACCACCGTTCGGAAATAGAGCCCAGAGAGCAACTTCCGCAAGGTGGGCTTATCTCCAAATCACATCTGGCCTGGGAAGAGAGTCACATTTTAACGTGCATTTCCAAGGGCCAAAAACTTTTGTCCTACTGCTGGGTGACATGATAGAGGTATAGAACCCCTGGTGATGGGTGATCTGTTCTTCAGGAAGAAGCAAGTCAAAAAGGAGGCAGAGACATTTTATGAATGAACGTCTTCATTTCCCTTGGTATGAGCTCAGAGCTGAGCACCGTCCCCTCAGCAGGGGAGAATGTCTGGATGTGCCATGTCCGGGGGGATTCATCACAGTCAGAGAGAACAATGTGATTCTGGTAAAAGCTCTTCTTCAGCGTGGCTTAACATTACCAGGAACTTGAACAGATTCACACTGTGGATTCAATAGGGAAATAAACCTCACTGATTTGCTGAAATCTCCAGCAAACTAAACCAAAGGAAAGTGTCCACTCAAACCCCTATCCCCATGAAAATAAACTTAGTGAAAGATTCTGAATCTACCTTTCAACCTATCAAGGAAATCTAAAGTCAGATCAATATATTTTCTAAGTGACACCCAAACAAAATGAACTATAGTTGGTTGGTCATTGAGGATGTTGTGGTCCAATAGATACATTGGTGGTCCCAGTGTTGTGCTGATTAATGCTTCAAACAGGCTCTCCAGGGGCGGGGGAAATATATATTTACATATAAAATATATAGTATATGTACTATATGTATTAGTACTTTATGTTATAGATTTTCCTAATATAAAGGGGGTGCAATATATAGCTTATATGTAATAATAAAATATACAGTACTTTTTATTGTAAATTTCATAAAGCCATTTGATTCTCACAGAATGCTTTTGGTGATTCTTTTCTGAACGCTTGTATCCATAATTATTCTATGGTCGTAGGTAACAAATGAGTGTAACTCTGATCTGAATGTTAGTTGACGTGCTCATTTATGTTAATGAGTAATATGAAAGGGAAACAAGGAGGATATTTGTCAGTGACGCAAATGACTTTGCTGGTTCAAAGAATGGCTTTTGAAACCTGGAGGAACACTTCTTCACAGGTTTGTGCTATTCATAATATAATAGCTTCAGACATAACACCCTTTTAAGTGTAATCTGCACTGGTAACATTTTCTCCATCACCACCTTAAATCTAGACAATCAGCAAAGCAATAAATCAAGCCCTGGTTTGTGCCATTTGACTGTCTCCGTGGTGTAAGTACTCACACCATGGCTTTTTTCAAATGGTCACTGTGATGTCACTGAACGCGGAGCTGAGAACGCACAGTAGCGCTCCGCTGCGTGGTATTTCCACCATACTGATGCCACTGCCAATAACAGCAAAAGCCCAGATAATAGTGTGAGGTCGTAAAAATAATTAGGAAGTGATGACTTTTGAGTACTTGTTACCTCTGCTTTAATATACTTTCATTGTAAGCTTATATAACTTACTTTCTTTTGATAATGACTGTGTTGAACCAGTAGCATTCAAAATTCCTGAATTTAACAGTGAACTCTTAAAAGCCTGCACGAGGCAACCCCGGTCCACCACTAGTTGTCCATCCAAGGCTCATCCTCCTTTCTTCCTTCCTTTCTCTTCAAATATCTCACCTCCTTCACCACACATGACTTGGAGGAAGATGACCTTGTCCTCAGTTCTGGGACCATTTGCAGCCCATCTGGTAATTCCACCTCCTCACTAGTTGAAGAAATGTCATGTATCTCAATTCTGGCTAATAGGTGTGAGGTAACGTCTACTGGAGAAGTTGCAGAAGGAGTCTCCACGTTCCTGTAGGCATTTTCTCTCTCCAGATAGTGTCATGGCTGAAGGGGTTCAGGAACGGCCACAGCCATTTTCCTACTGGCCTGAAGGTGAAATTAATTCATAGAAGAAGGTAGAGCATCACAGAAAGAGGTGGAGCTGGACCCCAACATGCCAAGCCTAGAGCTCAACCCTGTTGCTGATTCTCTCACTACATGAGATAAGAAATGTCCTTCTGGGGGCGCCTGGGTGGCGCAGTCGTTAAGCGTCTGCCTTTGGCTCCGGGCATGATCCTGGCGTTATGGGATCGAGCCCCACATCAGGTTCCTCCGCTGGGAGCCTGCTGCTTCCTCTCCCACTCCCCTGCTTGTGTTCCTTCTCTCGCTGGCTGTGTCTCTGTCAAATAAACAAATAAAATCTTAAAAAAAAAAAAGAAAAAATAAATGTCCTTCTTGTGCACTGGGTGTTATACACAACAAATCATGGAACTTTACATCAAAAACTAAGGATATACTGTATTGTGACTAATATAACATAATAAAAAAATTATTATAAAAAAAAGAAATGTCCTTCTTGTTTAAGCTAGTTTGAGCTGGAGTTTTTGTTTAGTTGCTGTTGAAAGTTAGGTTGCTTCCTTAGCTGCCAGGAGTTTGAGATATAAAAGCATCCAATATAAAAGTATTTGATAAATTAGCCTCTTCAGAAGCTCAGCTCCTGAATAGGAGAAGAGACTAACTCACAGGAAACAAGGAAACAATCCAATACAGATTAGAAGTACCTGGTTTTTACACTGTGTGGCACAGACTCTGAATTTAATAGGATTTTAGAGGGAAGTTTGGTCAGCAAGATTAGGGTTACCATCGGCCCGTCCGTGGAAGAGATGGGGTTTGGGTCGGGTCATAAAGGATGAGTGAGATTTGAGAAAACAGGGATAATGCTTCATGTGACTGCGGAAGACAAATGGAGAGGCTCCTAACTGTGCCAGCCGGAGTCCTGTCCTGTGGGCCGCAAGCATCCTTAGGGTCAAAGAATGTACTTGCTCGCTTTGCAGAATCCCTGAACCTGTAATTTTTGTTTATTTGCACATTGGCTACCCTTGATAGGCATTTTTTGTTAGTCCAAACACACACTCTGTAAAGTCCTTGGGATTTTGAAGAGTGTGGTATCACAGATATACCTAATTTCATTCTCTTCTCTTGTTCTCTTCCCTCCTGGTCCTCGCGATGCTTCCCGTGTGTTCTGAGCCTGTAGAGCCCACTGGCGGCATGGTGGGAGCTCTACGCTCCTGCTTTGAGACAGGGCTCCTCTTTCATTTCTAAACGCCAATTGCCTGCACCTTCTTTTTTCTTTAAGCCAAGAAGGAGACTCCACAGTTCTCCTTGCTGTAGTATTTATGCCTTTCTACTCTCAGCATCTGAGAATTCCTTTACACTTTTTACTCAGGTCCCCACTGCCAATGTGTAGGACCACTGTTCTCTCACCCAATCCTCAACTGCTGCCCTTCATTTGTAAAAAAAAAAAACAAAAAAAACAAAAAAAACCTCTTCACATACGGGAATCTTCTGGCAAATCTCTCAAGTATATATGTGACATAAGTGGAATGCAATTGCATTGTTTTTTTAAAAATACCCTTCAAAGGGGTTGCTGGACACTTAGCAATAGCCAGCAGAAGGAGTTGTGAGGAGGCTGTGACAGATTCAGAAGGAATAAACGGCCCTGATGGGTCTTTGGAACTCCAGTTCTCCTTGCTCGGTTCCCCGCCCACCGAGAGGCATGTATTTTTGGATGCCGATTACTGCTTTGCTCAGGATCATGAACCAATTAATATGAAGGCAGCGTGCTTGAAATGAGAAGGACAAAGACAGTGAGAAATAAAAACCATAAAACCCATCAGAATCAGCAATGTTATTTATCACAGATTTCTTCTCAATATCCCACATAGAAATAGCCTACTTTATCCAAAATTTCAACATAGCCTATTGCACACCAGGAATGGTCTCATAAATTGGCTTGAATTAATATCAATATTTCTTCCAGCCTTGCTGCTCCCTAACTGACAGCAATATTTCCTCCTTATGTCTAAAAAGTATGAGGCATTCTCACTGCTACTTAGTTGAGGCAAACACTACAATTTTTTCACGACTAATTGTTTCTCAGAGTTGTCATGAAGTATTTTCAGGTCTCAGAAGGAAAATACCTACTCTTGGTTTTAATGCCTTGGTTTGGCAAAGTAACCAGGTTGGTCTAGATGCCGGCCGCCACGGTTCACTACAGGAGAAGAAACGTCCAAGCATGAGGGCAGATACGAGTAGTGGGGAGACTTGCAGGGTAAGACATGGGGCAAGACCTGCCTGGGAGACAGGGGAACAGAAGGATTAAGAACCCGAACTGGAATCCCAGGTCTGCCCCTGGCCAACAGAGTCATCTAAGGCAAATTATGTATCTTCTCGGTAACTTGGTTTCCCTGTGTGTAAAACGGGGGATAATAACTGTTCGTACTTCAGAGACTTAGTGATTAGAATGAAATGAGTTAATGTTTGTAAAGTGCTGGTACATTAAAAAACTTACATGTGTTGAATAAATTTTAAAAAATCAAAACTCTTAAGTTTTGCACCGCAGATAGCAACCTTTGGGAATTTAGGCAGAAGAAGATATTGGTTAGCTCATGGAGTATTTAGGAGGAATAGATGGGCAGTCCATGGGCAGTCCACGGTTCCACGAAGACAGCACAGGCCTGGAGGCAAGACAGCACACTGCATTTTGCCAGTGCCACATTGCTTCTCCCCAGAAGGAACTCTGTAGCACCCTGCCTGCCTCGGTGCTCCAGTTCCGTGTTTGGGGCAGGTGAAGGCTCATGTCCGGGGTGGGGTAGATTAGGGCTTATGTCACATTTGCAAGGGAGCTTATCAAGGGAGCTTGGAGGTAAGCGCAACCTCACAAGTTTGAGGAATTCCCAACGTTGGAAATGGAAGACGCTGAGAAGTCAAAAAGAATGCTAAATGGGCAAAGGGCACCAAGAAATAAAGGTTGAATGAATATTAAGGGGCACCTGGGTGGCTCGGTTGGTGAAGGAACCAACTTTTTTTTTTTTTTTAATCACTAACATTTTACTTTTTTAAGTTGGGTTTTCGGTACATAAGGGTTCATTTTATTATTAATTTTTACAGAAGCCAGGCTTCAGGGAGTTCAGCAATGAACATGGAGACGGTGATCCTAAATTACTTTTTCAAGAGAAACAAATCAGTAGCTGAGTGGTGCAAGGTCAGGGGAAGGTTGTCTTATAATGGAGGGGGAATGACTCAAGACTGGAAAGAACCCTTTGGAAATAGAGCCTGAAGGTAGGAATTGGAGCGAGGTAAGTTAGGGAATGGAATCTGGTAGGCTGCTGGAAGAGCCAGCTTTGGAAAGCAGTAGACATTTGCTGTGTGCGGAGATGCTCTCTTTAGGACTACGGAGGATTTGGAGGAAATCAATGCAAATCCCAAACAGAGAAATTCCTGATTTTTATAGTTAAATGTATCAAATTTATCCTATATAATTAAGAGATTTTGTGTCTTATTTAAGAGATCTCTCCGTATCTGAAGTCATAAGTTTATTTTTCTGTATTGTCTTCCATATGTTTTATAGTGTGGCTTTTTAAAAAATTTAGATTCAATTAATTAACATACAATGTATTATTTGTTTCAGGGGTACAGGTCTGTGATTCATCAGTCTGATATAACACCCAGTAAGCAACCAGCTCTGGATTTCAGCTCAGGTCATGATCTCAGGGTTGTGGGCTTCAGCCCTGGCACGGGCTCTGCACTGGGCGTGCAGCCTGCTTAAGAGTCTCTCTCTCCTTCTCCCTCTGCCCTTCCCTCTGCCCTTCCCTACTGCTCGTCCCCACTGCTCGTCTGTGCAAGCACTCTCTCCTTCTCTCTTTCAAAAATAAATAAATAAATAAATAAATAAATAAATAAATAAAATGAAGGAATATTAAGTGAAAAAACCAGCAATCCACACATAAGGCTGAACATATTGTAAGCTATCTACAAATACTTATTGATCAAATCTGGATGAGAAGTTGTTCTAAGGGGATGAAAAATGTGAGGAAGAGAAAATCATCCAGGACTCCTCAAGGAGCTCAGGGACAGTGCAGGGAAAATACTTGGTCTTCAAATATATGATTGTTTTTTTGCCAATTTTTCCGTTCTTTCTTTTAAGGTCCTCATGTCTATGATTCTACATCCCAGGCCCTACATCTACTGCAACCCTCGTCCCCTACCCTCACCCCAAGGACTGTTTCGCATCCCATTTTTCTTTCAATCACCTATCGATTCATTGTCTTGCAGAAGCATTCACCAAAAATTGAGGAGGCAACTGATACCCCTTCAATGTGCGAAGTTGTCCAGGGAGCATTTGCATTTCAAGGGAAAAACAAAGCCTTCAGGCTCTGGAAAAGTGATAAAAGGTGGGGACAGTATGATGTGGCAGAGAGCTCTTCCTGTAAAATCACTCTAGCTGAAGTACCTGCCTGCAACGTCACCCCAGCTCTGCGAAGGGCCCTTCCTTGTGCTTAGTGGCTGCAAACGAGGCAGACTTGTGTACAGACACAAGGCTTCCAAGGGTCGACCACTGAGCACATGCCCATCACAGGGCGCGTGCAGCCACCCTCTTCTTTTCAGTCACCGTCTACACCATTCACCTTTTGTCCTATGAAGATACAGCCTTCCCTAAAGCCCAGTTCACCCCATTTTCTCCTCTCCTAAAGATTAAAAATAGCACTCTCTTCAATGACCTCAATAATTTAGAACCCATGAATAAGTCATTTGCCCAAGAGGCTACACTGGGGTGTCTATTTTTACTTATAGTCTCTCACCAAGCAAAGTGACCTCTCTCAAGGAGGCGACATTGACACCTGTTGGTCTTCTGGTTTCTCAGGAAACAGTCCAGGCAGCACTCACAATGTAGAGTCTTTTCTCAAGGGCAAAGATGGACCAAGAGGTGTCACTGACTTCAGAACGCGCATCACTAAACATGAACTTAGGCATACATGCCCTGCTGAGAACTCCTGGAGCTGCTTAGAGCATGCCACGGGAAGAACACTTCCTATAAAGTAGGGCAGCCAAGTGCGGCCTGCAGGGGTCCTCCCTGGGGCCCCTTCCTTAAGACCATTGTCTAAACATTGAACTTCAACAGAAGAGCAATACAACAGCTCAGGTCCCTAAACCCTGGGGGCTGCCCCAGCCGCCCAACTATATGCCTCCTTCTTCCGCCTTCCAGACACATTCACTTGCCCCATCTCGTCCATCTACTACTTTTAGGAAGGTTAGGCATTTACTCTGGGCCCACCCAGTGGGCACCGAGAAGACTCAGGCTTTTGGCCACCACTTTATAAAAATAAGGTTGATTTTTGTTTTCTCCATATTGTCATACTTTGGGATTGTTCTGGTTCCCCCCTCTTTAAGCCGTAGGATTCTGTTATAAGCTAGGTGCTGGATTGGGTAACCTTAAAGATCCCTTCCAATTTTGAGAATCTATAATTCTAAGGGAAAACCGAAGGGGGCCTAGAAGAATCCATTGGATTTTGTAGAGAGGAGACAAGCAGGGACAGCTTTCCATATCATGTTAGTGAACGATAGTGTAGGCATGGTAGTGGCTTGTGCTGGAGTGGGTGAATAGATCTCTCTAGTAGAGCAAAGGGAACACTCCAGAAAATCATGAAAAATGTGGTTGGATGGGTAGACTGGGCCAGGTTACTGGATGCCTTGAAAATCAGGCAGAGCAATTCCAAGTTGGTGCTGCAGACAAAGCCGTTGTCGTGATCCTGAGCTGGGGAATGCTCGGAAGAGCATCATGTCTTTAGGATGAGAAACCAGGGGTTATCTCTAGTGAAGGTGAACGTCCCTCCCATTATACGCACAAGGTAGTGAAAATGAACATCCCTGAGGCCTAGACGCGTAGCTCAGAAACGGGAATGCAAGACAGTTCTCCTTTCACAGTTCTCATTTCTCTGTAACCCTCATCTCTCAGATCCCAATGAGGTGGTTTGCTGGATGTTCCAGGGGCTGCTAATGTGACGCAGCTACAATCTATTCACTTCGTAGCCATCCCTGGAACCAGACTTCCTCTTCCCCTGCTGTATTTCCTGGGTGCCCGCGGCGGCCGGCACAGTGTGGGCTGAGAGGGCCCTGGCGGAGCTCTGTCCTCACCCAGGGCGATCATCCTTCAGGGCCTGCAGGGCAGGGAGGGGACACAGGCCTCTGGCTGCCACAAGGCCAGAACGAACAAGGAAAAACCATGCAGGAAGCGAAATGGGAATGTTTGAATACAGAAATAGTTTGGGAACAAAGAAGAGAAAACCAAAGACAGACTTAATCACTCAAAGGGGCTCTAACCCAAAGATGAACCAGCATTCTGTATAACACCACAGAGGACAGATCAAGGAAGAAGCAGGGCTTAGAGGGTGGTAGGACTATAACATTATCTTCACAGGTGAGCTTGCTTCCTAGCAAGGGCTGCTAACAGGCCGAGTCACCTAAGAAGGTTGTGAAATCTGCCTACAGGTCTTTAAAAATAGCTCCAGTTGGTGTTTGCCTGGAGGGGCGAAGAAGTGATGCACTGGGAGATGAGAAGCTGCACTGGCCAGACTTTCAAAGTCCTTCCTAATCAAGTAATCGTGTCCCTTTCTTTTTAGTTGAATTAAATTAATTTAGCTCAGTCGAGCATGGTTAAGATCTGGGGTGTTTTGTGTGTGTGCTCCTGTCCGTATGCTTTCATTTCCTATGTTTGAGATTCTGCCAGGCCCATCTCTCTGCCTTCAGAAGGCGGCACTT
The DNA here is from genome assembly GCF_023065955.2 of Ursus arctos. NCBI lineage: Eukaryota > Metazoa > Chordata > Mammalia > Carnivora > Ursidae > Ursus > Ursus arctos. The sequence continues at coordinate 1,661,545 of NW_026623050.1, forward strand.
GCCTGCCCCGGGCCCCAGGGCATCAGCCGCGCTCCCCCATTCTGCCATATGCACAGTCTGTGCCACAGTCTAAGCAGCTGAACATAAACTGTGTCGTATTCTTTACTGTTGGCCAAGTGTTGGTTTTGAATCTCAACACTCATTGCCAGCTCAACAAGGCAGAGGCAATATTTTATACTTTGTCTCTCCCCCCAGACTTCTTTTTTTTTTTTTTTTTAATAATTTTTTATTATGTTATGTTAGTCACCATACAGTACATCCCCGGTTTCCGATGTAAGGCTCGATGACTCATTAGTTGCGTATAACACCCAGTGCACCACGCAATATGTGCCCTCCTTACTACCCATCACCGGTCTATCCCATTCCCCCCACCCCCCTCCCCTCTGAAGCCCTCAGTTTGTTTCTCATAGTCCATAGTCTCTCATGTTTCATTCCCCCTTCTGATTACCCCCCCTTTCTTTATCCCTTTCTTCCCCTACCGATCATCCTAGTTCTTATGTTCCATAGATGAGAGAAACCATATGATAGTTGTCTTTCTCTGCTTGACTTATTTCACTTAGCATTATCTCCTCCAGTGCTGTCCATGTTGTAGCAAATGTTGAGAACTCGTTCTTTCTGATAGCTGAGTAATATTCCATCGTATATATGGACCACAACTTCTTAATCCAGTCATTTGTTGAAGGGCATCTCGGCTCCTTCCACAATTTAGCTATTGTGGACATTGCTGCTATGAACATTGTCCCCCCAGACTTCTTCATAGGCTGCGGCAGTTTAATAAATTTTTATTGACTGACAGCAAAGGAAAGGTCAAATAAATTGGATACATGTAAATGAATATTTATTGAGCATGCACAGCTGCGAGATACTTTAAAATCCTTATTTAGCAATTTTTAAAAACACTAGCACTTTTACATTTTCTAAAGAAAAGATTTTCTTAGCCTTGTGTTTTGTCACAGGCAAGGTGTTGGTTGCTTAGGACATGATCATGCACAAATTACCAGTAAACAGAACTTAAAAACTAGACTTAAAAAGAAAGAGCAGGAGAAGAAATTGGATTTGAAAATTGAGCAGAAGAAATCTTGATCAAAAAAAGATAATATGAGAGAACATTGTGTATCTAGAGCATACTAACAGGACAGTCTGTCATGACACTTGCAGTTAGGTTAAAAAAAAAAAAAAAAGGAAGATGGACGCCAACGGAATGGCAAGAGTGTTGGTTTAGGACCAGCAGTCAAATGAATACGGTGGTCAGATCGCTTTGTTGTCTGGGAAAATCAACTCAGAGGCTTTGATGCCAACTTGGTGGAGTCCCAGGATTCTAGGGACAAATTCCCAGGAATAATCTGTTTTAGAGTAGAGGGAAGAAACAGTCCACTGTGGTCTAGAGACACGGATTGACGTAAGCCCAAATGGATAGAAGTTACGGATTAGTAAAAAGTATAAGACTTGATTTCTTTAAATCTTTCGCCTCATGTATCGTTCTTAGATATATAGCATCTTTAAATGTGTCACACTTAATTTTAAGAAAAAATAATGACTGTTGAGTAGAAGACCAAGACAATCGCCTCCATCAACCTGGTTGACAAAGTAACAAAGTTAAAAAATCTGAGCGCTGTGGTTACAACTCCATAACCAAGGGACAATCCCTGTTCTCTTATTGAGGATTTAGTAAATTAGCTTAATCTCAGTCAAAGTAGCTCAGAAGAGCTAGACTTATGGTGATAAAACTGTAAAGCATTCTAACGCCACATCATAAATGGACTGCAATTTCACGATGCGTTGGACTGCAATCAAATACGCAATAATGACAAGGAACACTTTAGCCTTCAGTGACGCAGAGGCCCTTCAGAATCCCACAGGACTCTCATGTCAAGGAGTTTGGCTTTGAACCACGAAAGCCTGCACACCTGAAAACCAGGACATTTGAATTTTCTGGTTATTTGGACATAATTACAGTCTTATCGTAGATCACAAAATGAATAATTAGGAGGCAGAATTTAGACATCTGACATACTTTGCCTATTTTCCAGAAATAAGAACTTAGCTATCCTTGAGTTCTTTGTACTCTAACCTTGTTGTTAATGATAAATGAAATACTATTTGAGTCTCTCCTGATCATATTATCTGCACTTCCCAAACTCTTTCACATCCTAGCATCCATAGGAAATAATAATAATAATAGTAATAATAATCACAACAACAGCAACATGAATGTACGCTGGAATAATGGAGGAGGCTGCTGGGCTCTGGCCTCCCCGTGTCCCTTCCCACTGGCTGGGGTGGGAAGACACCTGCATCTTGGCCCACCTAGAACCCGTCTGTGGCCCCCTGGCAGTGAAGCTCTGGAGATGGCCAGGTCCGGGCCACCTCACCTGTAGTGTCCCCTGGCTATCATGAACACGTGATCTCTCAGCATGCTCATCCTCACGGAACTCAGCGCCTTGGGTGAGTAGAAAGGACACGGGCAGCCCCACAGAAAAGAAGGAAGGAGGAAGCGGCGTGCGTTCCCAAGTGGAGCGAGCAGAGATGGTCGTTTGTAGGCAGCAGCAGCTGCGGTCCTCAGGGAATTCTGCTGACAGTATGAGAATAGGGCATGATGTCACAGGAACCCTGGCTTGGCCAGAACAGCATGGTGTCCCAGGCAGCTGATCTGTTCATCCAGATCGAAAAGATTTCTTCTCCTGCTGCTCTCCCACCCTCCCCCTTCTCCCTGCCAGTCTGAGCGATAATTGTAAAGCCGGGCAGTTCCTTTCAGAAGTAGGCCATGGGATCCAGGGCTGGGTGTTTTCATTGCTGGCATGTTGCAATTATCACCGAGGATGGCTCTGATGACAGCATAATACATGTGGTGTTTTGTGCTAAAAAAGTCAATGCCAATGGCTTCAAGAGCAAAACTTGCCAGTGATCCGACTCAGTGTCAATATGACATAGGTTCTGTGTGGGCCCCGAATCATGGTCACCTTCATCACCCTCAAGATTATTTCTACAAAATAGTGCTTAGATCCAGTTCTTGGGAAGCAATGAAAGAGAAATTCTTCTCTATTCAGGAACTCTTAAGCTCTTAACAGAGTGGCAAGGGGATACTTGATACATGGGTCAGTGTTTAGAATTCAAATTTATCTGAACTCGAGAGGAAGATGTTAGCCTCAGAATAGGACTTTAAAAATGTCTAGGGGCGCCTGGGTGGCACAGCGGTTAAGCGTCTGCCTTCGGCTCAGGGCGTGATCCCGGCGTTGTGAGATCGAGCCCCATATCAGGCTCTTCAGCTATGAGCCTGCTTCTTCCTCTCCCACTCCCCTGCTGTGTTCCCTCTCTCGCTGGCTGTCTCTCTGTCACATAAATAAATAAAATCTTTAAAAAAATAAAAATAAAAATAAAAATGTCTAAATCCTAAATATTAGCCTCAGAGGAAATCTACCACTTAGTAGTTGTGTAATCTGAGGAATTTTAGTTAACTTTTCTTAACCTTACTGTCCCCCCCAAAAAAAAAATGGTATAGTAATATCATATTTATTTATAGACTTGTTAGAATTATGTGACTAAATGTAAGTAAAATACTTAGCACAAAGCCTGGCCCAAAGAAAATACTACGTAAATAGCAATTATTGTTATTGCTGTATTTGTAGCTGTCATTACAGATGCCACTTGGGTTTTTAGGAAGGGTGCTCAGTAGAAAAACATTATTAACGTGATTGCTAAATTCTTGCTACTGGCCAAGTCACGTAACTATCATATAGTTAATTAGAATCGTGTTACCAGTTGTAACCTCTTCAAAAATCTTAGTATGTTATGTTGGTGAGAAGCTTGAACAAAAAAATAATAATCTCAAACAAGAAGAGGACAGCCCCTCCACCAGAGCAATCTCAAACTTGAAAATTTCTTCAAGACACCAAGAAGTTTAAATATTCTTTTGCTGGACAAATTTTTTTAAAAAGTTGACATTTTTATACCAAAAGCTATAGCTTAATCTTTCATATTATTGAACTACCTAACATAAGTTAACTTTTCACATTACAGGACTATTTTTATTTATCTAATCATGAACTATCAACCTGAAAAGGCTTTGCCTTATTCATTATTCAACATAAAGCAGCTACTTTCCACTTTGATGTAAGTTACTAATTTATAGACTGCTTTTACCTTAAGTCATCTGGTGACAAATCACAGTTCCAGATGTAGGTTTTGAATATAAGCAGCTTAAAGCAGGAGAATATTTAAGTCAGCTTGATGTTTGCTCAATAATTCATTATAAGGAAACAATGAAAAAGAAGTGACTGTTAGGCACAGGATATCCTCTTCACAGTCATATTTGATTATTAAGTTTTCATTAAGTAAGTGTGTTTTATGCAATTGCATTAGGAAATCATTATATTTCTGCAACAAAGCTGATAATGCATTAAGACCTTGGTGGATTGGCTATTATAAAAGACAGACTCAAAATTCATTTGGAAATCAGGGCAACGCTTTCCCTGTTAACAGATTCAGAGAATATCCACTCACGATAAGAACACAAGAAACCAAGGAGGCCAGGTCTACATTATTCCTCCAAATTAGCATTTATTGTAAAGTGGAGCTTTCAGGGTTTTCCATCCTATTATTAATTATTTCCCCCTTCTCTTTCTTCTTTTCCAAACACAGTCTATTGAGGCAAAAAATTTAAAAAAAAAAAGGACCTTCTCTTTTTTAGTCTCATTATTGTACAGATAAATGGCAGCAGAACTTAGCGGTTAAGAGTGGAGGCTGGGAGTCAGCCCGGCTCAGTTCAAATGCTGACTCAGCCACTTTCCAGCTGTGTGGCCTTGGGAATCACTTAGAGAAGTGATTTATTTGTCAGTACTTTTGTATTTTGAGCTCCAAAGGGAAAGTACAGGCTAATGAAGGTCTCTACAGTATTGGGTTATTGTGACAAGTCAACGGGGCCATACATAAGTGTTAGATGTTATTACACACAGGAGAGCTGAAGCTGTGAGGAGTTAAGGGATTTGTGTAAGGCTCCTCAGCTAGATGGCAGTGGAATCCAGTCTCCTCACTCCAGTCCAAGACACCATATTCTGCAAGTGAACAGCATTGTAGTGGACACAGATCCTTTCGGCTTACACAGCATCCATCCTCCTTCTTCTGGTAATAACAACTTCGTGTTCCCTTTGCAGGGCCACTCAACCCCCACTCTTAGTCCATGGGTCTCAGCTTTATTTCTGGAGTTGGAGTGGGTGTCACTTAACCCAAGCTTGGACAGTCAGAGCCACCCTGACCACAAGGTTTGTTCAGGGAGAGGCATTGGATTCCACGTCAATGAGATTCCATCCAGAACTTTTGGCAGAATTGGGAGAGAAAAGCCCTTGTTTAATACAAGTGACTATCAAGATATAAGTTCAGAGCTCCTGATGGCCATCCTGCCTCTAAGAAAGTAAAGCCTGGGTGGAAAAGAAGTCAACAGAGATGGAAAGATGGCTCATAAATGGAGAGAGAAATATTCATGGTGGTGTCACTTGAACACTTGGATCAAGTCACACTTGAAGGTAGGGGAGGTCTCTTCTCAGACATTCCATTTAATTTCATTTATTTGAGCCAATAAAGTGGATGCTGTCCCTCAGATTAGAAAAGTTCTGACTTATACAGCATTTTAAAAATATACCACATAGGGGCGCCTGGGTGGCACAGTCGTTAAGCGTCTGCCTTCGGCTCAGGGTGTGATCCCGGCGTTGTGAGATCGAGCCCCACATCAGGCTCCTCCGCTATGAGCCTGCTTCTTCCTCTCCCACTCCCCCTGCTTGTGTTCCCTCTCTCGCTGGCTGTCTCTATCTCTGTCAAATAAATAAATAAAATCTTTAAAAAAAAATACCACATAATGCTAGCCTCAAGAACAAGCTTGAGTATTTTCATGAAAAAATGTACTCTGAAACACAAATCTTCCTGTTACAACACAAGAGCAAATTCAACAGTCCGCCCTAATCCACGATATTCTGTTATTGTCTTGGTCAGGTAAGCAACCTTGAGAAAGCAGCAGAGGGTGTAACCTGGAGTCAGACCTGAGTTGGAATTCCAGCCCTTCCCCTGGTTAGTCCCTTTTGCTTGGTTGGTCGTTTAATCGGTTGAATCTTAGCTTCCTCATTGGAATAGACTTATTGTAAGAGTTCAATGAGACGGTGCACACAAAATGCTGAGAATTAAGAACACGGTAGTGACAATAATAAGGATGGCTCACGTTTATAGATGTGTTGGGTACTTCACGGATATTAACTCACTGACTCATAACAGCTTCATGTGGTAGGGGCTCCATTCCTCATTTTTCAGCTGAGGAAACTGAGAGGCAGAGAGGTTAAATAATCTGCACAAATCTGAGTAACTAGTAGATGCTGGAGCCAGAATTCTTGTTTCGGAAGCCAAACTCATTATAAATCGCCTCTCATTTTGTCCAACAATGATTAGCTGCTGAGGTGGTGCTGTGAGTTCAAAAGCTGACTTAGATTAAAGTAGTGATTTTGACGCAGTTGGGCCCAAAGTTTCAAGGATGCATAGGACATAGGCCCTTCTCTTGAGGAGTTTATAATAAAGCCAGGAGTGGAGTTGGGTGAGAAGAGACAAGTGTTATTTTGGAGAACTTATGAAAAACTCTCTGAACCTTGGTTTTCTCATCTGTAAAATGGATTTATGGATGTCCCAGGTTTTAGTAAGGGTAAAAACCCATCATTATGAAAAGCACTCAGCAAGCTGCCTGCCTGGGGAACATCATTATTATTACCAATATTTTCCCCAAATGCCTATAAAAACAGGTAAGTTGTGGCTCAAAGTTTGCAAATGCTCACAGAATTTGGTTTTCCTTAGTGATCTTTTGTTTGGTGAACAGATCTTGTCTTCATGTTTAAACAAAACAACAACAAAAAAAACAAAACAAAAAGGAAAGAAAAAGAAATGAAGAGGAGATAAAAAGTCCTGGCCACCTGTGATTCTGTTTATTAGTTGCCTCCTAAGAGCAAGCAAAATAGCTCAGGAAGAGCTTCAAAAGCAAAGATGGCGGAACCGCACAGGAGTGTTCATCCCTCCTCCGTGCCCTACAGCCCTGAAGAGGACGAGGCACATGGGGCTTCCAAGAAAGCACATGGGAAGTTTCCAGCACAGAAGAGCTGTTGACCAACAGAAGACTACCTCTGCTCACCTGTACAGTTCTTTCCAGGCAAAGAGCTCACTGGGGCTTGATCCTCCCCAGATGTGATCTACGTGGCCATTTTTATGCTCTTGTTTCTATCTCCTTGAGATGGTCTGTATTGGGCTTTGGCTCTATCTACACCTCTCCACTTCACCCCAGCGTCATCACTTTCCATGTCACGATCACACTCACGCATCTTTCCCAGGGGCATGTTGACACAGAGACTCCTCTCCTCACCATGAGACTCAGGTCCTCTTCTCCTCTGTTTCTTACTACCTCCACCCAACCGCCATCTCCTGGTGAGTAGGACTCAGGGACCAAAGTTCTGCCTGGCACTAAAAATATAAATAAAAGACGTCCTTGGTCCTATGGATGAAACTAAACTATGGGAACTATAAGAACCACTTTATCTGTAGTTGTAGCATCCAACTGAAGGGTGGATAAAGAAGCGGGAATGGAGTCCACTTATTTTCAGTGGGTGGTGTTTTCCTATTTCCTTTTCCAAGGATTCATAGATGGCCTCTGGTCATCCTCTGTACCCCAGAACAGGATCACAACTCCCATGCAGACAGAACAGCAAAGGCAAGAGTGGACAGTCTTGAAATCAGTTCTTGTGCCTATTCCTCTATCCCAGGAAGACAAACCTTGCCGTTTGCCCTGCTTGCCTTGGGAAAATATTTTCCAAATTTAAAGCACTTCAGGGGGAAGAACAAATAACATAAATAAGTAAAAGCGCCTTATCAGTCAGGAGGCGAGGTGCCTGAGCATAAAACTTAACACTTCCATCTGTTCAATCTCCTCTTACCTTTTCCTCTTCTTGGTGAGCAAATGATAGAAATGATGATTTTCAGATGCTTTATTGTTGAGTATTTGATTGTGAAGTTACATAGATTCATTGTCAAGAGTAAATCAGACAATACAAGAAAGCATGAAAAAGAAAGGATAACACCAATGATCCCACTATTCAGTGCTGAGATTTTCAGACACTTCATTTTATATTTTAACACATACTGCAAAAAAGAGATCATTTCTTGTAGCCTGCTTTTATCAAGATATTCTTAACATCTTTTAATGTTAGAACATATAGACATACTTTAAACCTTAAAAAATTCCTCCACAGTATTCCATCAGATGGAGTGACTTGATTTATTTAATCAATTCCTTATTGATAGACATTTAGATTGTTTTTAAGACTTTTTACAACGAACAACTCCCTGATATATCTTTCAGTACTTGTTTTGGTTATTTTCTTAGGATGTATTTCTAGACTCTGGATTAAAAGGTTTTTGAACTTTTAAAGTTCTTTGTCAACTATAACTAAATTATCTTTCAGAAAGGTCTTTAAGGAATAAAATTTCTTTTCACTTTTCCATGGATCACAGCATAGAAATATTCAATGGCTCCCTGAAGATAATTCATTTACTCACTGAGGTGCCTACATAGCCATCTGTTAATTAAGATGTTTTAGACATAGAGAGACCACTTAAAATCAGTCCATCCAAAGTCCACAATTTTTATAGACAAATTGAGGAAGGAAGGTGTGCAATTTCTGAACTCAAGGGCCTCTCTCCTCAGTCCTTCCTCGAATTGGAGGATGGTGTCTGCAACCTGATATAGAGCCATCCTGCTCTAGAATTTCTTTCATGGGTCTGTATTTTTCTGGTAATCAGTGCTTTCCACCACAACTTTAACCAACCCCACTATATAGACCAGTGGTCAGGGTCCAGACAGGCTTTCAGATCTGGTGCCTTAAAAAGATTTTTTAAAAGCTGGAAATGGTTCTCTTTAAGTCCCTTCTGGACCTAGGATTCAGGGATGCTGTTTAGACATTTTCTTCTGGAATCATGTGTGGTTAGTTCCAGGCCCTCCCTGATGACCACTAGGCGTCAGACTTTCCCATCTCTCCTCCAACTGTGCTGCTTACTCAGTAATTAACTCCTTTGCTCAGAGTCATTAGCTCTTATCTAAGGGGGCTTCTTTGTCATCATCTGAGCATGGTCATTATGATGCAGAATCCTCGCAGATTTCAACAGGACTTATTAAGTCCGACTGTCTCCTAGTTACTAGCTTTTCAGCGGAGCTCCTCACTGCCAAGCTCAACACTTGAACCAGAGAAAGGTGGAAGAAAGACCCATAACCAGGCTTTTCACTCTTCCCAAGTGAACCCATTGAATGTCACTGCCTTTCATTGCATAGACATCTGTACCCTTGTTGCTGGTAGCGTACCAACGTGGAGAGCCCTGAACATCACCCGTAATTCATCTTAAAGACAATGCAATGCCAAAGCAGTCAACACCAGGCTCTAAGTTCTGCACGTAGAATGAGTCGAAATAGAACGTCACCAATCAAACACTTCTTGAGTGCCCCCTGAATCTAGGACCCTGCACTTGAAGTCCAGAAAAGGGTATTTTCATTCAGCCAGCCATTCAGCTCTTTACCAAGTACTTGTTGAACACCTCCAGGGGACTGGAAACCCAACGATGACGAAAAAAACATGCGGGTAAATACACCAGCAATATAGCTTGTGTGAGAACAAGACTATTTCCACACCACACCCAGTTCCAGGCTGCTTGATCCCTCCTGCCTTAGAAGAGGCTGTCTAGATGGGATGAAAGCCATGGCCATGTCTCCCAGCCAAAGGGACTTTCCCCTGGCAACGCATGTCACCCTCTTGGAGGGCCTTCGTGTCCTAGCTTCAGCCTTCCTTCCCTCCTTCCCAACAATATCCCTGAGAGAGAGGGACACAAATAGCACCCTCATGTCAAGACATGGGGGCACTGAGAGAAAAGTGGAAGAGGTTCTTGAATCACATAGAAGAGGAGAGGCTGACCCAGCATTCTGGGCTCCATGAGTTGCATCACAGGGGACCCCCTGAAAATGGTTTTCAACAAAGACACACATCATAACCGTAAGTACAGTGCCTTGCAGAAAGCAGCTACTTAATATTAGGAGACGGATGTATGGGAACAGAAGACCTCCATAAAACACGGTATCCCGATTGTTATGCCTCTGAGGAGGAAAACTGTCATCCTGGAAACGTTGTCTCATCACCCTGTCCTGGAGAAAAAGGTGCCATTCCTTGACAGGCACTAACTCCCCTGGGAAATGCATCAATCATGATATCCCGCAGCATATGTCAAACTTTTGCAAAATTGCTCAGACAAAACAATAGCCCAGTCCTTGTGGCTGAGATTCATTAAGATCTATTTTATTTTACCCAAGAAATCACCACTACCAAAGTGTCTCCCCAAATAACTGGGTGTTTCCCATTTGGTTATTTTGCACTTGGCTTAACACATAGGATTTTAAAAAATAATAATGTCTCTGTAAGAAATGCCTCTGAAATAATGAGACATTTATTCCCCTTCTTCCTCTCCGTACACACACTTACTCTAAATAAGTTGTAATGGCTCTTTTTTCTGCTGTTTACTTTGAATTCGTAAAAAAGGAAAAAGTATTATTTCCAAAGCAAATAAACATGATAACAACAAGGACAACAAAACAATCGATCAGCATCTTCATAGTTCATGAGTCTCAGAAATTCCTTTGCAATTTGTGTTGCCGGACTCCAAATGATCCCATAATAGAATTGCCCCCCACTTCCTAATGAATGCTTGGCAGTGGCTCTGGAAGCCACATTTCTTTCCTTTTCCATGGCTCCTAAAAAAAGGGATGTGACAGCATTGATTCACCCATCCAACCCGATGCCAGGGTAGCGCCTCACCTACCAGCCTTGCTCTGGGATGCTGGCGCCCACAGGTCAGTTCAGCTTTTACCATATGAGTCATCTGAAAAATTGAACTGGGCAGCTCGGCTCTTGAATAGCCATTCCACCCTTGTGAAGATATTTTCTAAATAAACACATAGCAACCACACTAGCTTCCCTTGAGAAATAGGATTTGTGCATTTCCTTCAGAGCTGGGTTAAACAACTGGCTTCTGAGGGTGCAGGAAGAAGGCAGAACTATGGCCAGATAAGTACTTTCATACTGTGAGCATTGAGATATTTGTAACCTTAGTTTCTCAACTAACAACTGTACAGTGAATGCAAATTATGGAAGGTCTGGAGATGGGAGCGTACACCCTTGTTTGCGACATCAAGAGCTGAACAAGGAACAAGAGTTTCTAGAACACACTCCTAACCAGGACCCTATATCTTCTATGCCTCCCCACTTCTGTCAGGAAGGTAAGAGAGAACATCGCTACTCATCAGGGAAGTAGAAATCAAAACCACAATAAGACCTCACTTCAGATTGGTCAGGATGGCTGGTAGCAAAAAGACAAGAAGTCAAGTGTTGGTGAGGATGTGGAGAAAAAAGGAACTCTCGCGCACTGTTGGTGGAAAGTTATATTGGTGCAAGCGCTCTGTAAACCGTGTGGAGCTTCCTAAAACCCAAAAATAGAAGTACCACAAGGTCCAGTAACTCCACTTCTAGGTATTTACCCAAAGAAGGCAAAGACAATATTTTGAAAAGATATATGCACCGCTATGTTTATTGTAATATTATTTACAGTAGCCAAGATATGGAAGCAGCCCAAGTGTCCATCGATAGATGAATGGATAAAGAAGAGATGGTGTATATGTGTATATATATAAATAATGGAATATTACTCAGCCATAAAAATGAATGAGATTGTGCCAAGAGTGACAGCATGGGTGGACCTAGAGGGTGACATGCTAATTAAAATAAGTCACATGGAGAAAGACAAACACCATATGATTTTACTTATGTGGACTCTACAGACCCAAACAAACAAAGGGCAACCACAACAACAAAAAAATAGAAATGGACTTATAAATACAGAGAACTGGTGGTTGCCAGAGGGGAGGGGTTGGGGAGATAGGTGAAACAGGTGAAGGGGATTAAAAGGGACAAATTTCCACTTATCAAGTACATAAGCCATAGGGATGAAAGAACAGCATAGCAATGTGGTCAATAATATTGTAATAATGTTGTATGGTGACAGATGGTAACTACGCTTACCATGATGAGCAACGAGTAATGTTTGTAGTTGTCAAATCACTATGTTGTGCACCTGAAACTAATATAATATTATATGTCCACTATACTTCAATTAAAAATTTAAAAATAAAAAATAAAAATAGGAACACCTGGGGGGCTCAGTTGGTTAAGCACATGTCTTCGGCTCAGGTCATGATCCCAGGGTCCTGGATCAAGTCCCACATCAGGCTCCTTGCTCAGCAGGGACCCTGCTTCTCCCTCTGCCTGCTGCTCTCCCAGCTTGTGCTCTCTCTCGCTGATAAATAAATAAATAAATCAATAAAATCTTTAAAAAAATTAAAATTAAAATTAAAAAAAAAAGCTAAAAGTGGAAGTCTGTGAATCCAGTAAGTACCTAGCAATCAACCATTGTTTGTCTAAGTTATTGACTCTCTAAGGCCTTACAGAGTTCAAAACCTGAATATTTCATCACAATTAACTAATAAAAGGGGTGCCTGGTGGTTCAGTGAGTTTAGCATCCGACTCTTGATTTTGGCTCAGGTCATGGTTTCAGGGCCATGAGATTGAACCCTGCGTCGGGCTCCACACTGGCCGTGAAGCCGGGTTAAGATTCTCTCTTCCTCTCCCTCTGCTCCTCATCCACTGCTCGTGCTCTCTCTCTCTCTCAAAAAAAAAGAAAAAAGAAGAAGAAGAAGAAGAATTATAATTAACTAATAAAAGTAGCTCATCAAATAAAAGAAATTATTTCTTATGACAGCTCCTAATTGCCAGTACATAATGCTTATTTAGAGTTCCCCAGGTGTTCAGGGAAATATATTGATTCATTCTGATTTTCAATAAACATTTACATAACTGTACTCAGTGCTGTGGGAAATAAAAAGAATTGTGGTCTGTGGGGAGATTACAGTGTGGTATAGACTGCATTGCACTTACATAAGATCTACAATTCAAAATAATACTCAAGAATGACCAATTAGGTGATAGAGAATATGTGAGATGTATGGTGCATGCGTATGCAGGAAAAGTCTGGAAGGGGACATAACAGAATGTTCTTCTGAGCTGAAGTTATCTTTGGTGGATAAAGATAGGAATTTATTTTCTTTATGTTTCACTTTTTAAAATTTTCCACAATGAACGTGTAATACTTGTATAAGTTATGTCTTCAAGCCAAATTACAGCAACAGCAACAACAACAACAACAAGGAATTTGGATGAGGGAGTACTTTCCTGTAGCTGGGGTCAACCAGGAAGGCTTTGTGGGAAAGGAACACATGAACTCAGCCTCAAGGACTGGGGAGGACCTCAGGAGGTGAAGAGGAGGTGGAGAATTGGGTGAGTGTGAACCCTAAAATATACTGTGTATTTGGATATCGTAAGTTTCTCTGATGGTAGCACGGGGCTTGAATAGTCTATAAATGGTCATGAGCCTAGTAAGGGCAGTTAGTAATAATTAGGAAGACTTTTAAATACCAGGCTCTGGAGTTTAGACTTGGGTCAGCAGTGAGTGGGGGTCACGGAAGTTTCTCTAATAGGGGAGCAGATGACGAAGGCCACGGTTAACATGGGAAGCTGTGGAGAAGGCAGGGAAAGAAGGTTCTTCTGAGTCCCTGGGCTGGAGGTTGTAGAGTCTATAACCCAGTGGTGCTGGGGGCAATGTTAGGAAGTAGGAGTTGTGACATACAGCAGCGAAAAGGCCTTGTTTTACCCTAAGGCACTTAATAAGCTCCAAGAAAAAGAGAACGTAATTTCAACAGAGGATGCCTAACAATAGCAAGGAGGCTGATTTTCGGATGTAGCTACAGAATTATTCTCCTCATTGTATAGGCACACATGAAAAGTGGATAAAATCTGATTGTTGATGGGTCATTCTACGCGAAGGCATGCACAAGAGTGGGAGAGCCAAGCTGGTCAGCAGACATCAAGAGAACATCAAGTTTCAGAGGAGAAAGGGTTCCTGGCTCTAAAGGGAATGTCCTCATTAGGTCGCAGCAGAAGGTTCTCCAACCTGGGGGAAGGTCACTTCCCCTCAAACGACCGGAGAGTTCTAAATGCTGAACTGTGCAATGCCCCGGGCAAGTCTAGCAGATGGAGCAGAGGGTGTGGGAGAGGCTTTTGGAAAACGCACTACCATTTCAGTAACTTGGTATTATTTGTTCCTACGAAGCATTTTCAAGCTAGGCTTTACACCCATCACAACTCAGAGATGCAGACAAGCCGTGCTCACCTTGCTGGGAACAGGCACAGCCTGAGCCGCCTTCATAAGAGCTTATAAAATACCTCTTCTAATGACTGGTGGTCAAAACTAAAATTCTTAAGCTTTCAGAAATCATCACACTCAGGTCCACCGCACTCGATGTGAATCCAGCCCTGGTTTCCCATCGCCCTGGTCATGGTTTCAATATTATCTCTTCCCTCTTCATTTCATCATAAAGCCCTAAAAGTTGGTCCTTTCTGTTCGCCCCAATCCTCACTTCTGTGATCAGTTATCATTCACCTAAGCAGATACCGAGCCTGGTGAATTAATCAGCAACCAGAATAATTACCCCTCGAATACTCATTTGCATATAACAAATTTTGGTCAAATGAAAACAGGAAACACCATGGCTATACTTGCAACTCCACATGGACATGAGATGGCACAGGTAAAAGGACTTCCTTGGCACACTCTCGATCACATACACATGACAACTTGCATATGAGACGGGACCAAAGGCAAAGCACATCTCTGCTGTCGCTCCGGGAAAGCTTGCGAGTAGCACGTGGATCTGTACCTTCTACCCCACACAGGCACTGGGCAACCTGGAGCCGTACAGTAAATAAGAGATGCTCATTTGCTGGGCGGCCCCAGAGAAGGACTTAGAAAGAAATGTAAACACGGTTCTGGGTTTTCTGGATAAGCCCCGAAGAGCCAGATCTTGGTGAAGGTGTTGGCTTGGCAAAGCTAGATGTGGCTGTGTCTGTTTTTTTGCTGCATGATGAGCTGAAAGAAAAATGCAGTTGTTCTTTAGAATCAACAGTGACTTCCTGGTACTTTCTGGACCTCTTGGGCTTCCCAGGTGAAGTGCCACTGCCTGTCACTGCACTGTGTATGTTTCTATAACCTGCACGCTAATAGCGCGCTGGGGTGGGCAGCCCTGAGCACCATCCCTCAGTCATCATAAAGATGACGCAATGCCAGAGCAGTCAACACCAGGCTCTACGTTCTGTACGTAGAATGAGTCGAAACAGAACGTCACCGATCAAGCACTTCTTGAGTGCCCCCTGAATCTAGGACCCTGCACTTGAAGTCTAGAAAAGGGTATTTTCATTCAGCCAGCCATTCAGCTCTTTACCAAGTACTTGTTGAACACCTCCAGGGGACTGGAAACCCAACGATGACGAAAACAACACGGGGGTAAATACACCAGCGATACAGCTTGTGTGAGAACAAGACCATTTCCACACCACGCCCAGTTCCAGGCTGCTTGATCCCTCCTGCCCAGCATTCTGGGCTCCATGCGTGGCACCACAGGGGACCCCCTGAAAGTGGTCACAGATAACCCAGACACACATCATAAGCAATCAGTGTTCTTCAAGTTTTGTTATGTCTGTGATGTTTGAGAAACATCAGTTATGCGAGGAGGAAAGTAAAGGACAATCAGGTCAATGAGACAGAGTTAATGCGTCAGCAAAAATCCGCAAGAGCTGTCTGAGCTCCCTCAAACAAGGACTCCGGGGTAAGGGAGTCTGAGCTACCCTGCGGGAGGGCTGGGAAGGCTGCGTCCACCAAGACACCTCCAGTGAGAGTTTGACGACTGACCAGCGTTTCCCAGACCAACAGTGCCTAAAATGTGCTCAGCAGCATGAATTAATTCCCTCCTTAAACTTCGTTCTCCATCACCTGACCGCCCAGGTTTGACTGACTATAAAAATTAGCTCCAACTTGCAAAGGGAGAAGCGCATAACAATCATTTCTTAGGACATTTCTCTTTGTAAATGGGTGAGGGAAGCCACGTGTGTGAACCAGCACATGTTTCCCCATGACTGAGCTTTCTATGGCTCAAGAGATGCAGAGCTGGTGAACAGACGTGCCCTGGCTGCCTCCAGCCATCTCTGCCCTGTCCCGCTGCCAGGACCGCTCGGACAGAGACTGGAAAGTACATGGTGTTTCCTGCCCTTTCGCCCTCCCGAGTGCCCACACTGTCCCTTGTTCGGAACAAGGCCCTGCTGTTCCTCAAGCAGGAGCCATAGACCCGGGCATGTGAGCAGCGTCTGCCTGAGGGGACTTTCGTACCTTTCCCCTTTATGCAAGCATGTGGCCATGTAAATCCATACCGCCGGGAGCAGCAGTAATAGGACAGATAGGACCAGGTGGGTTTCCTGGAGGACTGTGTTGGGAAAGGGTGTAGAAGAGCAGAAAGGGGTGCACAGAGCAGATCCGCCAGAAACCTTGAAAAGGTTGGTCAGACAGCTTGTTCCTAAAACCACATCCAATGTTTACCAATAAACATTACAATAAACATAGGAACATCTTCCGGAGAAAAAATCAAGCAATATGGAACCGAATGTAGTTTGTTAAAATACCGTATTTCCTTTGAATGGCCAAGCAGTGGCTTCAGAAGTGAGGACTATGGAAGGTGACATCCATGGTTTGTTTTGAAGGGCCCTGGGAAGATGCCCCTTCGTCTAAAACAATCATGCCCCCCTGCCCCCCATCCACATCCTGCCAAGACCCCCACAATTCCAGCATTAGAGAGTTCTTTCAAGCTTCACCCTTTCTAGGCTTCTCCTTTAACATGTAAGTCCTCTTGAAAGAAGTCCCCACTAGCCTCGACTCTGTTGCTGGTCATGACGTTTTAGCTTGTTTTCAGCCTCAGTCCCACAGGAGAGCTCTAGGTCTTCAGAAGAGTTCTCTCATTGGGTCTTAGGATGATCTGGAAAGGAAGGTGAGTAAAGGAGGACAAAGAGGCCAGAAAGGGAATTGGAGGAACAATCCAATTAAGCTAGGCACGGATCAGCAAGAAGGGCGAATGAGAATTCCCCTTCGTAAGCACAAAGCCTTGTTTTCACACCAAGTCTTCAGGGATTAGAGTCTGACGACTCCTCTCAATCATTATCAGAAGGTAGAATAAACTTGAAGGACTGATGTTCAGATGATGTCCGGGTTCCGTGTGTGTGTATGTGTGTGTGTGTGGGGCGGGGTTGACTTCCCTACAGCCCCTGAAATAAATTGGGAGCAAGCTTTGCAATACTTAATTTACTATAAATAAATACTCTAAGCAATGTGAGTTACTTACCAGACTCTTCACCATAAATGTCCTACGTGCAAGCTGACCCCTGTTTGACACCTCAGCTATTTTAAAGCTACTCGTACAAATTCCTCAGCTCTGCTAATCTTCAAAGGCTAAAATGTCCCTGCTTCTAGGCTCTGTGGGACTCTCCTGACAAGGAAAGTTGGTGTTGGGGAATAATTAGGTTCTGTGTGAGAGGGGGAGGGAAATGTCAAGAGCTTATTATTTCTGGTCACCTTGTTAGACATTTATATTGAAATGCTGCAGAAAATAACACAGATATGCAGAATATTCAAGTCAATGAGAATCATGGCATTGGCTGAAGAGGAATTTTCATTTGTTTCATTTCCAAGCAACCCGCTGTTTAGTTTTAGAGCAGAAATCCTAAAAAAAATAGAAATGTATCAGATCAGTCTCTCCATAGAAGACTGAGCAAAAGCCTGGGTCGCATTGTCTAAACAAACTGGCTGCTATCAAACGCAAGTGAAATATGTGTATCGAGGACACCCTTCATCCCATTCCCTGGGGGAACGCTATAGATGGTTCACCTCCTTCAGCCTATCTCTCTCACCCCACTTCCACAAAGATTTTAATATATAAGACATAAAAAGAGGTTCATAGGCAGTGTGATTTTCTTAGAATGAACGAAAACTGGCTTCTAATTCACAATCTCCTTGGACAGAATATCGATGCTCAAGAGAAACCATTATTTTTGCCTCTGACAAGTGCAGAATAATTGAATACTTCCACATCAAAATCCTAAAGTGATCAGCTCTTAGCTAAATTAAATGTAGATTAATAAAACGGCGACATTTTTATTTTTACATGGAGACTATAGTTGGGGGGAAACGAGGAGAGCAAAATCTCTGAGAAACCCAGCAAAACAAGAAGCCTGAAGCATAAATGTCTGTGAGTGATAATCGAGGCCTCTTACTCCATATGGTGAACCACACCCGGATTGACCTGACCCCTGGGCAGGTGGAGTCAGGAACTCCTGGGGTACCTGAGGTTGTGAGCTCTATTTCATTACACCATGACCGCTGCGACAAACACCAACTGTGGGGTGCTCAGCCTCGCGAGCGGGCGTCTGTCAGCTTGAGTTCCTGAGAACACTCATCCCAAAGGTACGGGATGGAGACGTGACATTGCAACCCGCATATCCTAACGTCAGCACAAAGGCTTGATGGTGCTTCTTAACACCTCGTGCTTTGTACACATCGGCAAAGAATTCCACTCGTATTCTCTCCCCCTCACCTCCAATCATCCTTTGTGTAGTTGATGAGCGGTCAGAACCATAGCTCCTGATCTATACTTAAAGAAACTGAGAACCGGGGAGGTTAAGTGATTGGCTCAAGGTCACCAGCAGCAGACTTGGATTTAGAAATGACTGCTTCTTGGTTCTCTGGGCACTGAGCCCATCTGCCTCCCCTCACTTCAGCATGAATGTTAAATACATTTATTTAAAGTCGTTTTTATTTCAGGCTTTTTAAAAAGATTTTATTTATTTATTTGACAGAGAGAGACAGGCAGTGAGAGAGGGAACACAAGCACGGGGAGTGGGAGAGGAAGAAGCAGGCTCCTAGCGGAGGAACCCAATGCGGGGCTCGATCCCAGGACCCTGGGATCATGCCCTGGGCCAAAGGCAGATGCTTAACGACTGAGCCACCCAGGCGTCCCTTATTTCAGGTTTCTGTCTGCGTGCAAATTGTACGTGGACGACGTGGCGCAGGTCCCCTGCTGAAAACAGCTTGCTCTTTCTAGCAGGCTAGTCTGTCCTCCTTCTGGAACAAGGCACCATTGGACCCCAGGCCTGGCTTTGGAGGCTGGTCCCAGGCCCCGTGGGGTGAGTGTGTGTGTGCGCGCACGCGTGCGTGAAGAGAGCCTTCCTGCAGCTCGGCTCAGGTTCACACTGCCCAGCTCCCACATGCTGCCCTGCCCTTGCCCCTGCACCTGCCCCATGGGGAGGCTTCAAAAGCCAGCCTTGGCTGACAAGGAATCGGCTTGTCACGCACTCTATTTGGGCCCACTCAGCAGAATGTGCCTTCCCAAGGGGGCGTAAAGGATACAGCCCTTTCTACGCGGGGACTCACCTACAATCTCCAGCTAACAGAGAGCTTAAGAAAACACCTGCTTTAGAAGACCAAGCGTGTGGGATTGTGGGTCAGCGTGGGGCAGAAACGATTCAGGTCAGTGCGAGGGCTGGAGCCAGAGCCCAAACAGGCGATTTGTCCCCCAAACCTTTTCCAGCAGCACCGATGCTCCCTCCTAACCTTTCAGCCTTTGGCTCCTCTTTTCCCTGCTGCCCTTTTCAGCCATCATTTTACTCATTGGCCTGTGGCTTTTCATTTCTCCTGCCCAGTGCCACTCATCTCCTCCTCCTTCCGCAGCCTCCCCAGCCAGGGCCAAAGGTTGTTTAAGGTCCCTGGAAATTAACTTTAGCCTCCCGCAAGGTGAATTGTTGCTTTGTGATGAAGCCTCACACCCTCAATGAGCTTGTGAAAATATTCCACACAAAAATAGCCTCCTGCTTACTGTGTGAGACTCAAACGTTTTCATGCACTCAGCCCCAAACTGCTCCCTCTGGTTTTTCTCCTGGTTTATAAGATACAATCAATAATTTCTATACCTTTCTAAAGAATTCTTTTAGCTGATTCCTAGGGTTTATCTATATAGTCTTGAATGGCTCACAATAGTTAGGTTTGGAACCTTTAGTGAAAACTAGACTGACTCTCTCCTCTTTGTTTGCTTTGAATGGGATGATAAGGGACGGTAGGAAAAGACGACAGAACTCCCCACTGAAAGGATGGACTTTATAAAGAAGGGTGGGATGAACGGCTCCCTACTTCTGCCTCTGAAGCTGGATTAGTCAAGGGTCAGTCCCGGGGGACTGACAGCAGTGAATCTCGAATGAGGCCTCAAGTCTGCCCTAGGGTGGACTCAAGCTCTTGGGATACCTGCCATGGGGACTCAGCCTCCAAACAGTCCTCCAAACACAAGGTGGCCCTGAGGTGGGTCCTTGAGCAGCTCTCGCAGGTGAATCTTGATTATTCCTAAACTTCAGAACTGTGCAGGTGTCTGGTCTGGGCTACCTTCAGGATTACCTGCTGTCTCCTTTGTAAGTCAGGGGGTTAAGAGCGAGAGAATTCACTCTGGGCTATTCTATTTTCTGGCTCAACCTATCTTCACGCATCCATCCATGCATTCATTCATTCTGTGTGTGTAAATTGAAGATGCCTATGAGTGAGGTGATGGGAACTTTCACATATGAGCAAGAGGCTTTTTTTTTTTTTAAGATTTTATTTATTTATTTGAGAGAGAGATTGAGAAAGAGCACGAGCAGGGGGAGGGGCAGAGGGAGAGAGAGAAGCAGGCTCCCAGCTGAGCAGGGAGCCCGATGTGGAACTCAATCCAGGGACTTCAGGATCATGATTTGAGCCGAAGGCAGGCACTTCACCCACTGAGCCACCCAGGCGCCCAAAAGGCTCTTTTCTTTAATTTAAAAAAATGAAGAAGCTTCATATTTGAAATCAAGTGGGGAATGATCCATATCATGAGAGAATAATAGTAATAGGTAACATTACATAGCACTTCATACACCTGGCACAGTGTGTGTGTGTGTGTGTGTGTGTGTGTGTGTGTGTTGTTGAGGTCAAACAGATAAAATTTACCATTTTAGCCATTTTTAAAGGTACAGTTCGGTGGCACTAAGTACATTCACATTGTTGGGCAACCTCACCGCCATCCATCTCCAGGACTTTTTCCATCTTCCCAAATGAAGCTCTGTACCCACTAAACACCAACTGCCTCTTTCCCCCCTCCCCTCTAGCCCTGGCAACTACCGTTCTACTTTCTGATTTTCTGTCTCCATGAATTTGACTATTCTAGCTACTTCGTATAAAGGAATCATTCATTACTTGTCCTTGAAGTTGTAGGCACTTTATATATACTACCTATTTAAGGTAAGTAAAATTATAATCCCCATGTTACAGATGAGGAGATTGAAATAGAAACAGGCTAAATGAGAAGCAGAAATTTAATACTCAGAGAAAGCGGAGGAAGGAAAAGTCTCCCTTAATTTGGTTTTCTGACCCCACGGTTTCATGAGCCACTTAAAAGGAAGCGAAGGATCCTCTTGTTGGAGGCCCGCCCCAAGCACCTGCCAGCCCCATCTCTGTTTCCACACGAGGGCTGAGCAGCTGGACAGGACATTTCTGCAGGGGAGAAGAGGGAATGTGCTGAACGAGTTAAGTGCCCCTTGTTCCACACCCTCCCCCGCCCCCGGCACGCCATGCAGGCTGAGCTGGTGACCCAGGCAGGATCGGAGCCAAGGATTAATCCATCACAATGAGACGTTCTATTTTGGGCAAGCGGCTCTAGCAGATGCCGGAGCCAGCACATCGCGGAGGCCCGCACACCGGGAGGCGGCCGCCCGGGCTCCCTTGCACCCACCTCTGCACTGACTGCCTAACGCCCAGAGACCAACCGGACCGTGACAGGCGGGTCCCTGCTGACGCCCAAGGAGTATCAAAATTACACTTGCAGATGCCCACCGAATTTCTTAGGTGGGCCCTTCTGAGAAAACCAATTTTCTTGCCTAGGCTGTGCTTAGAATATGCAGAGGCCGTCTCGGTTACCTCACTTCTCCTACAAATTCAATCTACTCCTTACCTTTCACCCCTCCTCCCGCTGCCCTGCCCCTCCACTTCCACTCCCACTGCAGGGGGCAGTGGGATGTTCTCCAAAACGCACTGGAGCCTGCCCCAGTCCACCACACTCCAGGATGGGATGGGGGCTGGTGTGAATCGCTGCCGCGGAGCCTCTGCATAACGAAAATGCCATGGACTCACTGCTGCTGCCCCCAGAACTTTCCGGGAGCAGTTCAGCGTTCGCAGGGCCTACAGTTTTCTCGAGAAGCTGCACTCCTGCTCCCCTAGAGCGATTCCGTCCCGCTGCCTCGTCGTCCCCTCCGCATCCTTTGGCCATTTGGTCTCCTGTTTACGTGGAACTGGACAGAGCAGCCCTGTGACTCCTTCAGGTGTTGCCCTCCAAAGATATGTCAGGGAGGAGAGGGAAAATGAGATAAAACAGTAATTGAACACTTCGAGTCAGCCCAATTTTGAAAGGAAATTGCGTATTAAGTCAATCTTGACGGTTGACAACTTTTTTTTTTTTTTGGTTAGTCTGATCAGTCCCTCCCAGGTAGAAGGAAGCATATTTTGGATCCTGGAGAACATTTTTGCAGGTTTTATTAGTGACTCTGTGAGAGAGCTTTGAAAATCTAAAGCTTTAAATATCTAAATATTAGATATTCCGGTAGTATCGAAAGTATCTAAATATTAGGACAACATTTAGAGAGGGTGGAGTTGTCTTTGTTTTTTGTTGGTATTTCTGGCCGGTTTCCAAAGTGGTTGTGATTATTTCCTCCTAAATTTTCCAATCCTGCCAGCATGTTTTGCCTAAACCCAATTACTACGGACTGTTCTCCTTGTTTCTGTCTAGACCACCTGCTCTTGGAGTTTCAGTCTTTGAAGATTTTTGCTTGATCAAAAATGTCAGATTTCCATCTTATAGATCTCAGGGTAGGGAGTGAGTACAAAAAGCTTCTATATGCTTTGAAGCACACACTTCATAGGTGTAAATGATAAACAACTCAAAAGGCGTAGAGCTTTTGGGTCCTAGACAGACTTCCATGCAAGCAAACTTGGGCTCATCCTGCTGCCTTCTGCATTCTGCCAACCTCCCCAGCTTCCTTACTCAGCCCACACAGGAAGCAAACCACAGAGGAGGAGCGTCTTACCAAGCCGGGCACTGGAAGCAGATTTGATACTAAAGGCACACAATCTAGGCCACGAATGGATGAGAGCCAACCACTGCCGCAGGTGAGCTGATGGCGTGTGTTTCATGCCTGAGAACACAGAAATAATCGCTGCCTCATTTGCTCTTGAAGAGCTGCTCACCTCTACCACTGAGACTCAGTCCTTCCCTTGGCCCTTAATTTTTTTCTCTGCTTCAACACCAGGCTCACTCTCTGAGCTTTGGCTTCTCTTCCAGACTCTATCCCATCCTCGCCCCAGCACAAGAAATGCCTCCTTCTCCCCAGAGCCATATTTACTGCATCGGTGTAATGGAAAACGGGAGCTGACTGTGCCTTAAAGATCGGTTAGTGCAGTGGTTTTTAAATACTATTTAAGGAGCCTCGGGAGTCTTAGGTGGCAAGCAACAGAGGCCACTGAGTATGTGGGTATGTGTGTGAGCCAGCAAGGAAGTACGCACAGCAGTAGTTATCTAGAAAAATAAAGTTTCTCAAAGTCCCTTATGCACATAGACATAGTTATCAACTAGAACAAAAAACTATTATCTCTTTTATGTATTGGGATACCTCATTGTTTGATGAAAGGATTCTGTTATTTATAGAAAATCATTTGAAAAAGACAGTGAACCCATCCTACCCTTTCTTTATCCACAAGGATGCCTCTGGGTGTGCCCAGGTGGGATTCCCACACCTGCCTTCCTCCACACAGAGGAGCCGTCTTCTGGTTCCAGCCCTGAATAAAGAGGACAGAGCCTCATGACTCCATCTGGGCCAAAGTGGGTTATTGCCAAGAATGACCTGACATCGGGATATTCAAACTCTTTGCCTTCAAGCTCTGGCATCCCAGTAGAGGCTGGGTTGGAGCTGTCGCAGAGAAGCTCAGCAGGCTGGAGACAGTAAATGCAATCCAGCACTTGGTTGGAACTAGAGCGTGGCTCAAAAAAGATCACAACAAATAAAACCTGGTAGCAGCTTTCTTTAAACAAATATATGCATAGTGCTAAATCCTTTTGCAATAGGACTTGAATTTTGCTGCTGTATACTCTTGGATTCCCAAGAATCATCCAAGACTTCTCCAGCTTGCACCTTATTCTTCAGAAAGATGATTTCCCCAGGAGCCTAGATGCCTGTGTATAAGTAAATACACCGCTATTTTTAAGGGAACGATGCCTATGTTCTTCACATTTAAAATACTTCAAAGCAACTCACACAGACCACTGTGTACACCTAAGTGAGATTAAACCCCAGTCCTAAGGGAATCCCACGCTCGCCCTAGAGCCACAGTGGTTGCTAATATACATAATGCAGACTATGATAGTCATGACGATCATACGGCAACTTCTGGGGCCCCTCGTGTAACAGGTGCAGTGCTGTGTACTGTGTATTTAATCTTCACAGACTTCCTGTAAGATGGGATCACTCACCATCTTACGTCTACAGAAGAAAACACGGATGTCAAAATTCAAGAAGGAATACAGCCAAAGTCAGAGCTTGGGTGTGGCAGAAGTAGGATTCAAACCCAATTGACCTGACTCCAAAACCCATATTCTTAATCATAGTGTGATATTTTGTTATGCTGCCCCCATTGGAACCCAGACACAGGCCTCATTAAATGGGAGTGGCCAAGGTCAGAGAGTAGGAGACTAGAGGAAGTCATCTTGACTGAAACTTCTCCGGGCTTCTGCTCTCAATACCAGGAGACGCTCTTCTCAACGAATAACGAGGAGATGAGCAGCGGGTGCTCAGGAGATTCATTTTGGATCAATCAGTTCCTTGCCATGGCCTACTGAAGTAGTCAGATACCTAAGGCATGGCTCAGACCCAGCTGCGGGGGCCTGCCCTGAAGCCACTAAGCCATACTGGAAAGAGATCCCACCCAACACAAGCTAAGAGAGGCAGAAGCCAAATCAAGTAGGAACAAGAGATTCAAGAAATATGGGTGGCATCTGAGTAGCTCATACACTCAGCTGTTGTGCATTGAGTACATAATTGGGTGCTGAGCGTTGGCATTCCAGGGCAGCTTCTCCCCACCCATCAATCATATGTCTGGCCAACTGCAGTGACAACTGGCTGGTGTCTCTCTCTCTGTCTCTCTCTCTCCATTATATATATAGCATACTCTGAGTGCACTTCATATATAATTTCACTTAATGAGTAACATCGGGGAGTGGGCTTTATGATAGGGAACTAATGACCTCATTTTTTAGGAGCTGAAAGGAGGAGCAGAGTGCACCATCCCCGCTGTGTAATAAATGTCCTAATGTCAGGGCATTTACCCCAGGGGTATCCAGGTAGAGGTTGTATAGGGCAGTGATTCACAACTTGTAAAGTGCATAAAAATCACCTGAGGATCTCACAATTCAGAATTTGATTCATTAGTTGGGCCTGGGAGTCTGCATTTCTATCAAGCATCCAGGTAATACCACAGGGGCTGGTCTCAGGACTATATTCTACAGAGCAAAGGCCCAGAGTCAGAAGAAGGCGATATGGATCAGAGGAATGTGGGGGGAAAGAGAGAGGAGAGCAGCCCCCTAGAAGACACTCCGTAGTCACTACAAAACAGGGGCAGTGGGTGAGTGGAGGATGGGTGTTCTGCTTATTTTGGCAAAACGACGTGGAAGAGCATTGCAGGAATTTAATTCCCCTCAGACTCTGTGGGCTAATCCAGCAGTGTCTGGCTCTTACGTAGGTGATCACTCTGAAATGGTTCAGATGAGTGCTTCTCAACTCAAAATGGTTGCATTTTAGATTCACTAGAGTCATGAAAATGTATCCACGCTAAATTTTCCATCCAGAGAGTAAAGTCTTAATATTCGGAGGCAGAGCCCTAGCTCCAAGTTTGTACGCTTGTTTTAAATCTCTGCAGGTTGAGAACCCTGGGTCTAACTGCTCCGTGTGGCAGAGGTTACTGTGCACAAAAAACCTGCCCAAAGAAGTCTGTCCTCTGGCCGGGGCAGGGCGAAGCCCAGAGTCGGATTCAATGGGACAAGTTGCCCTACTTAGCTAAAGACCTGAAGCTTGGTCATTTTGCTATTTTGGGATTACTGGATTCTACTTGACAATTTCAGAGTGATACCAGGTAGAATCATGAGCAGAACATTCCCAGCGCAAGTCTGGTCACAAAACTTCCTTGCCTCTCTTAGTTTTTTTTCCCTTTCTGGTTTTATCTGTTGTGGAAAGTCATGCCATTTCAATACAGTTTCTCTTAGAAGTCTGAGGAGACTAGTCTTTGGCCATAGGAAGCTCATGCAGACCCGATCCTTGGCCTCTGGATCTTCTTGTCCACCCAGACCATGCAGGGATCCCTCTAGTTCCAGGCTAGACCTACAGACTGGAGCAGGCAGAAGTGCCTCTCCTAGCTCTGAATTAATACTCTGAGGAGCTGAGGACAGAGTTGAACTTTCTGATTCACATTTCATTATGATTAATCCACAGAGGCCATATGTATTGGGGTTCTCCAAAGAAACAGAACCAATAGGATACACACACACACACACACACGCACACACACACGAGATTTATTATAAGGTATTGGTTCATATGATGATGGAGGCTGAGAAGTTCCAAGATCCAGAGTCAGCAAGCTGGAGATCCAGGAGGGTGGTATGGTTCCAGTCCAAGTCTGAGTCTGAAACAGACAGGCAGAAAAAGCACAAATTCCCCCCAGTCCACATTTTTGTTCTATTTGCCTCCAATGGATTGGATGAGGTCCACCCACAATGGAGAGGACAATATGCTTTCCTCTATCTACCGACTTCAGTGTTAATCTCATTCAGAAACACCCTCACAGACACACTTAGGGTTGTTTTTAACCAAATATCTGGGCACCCTTGACCCCGTCAAGTTGACATAAAATAGAATCTCATAGAAAGATGGTTTGGAGCCAGCTCCGCTATTTACTATCTCCTGAGAGAGGCTGCCAGCGAGGACTAAGCAATTTGCAAATAGGCTGAAATTTAAGTATTATTTCAACCATCATTTTATAAATCTTTAATACTCTCCAGCAATTTCATGAAATGGTGTTTGTTTGTTTAGTCTTTTTACCCCTAATTTGGTCCAGCTTCTAGAATGCCATTCTCAGAAGACCACCAAGCCCTCTTGTTACAGCCAGTGCCCTCCGTTCATGCTCCATTTGTTTATTCCTTTGTCCACCTCTCCCCATTCTCCATCAAATCCTACCAGTCCTCCAAGGCCAGTTTGTATTTCACTCTGCTCATGAGGCATGTACTTGCCACTACAGCTCACTATAATCTCTGTTTCTTAGGGCTTCCTAGACCTTATTACGATCCATACGACTTTCCTGGCACTTCGTCACATACTCTCTGATCCTTCTTGTATGGAGGCAGTAATTCAGAACAACTGAAGCATCGCCACTGGAGTCGTAGATCGCTAGGTTCAAATCCGACACTACCATACTGGCCATATGACCCTGGGCAGCTATTAACTTCTCTGGCTCTCAGGCAGCACATTAATAAAAAAAAAGGAAGAATGGCCTACCTTGCAGAGTAGTAGTAGAGGTGAAATTAATGAGAATAATGATAATATAACTTTATCAGTGGCTCACATGCTGTCAGTGTGATGATCGAAGAACACAGCTCAGTTAAAAAATATCCGCCTCAAAATAACTCTGCTTTTTTACTCACATTCCTCTATATCTGGAAGGAATATGTATGTACGGTGCACAACAAACCCTTGACAATCCCCTTCCCTTTCCTATATACTTCCCTTACAGCCCAGAGCTGCTCAGAACCTTTCTTTTCGCGGTATTCATCCTCCCGGAGTGAGAGCACAGGATCTCCTCTCCCCATTCCAGTCCTGTGTCTATCCCCCCCCCCCCCCCCCCCCCCCCGGCTTCTTGTAAATCTGCATAACAATAGGGCCAGATGCTCTCCCACACAGTCCCGGAAGACCGGAATGAGGGAAAGGCCAGTAAGCACAGAGAAAGGGCATATATCATTTCTGTTCTGCCGCATGTGTAAAATTCTAAATTCTTTTAGCAGGACCTGGCCCATAATACATGCCCCCGAAAGGGCAACTCCTATTATTTTATTGCTATTGTGTATTGCAAAATGAAACAAAAATAATACTCCTTTTCTTTATGAATATGAAACTAGATAGCAAACTCTTATAAGGAAAAACTTTGTATTACAATTTCTTATACTCTGTATCAGGGCTGCCCATTAGAACTTTCTGCAGGGGCGCCTGGGTGGCTCAGTCGGTTAAGCATCTGCCTTTGGCTCGGGTCACGATCCCCGAGTCCTGGGATTGAGACTTTCATCGGGCTCCCTGCTCAGTGAGGAGTCTGCATCTCCCTCTCCCTCGGCCCCTCCCCCCTGCTCATGCACTCTCTCTCTCTCTCTCAAATAAATAAAATTAAAAAAAAAGAGAACTTTCTGCAGCGATGGAAATGATCTACCGTCTATGCTGTCCAGCGTGCGAGCCGTTGTCTAGATGTGAGTGTTGACTGCTTGAGACACGGCTAGAGCAACAAAGGAAGTGATTTTTTTTTATTTTATTGAATTTATATTACAAAGTACAACCTGTCTATTGGCTACCACATTGGACAGACCAGACAATGCCTACCACAGTACCTTGCACAAAGTAGACACTCGGTAACTTTTATTAGCTGGATGGATGAATAAGTGATTAAATAAATCAAACTATAAACTACCTATGTTGCAGTGCTGATATTTTTACGAGTAGATAATTTTACAATCCACTTACCTAGGTGGGCAGTAGCTATATTCCTGTTGCTTTATACTCTGGAACAGTTTTCTTGCCACAGGCAAAATAGCAAATGCTAAAACAAATACGATTCTATATTTAGGTCTCACTGTTTCTTTGCTCAGTATAAATTCCCTCTGATTCTGAGGTCAGCCTCTTTTGTTTTTCAAAAATTAAAAAAAAAAAAAAAACACCAACCTGTGATGTACGTGTTTTATTTAATGGTGGGTTCTTGTTATGACATTTCCCTTCAGGAATGAAAGAGGAAGAGATAAGTTATTGTCAATGCAGCCACAAGCAAATTCAACCATCTTCCTCAGAACTGAAGAGAAATGTCAAAAAGGATTAATCATGCATTAGAGATGTGCGGACATGTTATCTCTCCCATATAGCGAAAGATTAGGATGTGTTTAAATACTTGCAGACCATTATTAGACAGTCCGGGGCTTAGCAGCCTTGAAATAATGTTTATAGAAGCAGCTCTATGACTTCAGCTTTCAACACAAAGATAGAAAAAATATTTCATTGATATTTCATCTGAATAATTATGGTTAAGACTATTAAGCCTTGGAAAAGAGTATCTTTATGTTGAATTTATTTCCTTATCACTTTATGTTTTTAAAGCATCACATTTGAACAAGGTCCTATATATTTGGGTCTCTTTCCTTTTCCTAGGATGACAGTAAGAAACCAAGATAAACTGAAGTCATAAAGAGATTCCCAAAACTGGAGAAGAGGGGAACCTTATATTCAATCTGAACAGAAGGAGGCTGGGATCTTAAGATGAACATATGTTAGGTGAAATAAACCAGACGCAAAAAGACAGGTATTATATTATTCCACTTAAATGAAGTATCGAGAAGAGGCGAATTCATAGAGCTAGAAAGTGGATTTGAGGTTACCAGGGGTTGGGGAGAGGGAGGAATGGGAAGTATTGCTTAATGGTTGCAGAGTTTCTGTTTGGGGGGATGAAAGAGCTTTGACATTAGATAGTCATGACGGTTGCACCACATTGGGAATGTAATCAACGTCATTAAATCATACAATTAAAAATTGTTAAAGTTGCCACTTTCATGTTATATATATTTTACCACAATAAGAAAAAGAAAAGAATTTGGTATCCCAGCAGTAGGTCTCACATAAGAAAAACAACACTGTTTAGAAGAGGTTTACAGGCAAGTTTAGCACAGGTATTTAGAACAGCAAAGTCATATGGAAAACATCTAACTTCAGGACTTTAATTTTGACAAGCAATGTTCTATAGGGAAACAAGGTTGTCCTCCAACAACTGCAATGAAATAATGACTAACGGTATTAAATAGGAGGCAAAGGAAAGGACGTTAACAGGGTTTGGGGAAGCCTGCTGGAAGGCCTCCGTCACATTCAGGTGATATACTGGAGAACAGCTATATCCTCACACAAACATCTCTTGGGGCCACTAGGAGAAAAAGAATGATGGGCTGGAACCGATGAACTGATTTAATGTGGCATTTCTTGAGTCTTATGTAGCTATGGTATGATATTGGTACTAGAAAAGACTCTCCGGGCCATTTTTTCATCCCTTTGACTTGAAGCAAGGCTGCAGTTAAGCCATCTCAAACTGAGAACTTACTTTTTCTGACGACCTCCAAAATCATGCCCTGGATGTTTCGTTCACATCTAATGCACACGTAAACTGCTCCTTCTGTGCTGCTGAATTAGAAGTGGACAAGGAGCCATCATCTCGCTGTTAGTCTCAAGTCTCTCATGTGCCTCTCACGACACAGAGCCTGGAAATGGGTAAGGTATTTCAGGAAGGCTACACCCAAGTGAGCATTTCCTGTATGTAGCAGTCAGGGGCCAGGCAGGAAAGCAGAGCCAAGATCGTTATGGTAAGAATAAGGGATTTCTTGTAGGAATGAGACCCTACACTAGTGTGGAAGGAGCTGGGCAAGGTCTACGAAGAGGAGCCAGAGGATCAAAGAAAGAATCACCAGCCAGTTCAACGGAAGCACTGACACGGATGGACATGTCAGACCTTCCAGGGAAATCTGAGAAGTCAAGCACGTCTAATTGCTCGAGTAGGGCCACAAAGGAGCAACTCATGGAAAGACCCAAGGGGGGCTGTGCTCTGTGCAGCTATATGCAGCCAAGCCCCTGGAGGGATTGGTGCCTCTGTTGCTCTGCGGGGCTAAAGGTTGTGAAGGTGACTCAGAAGCAGAGCAGAGGACAGCAAGGACCAGCTGGAACCCACCAGATACCTCTGCTTCTGTCCCTCACTATATAAGATCAGATAATCTTCATGACGACGTCTGCCGCCTTGCAAAATCTCAATCAGGTTTCTTCCTTGATCAACTCTAATTCTGAAACATGTTACCACCATAACCAATTTGAAATAGCACAACCCAACATGTTGTATCACCTTTCTGAGTCTTGCAATTACCATCTAGACTTAAGCTTAAATAAAGGCATCATTGGAATAAAGAAAGCCTTATACATCCTATTCTTGTCCTGTCCAGGTGAATAAAAGATTGAAAATTGGATAAGAAAATAATCAAGAGTATTTCCCTTCTTCCCTTCTGATGCTGTTTATTTACTTCATGGTAATTGGTGGTAGAAAACGATAGTCCTTTATTACTCCCCATCACATGCAGCTGAGACACATGGCTGTCATTCCACATTTTTAATTCAACTGTAAACCATGGTCCATCAACAAATTGAACAATTTCTTAATCGGCTGTCTTGACTAATGCCTGACATCCAGAAGCAGAGTATTGTTTGCAGTGACAAGAGCTTGGGAAAGAGCAAAATACTCATCCTGAGGACAGTGGCTACATAGATTATGGAACAAACACGCAATGGGATATTATGCAGCCTTTGAAAAAAACAGTACCGATACGGAGCCGTGTCAGTGTTACTTTGTTAAGGAAAAACGCAATGTGGAAATGCTGCATATGGTACCATTCAACAAAAGGTGCTTATGATGTCTCTTTTCTCTGGGGAACGTGACTAGAGATGGAATGGGGGAAAGAATATGTAACCTTTGACTTTTGTGCCATATATTTGTATTATTTCTTAGATAGATGATTGATAGTTAGATGATAAATGGATAATAGATTTAGATACGAATAGGTAGATAGACCCACATTTTAATAATAATGTGCTCTGTGATATAGTGTGATATGGCATATTTTACCCCCAAATCCTCTGCTGTTGGTATCAAAGATGTCCAGGAGAAATGAGAGTTATCAGAATTCATATCATGATTAGAAAACCAAACTCACATGTTGGGTCAATGTACCAAAGTGTACACATGTGAGAAAAATGTGGGAAAATGTCCCACTTCCTCTGCCTTCCTCATTTCATTTCTCCAAGTAATTGATATTTTTGTGTATGTTTATACATTTTGTTGCTGTTGTTTTGTTTTTGTTTTTTTTTGAGAGGGAGAGAGAGGTGGGAGGAGGGGCAGAGGGAGAGAGAGAATCTTAAGCAGGCTGCATGCCCAGTGTGTAGACGACGCAGGGCTCCATCTCACGACCCACGACCTGAGCCAAAATCAAGAGTTGGACGCTTAACCCACTGAGCCACCCAGGAGCCCCATGTTTACACATTTTGTCACAAGTTTAAAGAGAGCTGCAAATTACCTGTTAGACAGCGCCCCTCTTTGAGACACCACCTATTCCAAACTCCAGGAAGATGTTCCCTGTTTTTTTTTTTTTTTAAAGATTTTATTTATTTATATGACAGACAGCCAGCGAGAGAGGGAACACAGCAGGCGAGTGAGAGAGGAAGAAGCAGGCTCCCAGCGGAGGAGCCCGATGTGGGACTCGATCCCGGAATGCCGGGATCACGCCCTGAGCCGAAGGCAGACGCTTTAAAGACTGCACTACCCAGGCGCCCCAGAAGTTCCCTGTTTTTATCATCAGAATCAGTTATTAAAGGAAGAGAATATTGTTACTAATCTAGGTCAGTTAAGAGGCTTATTCTGCCCACCCTCCCTTTTCCTGGACCACCTGCTACAGGAAGATTGGATTTGCTGCGCTTCTCCTTTGTAATTCATTTCCTCTGTCTAAATTACATTTCCCTCTTTCATTCTGCCCAGGTGTTTGACAGGTGCTTAACTTCTGGAATCCCTCACCCAAGGACCATGCGTTCTTTCTTAGGTGCAGTCGCCCAAGGCTCAGAACAAGCCGCATGTGGCTTGAGAGTACAGTCTGTTCTCCTACTAAACGGGTCGTGGCTTCCAGAGAAGAGCAGCACAGTAGTGTGGGTTTTGCATTGGTGCTGATTTTCTGTGAACAGGGAGGGGCTTCTCTCTGGCTCTCCCTTTCCCTTTTCCCCGGGCCCTTTAATAGCTAATGTCCTTGCTCAAAGTTCTCCACTGTGACCGTTGCAGAAAGGGCTGTAGGACAGGGTCACGTAACGGGTTTTTCCCTCTGGCATGAACTCATCATCTCTTGATTCATATGCACAATTAAGGGCACTGAAAAAATCATATGTTGGCATCTTTTTTATTTTATTTTATTTATTTATTTGACAGAGATAGAGACAGCCAGTGAGAGAGGGAACACAAGCGGGGGGTGGGAGAGGAAGAAGAAGGCTTCCAGCGAAGGAGCCTGATGTGGGGCTCCATCCCAGAACGCTGGGATCACGCCCTGAGCCGAAGGCAGAGGCTTAATGACTGCACCACCCAGGCGCCCCTGTATGTTGGCATCTCTTAGAAGCGGTGATTAGTTTTCTTTCTTACAGTGGCCCGGCCATGTGCAAAAGGTCATTCGCAGAGCCCGTGGTTGTCCCAGCAGCGCCGCGCACCTATTTCGAGGTGATTGGTCAAGAACAGCCCTGTGGGGGTGAGGGGTGTCCTGACATTTCCACACAGCTACACCCTGGTTTGCAACCCCGCCTGTAATTTCTTGTCACTCTAACGGTGTGAGAAACTGACTTATACCAGGCTGTCTCCCATCAGAAATGGTTTATTCAGAGTTCACTAAAGAATGGATGAGACAGGCCACCAGTGTTAGTATTTATCACAACTCTCCTTCTTTTCCTCCGGTAGAAAACTCCCGGAGATCTGGGTAAAGGTCATTGTTTTTCTCTGTCTCGTGCACTTCCTTTCTCTCGCTCCACTCCAGCTATGATGGCCCTCTTGCCCTTCCCTCTGACCCAGGCCTTTGGTGCCTGCTGTTCCCTCTACTTGGGATACTCTGCTCCCAGAGCCACATGACTCACTCCTCCGTCTTCTTCAAGTCGCTGTTCAAATGGTGCTCTCTTGTCCCCCCCCCCCCCCCCCCCCCCCGTTTAGAATTATAACCCCCGGCACTTCCTATCCCACTTTCTTTTCTTATCTTTTTTTTTAATGTTATGTTAGTCACCATACAGTACTTTGTTAGCTTTTGATGTAGTGTTCCATGATCCATTCTTGCGTGTGACACCCAGTGCTCCGTGCGATGTGCCCTCCGAGGCGATCCACCTTCTGTACGTTGGCTTCTGTTCTTGTATCATTCCATCTTCGAGGGGGCGGGGGTTTTTGTCTCTGCCCTTTGCTGTTTCCTTTTTGCCCAGCACAGAGAGGGCACACTGGAGCAAAGGAATGAAGGAACAGTTGTAACTGATTTCCTCCTCTTCTTACCGTGTAGGCTAACCTAAGGCTTTGTCCAGAGGGCATGAAGATGCGTCAGTTCAAATGAATAGGAGCCAATACTTACCTACAAACTACTATGTTCTAAATATTTTGTATTTTGACGCCTCATTTTGTCTGTCCAGCACCACCACCACCTCACCCTGATCATTTTTTGGAGACTGCTCTCCTTTCCTTTGGGAACGTCTCCTTTTCAACTCCACTCACATGGCCGCCATGGGAGCCTCCATGTTGACACAGCGTTACCTCAGCTCCCGGCCTTCATCATTGGATGTAGGAGTAGACCCCTTTCTTATTCAAGCTAGAGAAAAGACGTTCTTCAGAAAACTTGGAATCCAGACCAGGAGATCCAAACTCAGCCTGGCTGTGTGAGTGAATTGAGAAAAGGTAAACCTGGGAGCTGCTGTTGACAGCCAAATTTTCATTCGTGCAGACTAGCCATAGAGAGAGCTGGTGCGAGGCAAAGGGAACAGTAGACCAATCATGCAGAGAGGCCCAGAGACATGAAACCAGTATGGCCCTTTATGCCCTTGGACTGCCCTTGGAGTCCCTGATTCCAATTCACTGTTGAGAGTCAGCTGCAGTCTCATCTTTGAATTTTGAAATACCCTTAGATCCTAATAGTACATTCCCCCCCTTTTTAAAAAGATTTTATTTATTTATTTGACAGAGAGAGACAGCCAGCGAGAGAGGGAACACAAGCAGGGGGAGTGGGAGAGGAAGAAGCAGGCTCCCAGCGGAGGAGCCTGATGTGGGGCTCGATCCCAGAAAGCCAGGATCACGCACTGAGCCAACGACTGAGCCACCCAGGTGCCCCATACATTCCCCCTTTTTTCTTAAACTTAGTGATTTCCATCCCTTAAGAAAACGTTCTTATCTCACTCAATGCTGTCAGGAACCTGATGAGGTAACTAATTTTTGTCTGATTTTACAGATAAGGGGTCTCAAGATGTTAAGTGAAATAGCCAGTTCGTGCTGAAAAGTTGCCAAGCCAGGATTTGCTCTCAGGCCAGCCTGACTCCAGAGCCTGAGTGAACCAAGACTTCCATTCTGTGCTTCAGTCAAATCCACTCTTCTTGATGCATTGTCTTTTTCAAAAATGTTTTATTATGAACACTTTCCACACATAAAGTAAAGTAACATAATGCTTTCCTATGTACTGATCAACCAGCTTCCACCATTCTTCCCGTTCACCGGTCTTATTTCTTGATGTGCTTTTAAGGAGTGGACCCTCAGAGACAAAAGGAACACTCTGTAGGCTTCGAGTCCTTGGAGTGGGGCCTGCAGGGTGGTTGTGCAGTGATCCTCCCCGGAGAACTGCAGAGAAGGGAGAGACAGGGGATCAAGAAGAGCGGCCTCTGAGAGCCTAGCCGTTCACGGTGCCTTTGGAGGCAGGGGAATCTAACAGCTCACTCAAGAGACAGAGGGGGCTTTTCCAGCCCATGGGGAAACTCCTAAACGTTGGAAGACTCTACAGAGTTAAACCAAGTGCAAAATGCAGCCCCACCCCCAACATACTGCATGTTCGTGATAACCAGGAAAGGTTAATGCTCGGATGCTAACGATCTGAGATGCGACATGGGGAGGCCTCAGCGTCAGGGTTCATTTATTTTCACCGCTGTCTGGTTCCTCTCTCTGCTCCTGGTTAATGGTTTACAAGTGACACCTTGGTAACGGCTCAGGGACCCTCTCTCCCTGTTCTCGTTCAGGGCAAGAGGAATCCTGAGCCTGGGGACAATCGCATCACCCACGATTAGAGCTGCACCCAGGACACTGTTGGAGCTGGCCGGAGCTCTGTTCAATGAGATGGCAGGTCCCCAGCCTGACACTCTGCTGACAGCTGCTGTTTCCCTTCTCTCTCTCTCTCCCTCCCTCCCTCATGCCAGAAGGACATTCGTGCAAGCGCCACTGGCTCGGTACTGAGTAACCAAGATAAGAAATGAAATGTCTGGACTCAGCAGGGTGGTGGGGTGTGCTTTCCCACACAGAAGCAGCACAGCCCCAGAACTGCCAGCGTGAGCCAGAGTCATGCTCAGGAGAATCTCTTCCCATAATGGCTCTTAGGTGCCCACGACTTCATTCCTGGGATGGAGGCAGCTACCAGGCCTAATATCTACCTCACAGGGGAGTCGTGAGGGTCAAATGAGATTGTGAATGGGGAGGTAGTTAACTGCAAAATGGCGGACAAGGGTGAAGGGCTGTCATTTTCACTACTCCTTTACCTCATACCTGAGGACCCGCTCCCACGCCCGGTCAGGCCTTCCTTCAGCCTGAAATCCAGATCTTTTTCCTAGAGGAAAGCTTTGTTCAAGCTCTATTTCTGAATGACAGCCACTCCTGAAAGGAATCCACTAATATTTATGATTCACATGCGAAAATGTGTCAAACATATTTAGCAAGCTTCCCGTGAATCCCGCGTGCCTAGCAACCGAACCAGAAAAGGCAACATATGGATTTGTGGTTCTTTGATACCAGTCTGATCTGAATGAACAAACAAATTTGCCTGTTTTTCCAAACGTGAACCTGGTACAATGATCATTGCGTGTGTGTAGGGTAAATAATGCTCTTGCTACTAGAATTTTATTTCTATTTTTTCAGAATGAAATTTGTATTCCTGGCAAGGAGAGAATCATGGACTCTAGTACGTACATCCTCTGACGTTCTAACACACTTCTCCATGCCCTGTCTTTTCCAATTCCAAAACCCCTGAATTTCAAAACGATGTCCTTCCTACTGGGAACATTGTATCAGGCATCACAGCAGTAATGTTTTTCTCTAGAAGAAAGCCAACAGCCATAACTCCACCCCAGACAGAAAACCCGGTGCGTAAGCTCGAATGGGAAGAAACCAGATGAGAAAAACACCTTTTCTGTTGGGCTCTTGTCTGAAAGGTGCCTTGGCTTCTGGGAGGAGATTTCAGGGCAACATGACGGAGTACCTTCAAGCCATGAGAGCTCCAGAAGAGAGAGTGGACTTTCTTGAAGGGAACCAGCTTCCCACTAGCTGGACGTAGGCAGCCACTGGGAAAGGAGGCTGTACAGGGAATACAACAGCCCAATTAGAGGCCGGACTAATTGTGCACAATGCTGCTGTCAACCGCGGGAGCCTGTGAGTCTAAGACAGCCGAATGATTCATAATACCCTCTCTGGTAGAGTTCAAATGAGCTGGTAAGATCCTACTTAAAAATATCTCCTTCACTGACCTGAAAGTCTATTATGAGTCATTACTTCCTTTGTGCCAAAAGTTTTAATTTTCCTAAAAATTTTTTTGAACATTTATTTATTTATTTGAGAGAGAGAGAGGGGGGGGGGCAGGTGCAAGGGGCAAAGGGTGGAGGGAGAGAGAGAATCTCAAGCAGACTCCCCACTGCGCATAGAGCCCAAGGTGGGACTCAATCTCACCACCCCAAGATCATGAGCTGAGTGGAAACCAAGAGTTGGATGCTTAGCCGACTGAGCCACCCAGGAGCCCCTAATGCTCCTTAATATTTTTTTTAAAGGAGTAGTAATTTTAAAAGTTCATCCTTGGAGTGAAAGAGCTTACCCCCCCCCCCCCCCCCGCCAAGAGAAAAGATGGAAAACCAATAAAAGTATGAACAGGAAGAAAAAAAGAAGGAAGGAAGGAAGGAAGGAAGGAAGGAAGGAAGGAAGGAAGGCCTAAGAGAACTTTTGCCCACAGTTATTTGGGACCAAGTCTGACAAGGACAGAGACAGGCTTGGAATTTCTCAATTACTTGTAGAGTATGTCTTACAAATCTATCCTCCCCAGTATCCCAATCACCTCCCAATATTACCCGATCAATCTCAGTGGAGAGTCTACCTTCACAGCTACCCCCGCCTCCCCCCTCTACCCTCACTGTACCCAAATCCTGCCGCACAAAGGTTTAGGATTCTAGAATCATCCGTAGGGAGGATAAATTCAACCAAGAGTCTTCCTTTCTTCAACTGTCAGTGACTTGAGCTCTTGCTTCTGCCCTTCCACCTCCTTCTGCTTTCTTAAGCCTCTTATAAGAGTTGGGGGAAGACAAAATTAGATTAGATACACCAACTTTCTCCTTGTAGCCCTGGGCAAGCTAGCCACTCACCTCAGTTTTCCCCCCTGTAACCGGGTCTGAAAATACCTTTCTCAAAAGAACCCTGCGTTAGTAGGGCATACGTGGATTGTTGTGGCAGTCAGGGCCCAGTCTGGAAACCGATGGTGTATTTAATCTGAGTGTTTGAGAAAACTTTCATGAATAAACAATTAACAAAGGTAAAGTCACAGAAGACCAGTGTTAAACTCCATACTTTCCTCTAAATGCCATAAGTAAAAATTCTTGTAAGATTACAGAAGTAAATATAATTGCAATAATATATTTAAGTATTGTAAATTATATTGTATTTGTGGAAAATCCACAAGTTAAATTTAAAATCATCCGATTTCTTTACTATTCAGAGACGGGTATATTCCTTGCAGACTTTTCTACATGCAAATACATGTAACCAAAAATAAGTTTATAGGACACTTTGCTCTCTATAACCTTTTTGGATTTCAGTTTCTTCTTCTCTAAAATGGGCCCATTGGGGGACACCTGAGGGGTTCAATTGGTTATACAGGTCCTGATCTTGATTTTGGCTCAGGTCATGATGTAAGGGTCGTGAGATCAAGCCCCACACAGGCTCCTGCTGGGTGTGGAACGTGCTTAAGATTCTCTCTCTCCCTCTGCCCCTCCCCCCCATGCACACACACACACTCTCTCTCTCTAAGACAATAAATAAAATTAAAAAATAAAAAATAAAATGGGCCTCTAGGGCTGTTGTGGTTACCAAATGCATTATTACACAGAAAACCCCTAAGAAGCATTTGCTAAATAAAATTATTCTTCACTCAACAATACATGAGTTCACTGAGGACGTGCTCTGTGCCAGACACTGTCCATAAGAACTTCACATCTGTTAATTAGTAAGTGAGTCCGTTAGTAATGCCCAAGGAATCTACAAATAAAATAAAATGGCTGTCAGTTCCTCTTGATCTTTATCAAGAGCCAAGGTCAGGGTGAGAGATAATAACAATAATATTTTTCAAATTTCTCTTTGGTTTTAGAATTTGTTACAGATGCTTTGCAATGTCTCCAAAACTTTTGTTTATTTTATCACGCTTTTATCTGGCCAAGGTTAAAAAAAGTTTCCCTCTGCTCAGAAAAGCCCTCTGAAGAGCGGGTATTTACATGAACTGTAAAGGGGTCAGTCTTAGGAGCCACAGAACATTCTAGTAACTGGAAGTTCGGGTTTACAGTAGGGTTTGGTTTCAACTCTGACTCTTAACCTGGTTGTCTAAAGAATAAGTGTCTCTAAACCTCGTTTTCTCATCTGTAGGATGGGCTTATTTTCTACTCTGTTTTACAAGGTTTCTGAGGGAAGACCATCTGAGAATGGGGATCACATCTTGTTGGACACTCTGAAGGTCTACACAAATGGAAGTAGAGATTGCAGTAGAGCCAAATTCTAGGTCAATAAAAAAGGATTTTTTTCCTAGCCACTCTTCCTTCTACAAGGAATCTGATGTCCTGGCAACCTGGCCTACCTTCTTTGGTGTCAAAACGGGATTAGACCATGCGGTCCCTGCACGTATCTGTTCCTTCCATTAAATTGACCCTGGGAGTCATTTCAGAGGCCTAAGAAAAACTGGGGGATGGGAAAAAGCTGATGTCCCTCCCCAGACCTAGCTTCCTATGTTCTTTTCTTCTTTTTCAGTCTTCTTGCAGAAAAGGCTGTGAACTCAGTGAACCAATGGCCATATCCAATATCTGGAGTCTCAATAGTAATTATCATTATAATAAATCAAAAACATTTTTAAGCACTTAGTAGGTATCAGGCAATGTGAAGAACTCTTTTTACAGACATAATCAAAATTAAAACTTCCAACAACCCAATGAGATAGATGGTTTTATTATTCCCATTTTATAGACCTGGAAACTGAGGTTTCAGGAGATTACATAACTGCCCAGATCACACTGCTAGAAAATGAAAGAGTCAAGAAGTTAATTCACTGTCTGACCCACATGGTGGCTTGGTAAATGCTTGTAGAATGAATGCATCAAGTGCATTAGTCGGAGATGATCATGGGACACTATATTATGGGTCCCTATTATTTTTATGGGGCAGTTTGACTGTAAAGCCTATGCTTGTAACTACTCTCCAGCCACCTGTCATTCTTCTATTTTCCTTGTTTAATTCTTTGACCCCAAAGAGTCCCTAAGCACATGCTCGATGTGAAACGTATCCCCACAAAGTATGCAGACAAGTGAAGTTAGAGTTTGACTTCCAATTTTCTTAAAACATTACTTTTTCTGCCCCCCACTCACCTCCCTTCTCCCCTCATTCCTTAAAAAAGAAGTCATTACGTCATTGTACTTTCTCACCTAGGAAAGTCTTTTTAAGTACTAGCCACCTTCATTTTAACACCCAAGGACCCTAAGAGCACCAGAGAGAGGTGTGGTAAGGAGAACAAATATATCAAGTGAGGAATAAATGCCTGTCGAGCTCATTAGCACCCAGGCACAGAGAAGGAAACTGCTATTTTTATCGAATGTACCTTCATTTAAATAAATTTCAGAGTAACTTGATAGAAAAAGGGTTCCTTTGGAAATTTTTGATCATTCTAATAAGGACTGGCTATCTTACGTGCCCTTTCTAGCCTGGTTTTTACCACCCCCCACCAATGTATAACGTGCACGTTTTTACAACGGTTCCCTTATAAAATTTCCATCTCCGCCACTTGTCTTTGGGTTCTAGTTGGGCACAGACCTGACATCAGCATAGGAAAGCTTTGTGGCTGAGACCACCTGTGCGACCAGGAGGTAGGGCTCCGTCTCTCCCTTGTGATGCACTGGCGGGGTATTCATGACTCAGTGTGGCTCCAGTTATATGATTCCTATAGCCAAGGCTGGTTCATGACCCAACGCATGAGCAGGTATTCGGAGTTTAAATCATCCATTCGTTTTCTCGCTCACAACTTTGCCATCATTTTGTGGACACTCCAGGACGCATCCCAGACCTGGTCCTACATCCCGCTCATCCTCAACCCAAGGGTTGACCAAGATTTCTTTCGCAAATTCAGGAGTCACAGCCACTCACTCAGTCTCTGTGCTGAGACCTTGTATTTATAAAATTAGTTCCCATTACACACACACACACACACACACACACACACAGAGTTTTTTTCAGTAAAATACAAAAATGAACCCCCAAATTCTTTTCCCTCTACCCTTTTCCCAAAAAAGCAAATTTGAGGAGACTTACTGTGTATTCTTATCCTATAAGCCAGTTTTTCTAGAATCTCAGAAATTATCCACTTCTTGAACATTCTTACTAACTACTAACAGCTACTAACATTCTCAAACTGACTTTTTGAAGATTTGATAAAATGTAGCAACACATTTCAGGTGCCTGCTCTGTAACCCAGCTACCCTGTAGAACCAGTCTGGTAA
This sequence comes from Ursus arctos, assembly GCF_023065955.2. Taxonomy (NCBI): domain Eukaryota; kingdom Metazoa; phylum Chordata; class Mammalia; order Carnivora; family Ursidae; genus Ursus; species Ursus arctos. The sequence continues at coordinate 1,703,547 of NW_026623050.1, forward strand.
GTGTGCAGTGATGTTTACTCCACTTTTGTATACAACAGTGACAACTGGAAACGACCCAAGTACCCAAGCCTAGGGAAATGTTCGAGTAAATTGTGGCACCACTATTTCATAGAATATTTATCCACTAATCAAAAACATGTTGCAAATTTATTTGTTGATGTGGAAAATATTAACCATCTATATCTAAATGGGAAAGGCCACAAAAACATGCAGACACTGTGTCTAGAAAACACGCATCTGTGGTCCCATGTGTACCCGTTTGTGTACCTATGGAGTAGAAGTCCCACACAGGTGTGCACTGAAGGACAGACATGGGTGATGATGATTCTTTGAGTGACAGGATGTTTTTCATTGTGCTCGTCTTTCTTCTGAATAGGTGTTACTTCTGTAGTTGGGGGAAACAAATGCTAGGTTTTTTAAAAAGAAAAAGTGCTGCCTTGTCTTTCCTCATCTCTGAAATCATGGAAAACAGCTAAGGGGAGGATCACATGCAGGTGTGGCTGCCTCTCCAGAATGTTCACGTCAGCTTCTATTTCATGTGCCGTCCGAGTGCAAGCACGCTGTTCTAACTGCACTGAAGACATCTCAGTTCCCAAGAGACCAAGACCAACATCTTCCCCTAAAGATGGGCCAGCACATTTCCCTGCGACCTCCTGAGAAGTATTAGAAACCACTTTTTGAGATTACAGTCATTTCTCTATCATTTCTAGATTTGTTTCCTGACAATCTAGAGCTTAACATTCGATAAGTCAAGAAGCCATGTAGACTTCAAGTCAGAGAACTGGGTTCTGTCCCCTCTGTGTTAAAACTAACCATGGTTTTGCCATAAGAGACTCTTAACTCTAGGAAACAAACTGAGGGTTGCTGGAGGGGAGGGGGGAGGATGGCGTAACTGGGGGATGGGCATTAAGGAGGGCACGTGATGTAATGAGCACTGGGTGTGATATGCAACTGATGGATTGCTAAATTCTACCCCCCGAATTAATAATACACTATATGTTAACTAAATTGAATTTAAATAAAAAATTAAAACTATCAGACCAATGAGTCAGGTTTCCTGAGATCTCATCTAGCAGAGCTTTCTTGGAAGTAGTGTCATAAACTATTAAAACGTGGCTTCAATATCACACTGCCTGGGCTGGAATCTAGACACACCATGGACTGGCTGTATAACCTAAGCATGTGGATTTAACACCCACATTTGGTTTCCTCAACGGAAAAATGGGTGTAATCAATACTTAGCTTTCTCCTTCTAGGGCTGTTGTAAGGATTAAGAGGGAATATATTTAACACATATTTGCTATTACTAAGATCATGAATAGAAATATTTAGACCAGGGACGCCTGGGTGGCTCAGTCGTTGAGCGTCTGCCTTTGGCTCGGGGCGTGATCCCAGGGTCCTGGGATCGAGGCCCGCATCGAGCTCCCTGCTCTGCTGGGAGCCTGCTTCTTCCTCTCCCACTACCCCCGCCTGTGTTCCCTCTCTCGCTGTCTCTGTCAAATAAATAAATAAATAAATAAATAAAAAAGAAATATTTAGACCATTTGGATGTCACATGAAGAGCCTTCAATGATTTTTTTCTGTTATTGTCATTGGAAAAATAAAAATATGGAGGGAAGAAAAAAGAAAATTATGAAAAAAGGAAGAGTTTTTTAAAAAAACAATCATTTGTAAAAAAACTTGGCCGCTACCTGGAGACAGGTATAACGGATAAAGTTTGCTAGGTCAAATGTCTCAGAGGTATCAACATTCACCAAATGTATATTTAGGTGTCCATATGTGCCTACTGGCTAGAGTTGCCCAAAAATACAAACTTTTCAGTGCACACAGCAGCAATTTTCAGAAAGGTTTCCCTTTTAGGACAGGGAGATGCTGCAAAGCTTAATCGGTTCTAAGTGATTCTGAAATATTGTATCAATTTACAGCAGAAAGGTCACCGTTGGTGAATAAACATAAGGATTCTGTTCTGTGCCTGGGATTTAGCAGACTAACCCCCACTAACGCTAATGGGACCATGCCGCCAAATCCCCAACCATCGCCCTGGATATGTGCTCCAATCCCTTACTGTTTGGAAATGTGTTTTCCAAATCAAAGCTGATCCCGAAATGGGATCTCTGCCTCATCAGACAGGAACAGTGTGGCTGATGCCTGGGGACGTGGAAGTGCTCAAAATGATGACATTAAGGAGCTTTGTCGAAAGGGAGGCGGGTCTTCACATTGTCTCCCTAATTCACTGTGGCTTTCTTTGCTTGATGTACAAATACAGTTTGTTCATTTCCCGAACCCTCCTCCCACTACTTCTCTGTGAACTCCAGGCAAAACAAACCCCCCCGGTCTTCCACACATATCCCCAGGCTTCTCTGCCCTAGGAGAACATTTATATTGGTCCCTACCCACTTCGCTCTTCTTCAAGGAGATCCATTTCAGTGCCACCTTGGTGAAGTTTTTCTATACCTGCTCCACACCCCTACCCCCCCCCCCCCCACGCACGCACATTGAATGTGATGTCTCCCTCCGTGGATCCCAGAATGCTTTGAGTCTTGAGTATGGCACAGTTCAAACTCTGCCTTCTGAAGTTGTCTCATTTTGCTCAGTCTGCAAGCCCTGTGAGGGTAGGAAGTGCGTCACACCGGTCATTATGTCCTTTAAAATCCTGTCCAGGCCCTCTCGCACCCTCAATGTTCAAGAAAGCACTGAATTGGATTGAATGACTTTCTGTTGCTTATTGGTTTTGGAAATTAGGACTTTCAAGGAAGGGGTTGGGAACTGGGGATTTGGGGTGTCCTTACAGATGCTAGGTTCCCTATTAAGTTAAATAAACATGTTTGAGAAAGCATCCCTGGCCTTTGGAGCCAGAGAGAAGAACTTGCCCATTCTTCACTGCTCCATTTGCCGTGGTAGTCAGAGACTTGGAACCCTGGCCTGGGTCAATAAGGGATCTGATTCACAACAGCAAGGCATGCATTGATACTTGGCATCCACATCCTTCAGAGATCTCTAGATTTATGCACTGACCTTGCCTACAGCCCTCAAGTCCAGAGCTGAGTACGTTTCAGCCACAACTACTCATTTCTGTGCAACGTGTCTAGCTGGTGTGCTGTCATCTTCTAAATGAACATAGCTTTCAGTGGTGGGTGGCAGAGCTGGCTAGCCGCGCCTGCCTGAGTATCAGAGCCCTAGCGGAGACGGGACTGATGATTTACCCTCGAATTGTAATTGCTTCCACGAAACCTGCAGGAGATCTGCAAGTAGCTCAGGCAAAGGATGGTCTGTGCTCACTGTTTCTACTTTCTCACATCCCACTCTCTCACCAAATCTAATGGAATTTCTCCAGGCTTTTATCTAGCTTTTATTTAGCTATTTTGCAAATTGAATTGAACGAATAGCAGATCTTCTTCCTGGAGATTCTGCCTCCCTTAACTTTATGATACCACTTTGTAACTACCCTCTGCTAGCCAGCTTGTTCTGACCTCCATCCTGGGCCCCTCCTCCGTCGACTCCAGGTTTTACCCTCGGTCAGGCCCTCTCACGGCCATGGCCACTGCTTCCACTCCAGAAGATTTGAGAGCTGTTGTTAGTCGTCCATCTATAACTTTGCATCCCTAACTTCACATACAACATAAACAAGGGCGGCTCTTTTGGGAGAACCTCATACTGCCCTTTTCCTCCCTTCCTACTTTCCCCTCCAAATACCTGATTCTCATCATCATTTTACGCTGACGTCTCTGACTCCGTTGTTTTTAGCCCTGACCACACATTTAAATCCCCTGGGTATGGAAAATAAAAAAAAAATCCTGATGGCTAGGCTTCCACATTGGGGATTCCAATCTAAGTGGTCAGGAATGGGCCAAAGGCATTGGTGTCTTTTAAATACTACTTTCCCATTATTATTGACACAAACGTTCATCTTTTTGTTGGAGATGTGGCTTTAACAGCCCTTCTCAAGAGCCAAGGCAGGTTATCATTATCTCAGGCTTCCAGGCCCCGAAGCAGGAGCTCCATGGCCATTTATTGTCTTAAATAAGGTATCCACACATCTTGGTTTGCTCAGCACGGATCCAGTTTACACCCGTTGTTCTGGCTTACCATTCAGTCAGCTATTCTGCCCCTTTTCCTTCTCTAAGGTATCCTGTTTTGTGCAATGGATTACACAGCCCCTCTAACCATCAGGGTACCTAAAAGTTTGAAAACACATAGTATCATTGTGTTCCCCCAGGTCAGAATATGACTGTATTTTGCCATAGGGCCTTGAAAGAGGTGATTAAGTTAAAATGAGGCCATGGGGGTGGGCCCTCATCTAATCTGACTAGTGTCCTCATAAGATGAGAAAATTTAGATCCACAGAGAGACCTCAGGGGTTCACCCGTGCGCACTGAGGAAAGATGACGTGAGGCAACAAGGCACAAGAAGGAGGCCACTTGCAAACCAAGGAGAGAGGCCTTTGGAAAAAACCAAACTGGCTGACACCTTGGTCTTGGACATCTGGCTTCCAGACCTGTGAGAAAGTTCGTTTTTGTTATCTGAGCCATCCAGTCCATGATATTTTGTTATGGCAAAAAAACAAACCAACCAACCCACCAAAACAACAAACCAAAAAACACACTTGGTAAAATATAGAGAAAGTAAAACCAATCTAAATACTATTTCCTAGATATTCCAATCCTCCAAGATGAATGCTTATGCCATTTTCCAAGAAACCCACTGTCTTGATTTTAGATTGTTGGGCCCTTCAACTATGTCATGAAGGACTTGACTTCATGTCTTCACAGGATGTTTTTAGTTTTCGTTCACTCCGAGTCTGTAAGACCGTTCTCAGATGGAAGACTGACAATCAATGTCACATGTGGCTGGCTGCCATGGGTAAGGCCCAGTTCCTACCATCAAGAGCCACATACTGATCCAGGAACGACTCATCTCCATGCAGCTAGTAACAGTGACTTTTATGAAGGCTCAGTGCAAGGTCACTAAGCCAGCCTGGACAAGAGTTTAGTACAGGTTCCTGTGTAAGTGGACACACAAGCTGGTTTTTAATGGGTGAACAGGAGCATTCAGTGAAAGAAGGTGGTGGGACAAGTATTCCCTGCAGAAGAAACAGTGTTTAAAAAAAAAAAAAAAAAAAAAAGGAGGGGCTTCTGGGTGGTTCAGTCGGTGAAGCATCTGACTCTTGATTGCAGCTCAGGTCATGATCTCGGGGTCGTGAGATCAAGACCCGCATCAAGGCCCAGTCGGGCTCCTCTCTGCTTAGGATTCTCTCTTTCTCTCTCCCTCTGCCCCAACCTGCTCCCTACCCCCTCACCCCCCTGCTCATGTGCTCTCTCTCTCTAAAAAAAAAAAAAAGAAAAAAAAAAGGAGAGGTAAAAGAGAAACGATATTCTTTCTGGTGTTTCCTAACTTTCTGCACCCTCAATTTTAAATACAGTCCTTCGCCTTTGTCCTCAGAGGCTAGAGAGCACAGCTGTTGTCCCTCATTTTTTTTTAACCCTTTAAATATTTGAAGATTTAAAAATTATAAATTCTGTACTTCAGCTTCTCTTTTCCCAGACTGAGTAACTTCGGTCTGTCCAGGGTATTTTCCAAATTTTTAAATCCACTTCATTTACATTGGCACCCACGATCCGTACCAATGTGCACGTGCGAGCACGCGCACACACACACACACACACACATACACACTCATACACAGGCCAGAAGGCCTGCAGCTCATCAAAAGGCTCTTACGTCTAAGAGAATATATTGGTGCTGTCCTCTCTCAAAGTACAACTAGATTAAGGTCACATCCATCACACAGCTCTGTGAACCATTAAATCATCAGTATATTTTCTTCATTAAGTAGAAAGCAACAGAATCAGACTGACATCCGTCAGTCGTTCTGAGGGATGACTCTGTATGCCCAGAGGAAGGTGTATTCCCTCCTCCACTTCTGACAAGTGAATTAATAATCTTTCCATTTGTGGGTGTTTGGAAACATCAAAGAGCTGAAATAGATCAGCCCCACTGATATGCTACCGTTCTTCTAATCTTATATCACAGCATAAATACAACAGCCCTTGTTTTCCACACAGATTCCTACTTCTTTCACACCCAAGCATATGCTAAGAGCTCTCAAACAACACTCTTCCTCCATCTCTGGGAGGTGTCTTAAAACATTTTTAGCTCACCAAACAGAAAACAGAGGAGGATCTGTTTTTTTACTCAAGGGTAATCATTTTCATCTGCCTATTTATACTGCAGATGGAAACCTATAGATTGAAATAAACATATTTTCATTCTAAAATTGGCATCCGCTCCGCTATAGTTAGAGGATGCCACAATTGTATTTGAAAAACAATCATCCAGGAAATTCCACGTTGCTTCACGATGTTCAGACCAAGCGCTCAGTGGAACAAGGTGAATAGCGTTAAAAACTGGAGCGAGAACATGAAGCTAATGGGACCACACGTAGACAGAAAATGCCAAAAATCGTAGTGAAATGTGTGACTAAAAAGTAATATCTTGACGGGTAAGCAGAACATCAGTCTCCTTTGAAAGAACCCAACAAAAAACGATTGACTGAAAGTCGAAAACAGTGCTGTATAATACAGTAGCAACTAACCATATGTGACCATGTACATTAATTAAGATTAAATAGAGTTAGAATTCAGTCTGTCAGTTGCGCTAGCCACACTTTAAGAGGTCGATAGCCAGATGGAGCTAAGTTGTTCCCATATTGAACAACACGGAGAGTAGAAATTCCCATCACTTAGAAAGTTGTATTGAGCAGTGCTAGTCTAGAAGGTTCTGTTTGGCTATTCGTTTTGCATTGTTTTATTTATTTTATTTATTTATTTATTTATTTTTTAAAAGATTTTATTTTATTTATTCGACAGAGATAGAGACAGCCAGCGAGAGAGGGAACACAAGCAGGGGAGTGGGAGAGGAAGAAGCAGGCTCCCAGCAGAAGAGCCTGACGTGGGGCTCGATCCCATAACACCGGGATCACGCCCTGAGCCGAAGGCAGACGCTTAAGCGCTGTGCCACCCAGGCGCCCCAGGTTAGCATCATTTTAAACATCAGGCCTTGAAGAGATGATGGGGAGCACAGCATACCTGTCAAATGTGAAATCCAGGACAGAAAAGTCTGATGGAAAGGAAAAAATATTCTACTCCTGGAATGAGCTAATATGATAGAGTATAAAAGAAATATCCCTAGACAAGCAGAGGAATCTTGGGCTAAAAGGGAAAGGACTTAGTAAACACTACTCTCTGAATGTCTCATCACACTCTTCTAAACATCCCCAAATGTACCAGCCTCTTCTCCTCTGCTAGCGGCTGATTGAACTTTACAGGTCATCCATTCCTCACATCCTGCCCCCCATGTTCTGCTCTTTTGACTTTGCAACAAAACAATTGTGAACATGTATTTAAATAAATAGAAACCCCAATGAAAATAGAAAAATGCAGACTCTTCCCAGTTTACAAAAAAAGGCAAGAACTTTATTTTAAACAAATCCTCAGTTGTGTGTTACATCATGTCCATACCTAAATCAAAAATCATAAATGATAATGCAAAGGAAATAGAGGGCTTCATAAAAGCAATTATCCAAATATTATTCTTGGCCAATGATTGAACTAAATACACAGTGGATGTGAAAGGTAGTGTATGGCACTTACATAAATAAGAGCAAAGAGAAGGAAACATATTCACAGTCCAAAGAAACAGGTTTTTGAACCTTTGGTATATGTCTCAAATAAACATCCGTAAACACATGTTAGCCAATAGTGTTTCATTCCAGGTTTCTCAAGCTAGGGCTTGTGAGTGTGCTTCAGAAATAACTGATAAAATAATAAATTGGGATTCACGTGGGCTGATTAAGGTCTCTGGTGTGAGCACACAGGTAAATTCAAACCATGGCAAAATGAAGTGCACCTGTGTTGCACAACGAAACTGTATGAAAATGAGTGAAATACATCAGTTAGAAATGCTGTGGCTCAGGTAGACACCCTTGATATTAACAACAACGACAACATATTTTTAATGCTAGCCAAAGTCCACAAGCTGGAAGGCAGAAATATCCCAAAGCTCATAACCACATGCCGAACAGTGCAACAACCATCTCACAGAAGTGTTATAGCTGCATATTGCAATCCCCTCCCTCCCACCCAAACCCTGCCCCTAATAAACAGCACCAGTGCAGTTTGAGTTAGAAAATTGGAAATACTGAGACATTCCGAAGGTTTTCATAATGACTAAGGGCTAGTCAGATGGGGCTTTAATGCAAACCTTTGCCATGGCCATTTTCCAAAAAGCACCCCCTGTGATTCCCTCTAGCTTGCAGATTAACCATATTAGGTCTACTGTAAGGCCAGAGTCAGAAAAAAAGCTGGCATGCTATCCTGGGTTGAGGGAGAGGGGCATGCTGATGCGGGAGGTACACGGAAGATGCCTCAAGGATGTTTGTCTTACAGCCCAGGATGAAGGGATGTGTTGAGATAGGTCACAAATTTTGTACCAATGAAGTATTTGTCTCACGCCATTCACCGGGATATAGAGCTCAGCAGAGCGAAGTCCGACTTGGTAGCTGTGCAAGTACCCTGTTATCAGAATCAGACGGGGCCATAAATGCAGAGGACCCAAAGAAGTCCCACTCATCCATCTCATCACTCTAACCCAATGGTTTCTGGAGGAACCGATGGTGTGACGTATAGTAATGGTTCTACTTTCTCTCCTCTCCCATTGATGCAAGGTCTTCTCTTCACTAGTCTTGTCCTACATCTCGATGGTAAATGAGGGCAGAATCAGCCACTCTCTAAGCAGACATCTGCCTCGGGGCTACGTTTCATTCCCCAGGCTTTCCCCAAACCTGCCCCTTCACACATAGGCAGAGTCACTGGACTGAGTCCTGCCAAAATTGGGAACACTGACCCGGGGCAGGTCCTTGTTGCGGATCTCATAGACTGACTTCCTCTTGGCTTGGGCCCCTCGCACAGCCAGCTTGATCTTGCGCCATCCCAGGTGGTTGAGTTCAGCCAAGTTGAGCACAACACAGATGCCACTCACAGCAAACATGAACACTAGAAAGACAGTCTTCTCAGTAGGCCGGGACACGTAACATTCCACTTCCTTAATGCAGGGGTAGCGGTCACACTCATACAACCCTGGGACGCTGAAGCCATAGAGGAAGTATTGGCCCACCAGAAACCCAATCTCCAGGGCATTTCTGAACACCACTTGGATAATGTAGAAGCGGGAGATGCCTTCCTGCCTTCGCAGCTTGGATCGCGCTGCAGTGCGCAGCCCTGATGGGTGTGGGGTCAGCTCCTTGACCTCTAAACAATCTGGCTCCGTCTCCTTGCTGGTGTTCTCTGTGTTCTGCAGCACCCCATTGACAATGGCATTTTGCAACTTCTTATCTTCTCGTTTGCCACCACCACTGGCTCCACTCCCAGTTCCTCCAGGACCTCCCATGGACTCAGGGGGCTCCCTGTCCAGGGCTAGGAAGACAGTAGAGTAGCGGCGTTCTCGCTGCTTAGCAGACTGGTGCACAGAGTAGGTGATGAAGCAGAGACTGGGGGTACACACCATTATGATCTGGAAGACCCAGTAACGAATGTGGGAGATAGGGAAGGCGCGGTCATAGCAGGCCTGGTTACAGCCGGGCTGCAGGGTGTTGCACACAAACATGGTCTGCTCATCATCGTACACCGTCTCCCCCACAATGGCCACAATGAGGATCCGGAAGATCACCACCACAGTCAACAGGATCCTGAGCAGGGGAAGAGGGAGGGAGAGAGGTTCTCAAGGGTTGAGACACTGACTTAGGAAACCCCTGCTTCTCCTTTCCCTGTGCCAGTCCTTTGCCTGGGGAGCTGTCCATCCCTGTGTGGTACTGAGCTGGGAATCTAGGAAATCTTTTTTGGCTCTTCCCTTTCTGCTGGTTGCTGGTAGACTGGGAACACTTCATATTACAAGGGTCTCAAGTGTATATACCTCCATACACTGGACATGGTGTATTGCCACAGATAAATTTCACCTGTATACATGGAATGTACAGAGGCAAAAGACACACCTTCACTCTGGATATGGCAAATGCACATGGAATATCTGAACAGAGTACATGTTTCAAAGTCTATACGCAGAGTGTGCATATAACTCTCCCAAGTGGATATTTAGTTTACCCTCAGTATAAATATTGAACTTAATGCTTTATATAAACAGATAGCTATGAATATCTATCCACATATATACATAGATATATATAGTGTATACACATATGAATATATATATATGTATGTATATATATATATGTATGTATATATATATATGTATGTATGTATATATATACAAAAGTATCAATTGGGAGTGCGGGTTTCTGATACTGTAAGTTTTAACAGCCAAATCCGTTTAGCTTAAAAAATATTTTGGGGGGAAAGATACATCTGCTCCGAAGAGCAAATCCATCTCCCCCTTTGCCCTTCTCTGTCCAAACACAATCCTGCCTTCCTTGTAGATTCTATTTAGGGAACCGGATGGAGATTGGCTCTGACTCCGGAGAGTGGGGGTACCACGACTGAGCCAACAACTCCTTTTCTAATGGGAGAAGAGTCAACCCCCCAGTGGTGCTTCAAGGGGAAGGGATGGAGAGCTGATCAGGAGAGCTGATGAGGAGCAGCTGGGGGAGGGGGGCATCACTGGACACGGGGTGCACAATTACCCAGGGACACTAGGCGCACGGATGGAAGAGGATGGAAGAGGATGGGAAAGGGGCAGTGGATGGGCTGGGGGCTGTCAGGGCTCGGTCTGGACGTGAGAAGGGACTCCCGGGGGTCGCCCGACGGGGCCCGCTGACGGCCGGCTCAGCGCCCTTACCTCCCGATCATAGTGGAGTGCTGCTGCACCGCGGCTTCCAGCAGCCTCTCCAAGATGGTCCATTCCCCCATCGCTGTGCATCCGGAGGCAGCAGACAAAGACTGGGCAGCACCGGGCACGTTCCCGCTCCTGGCCCCTCCCTGGGCCGCACCTCCCGACTGGGAGCGCTTGACCCCCAATTAAAGAAGCAAACAAATTTTTTAAAAATCCAGGAATCCCCTCTCCCTTTTTTGCACTTAAAAGAGGGAAATGAGGAAAGAAATCGTAGCGCTCCCCGACCGATGGGGCAGCTGGCGCGGTCGGGAGAGCGGGCACGAACCTCCCGCGCCGTCCCGGGATCAGGTCTGGAGCCTGCGGATGCCCGGGAGAGGGGCGGGGCGGGGGTGGCAGCGTGCAGGTCCGCGAGCTCTCGCCCGCCCGAGAGCGGTCTCACCCCCGGGGTTGGGGGCCTGCGAAGGGTCCGGGCACCAGCCCCAGCGCCTGGCACTTCAACGGGCACCGGGCGCCCCTGGGCAGCCGCCTGCGAGGCCCGGGCGGAGCGCGCGGAGCTGGCTGACGGGCTCGGGAATCCGCGGCCGCCGCCTCTAATCCGCCCTTAAGTAGTCTCTGCCTGCGTCACGCCAGGTCGGCGGAGGGGAGCCGAGCGCTGCGTGCGGCTGTCGCTGCGCGCTGGAGCCCGAGGGGCAGGGGACGCGCGCGCGGGGAGAGGGGGGCAAGAGTCCTGGGGGCCCGGCGGGGAGTGGGGCGACCTCGGGAGGAAGGATCGCAGCGGCCCTCGGGGCTTCTGGAGGCGCCCAGGTAACCTCACCTGAACGCCAGTCCCCTGCAGGAGGAGGGGGGAGCCGGGAGCAGACGCGTGGGTGTGGGGAGGGACGCGAGTAGGTCGTGTGGTCTCTACGTAAGTCCCTCACCTTTTTGCTCTTTGTCTTCGGGGAGACAACTCAAAGTCCCTCTCTAAATGGAGATGCTGGTTGGGGGGAGGTGAGTGGGAGCGACAGTAGGACACTTTTAAGTCTCCCTTGGAGGGACTAAGTGGCAGAGAGCGAGCCTGCAGTCCGGTGCCTCCGTGGGTCCGATGCCGGGGCGAGGAAGGCTTGAGGAGGGTCCATTTAGGCCAAAGCTTAAACTCAGGTGTGAAGCTGCTTCTGAGGAAGAGGTCTGCACACAAGTCTACACCTAGGAAGTGCGTCGCGTGAGCAGGTGGGTGGCCGTGATTTAAGGTCTCGCTTTCCCTAGCACAAACGCAGATGCTCTGCTATTTTTTTTAGAAATCCATTTATTTATTTGTTTGTTTATGTGTTCATCTATTTGTGCGTTTATTTATTTGCTAATGGGGGTAATTCTCAGGTTAACCTTGGCTTGAATCTGAATTTAAGGAGGCCCAGGACTGTACTACCCGAAACAAAACTGATGACAGCCTCACCCCATCTTCACTTCGCTTATCTGGTCTTGGTTTTTTCCTCTCAACCAACAGATCCTGGTTTCTGTCTTTAAATTTACATTTTGTTGTCAGTTCTCTCCAGAGCGACTGCTTAATTGGTTGCTACAGAATAGAAACAATCACACCAGGCTGCTAATTAGCTCAGGGGTCAGTATCAGGAGACACAGTAGTTGGGAGTGATTCATATAAACGGACCCAAAGCACAATGGGTAAGTGGTTGTCACCCTTTTAAAAATACAACTTTGTAAAAGAGTTGCTAACTCATTCTGGGAGCCTTCATTATCCACAGGGATCATAGCACATAAGTGTTTTACATAAATCACAACGTGATAAGCTTTCAGCTCTAGAGGAACTAAGGTGTTTGGGAAGCAGGTGGCCCCGGGACTGGGAGGAAGGGTACCAGGCATGGGCTTGATTTCACTCACGCTGCACTTTTGTGTTAAATGACTTTCAAGGCACAACTCAATATTCAGTGCAAGAGGGATCAGTGAGATTTCTCCTAGGCCGGACACTTTTACCCCAAGGAAGCAGTTTTTCATTGCAGAGAAGTTAAAGAGTCTACTAAAAATGGGAAGGGTATAGGGTATGAATGGAACATTAGGGCTAAGGCAGGTGCTCCTTCTTTCCTGCTGGACAAGGAAGAGACACAAAGATGAGGATGGATGTATATCCTATTATCCAATCCGCTTCCAGATGGAATGGGGATCCCCCAGCTCAGACTTCGTGTGTTTTCTCAGACTTCGCTCCCGCTTCCTTAGACCCTGGCTCCCTGTATTCTCTCCTTTGGCAGAGTCTTTTGGAGTAAAGGATCTTAGACAGGGGTGAATGAGTGAGACAAGCCTCATAGGAAATCTAACATCTTCAAATGTCTTAAAATACGCTTCACAACTCAAAATCATTATGTTCTATGCATGTGGCTTTAGCAAACCCTTAAAGGTGATTATCTTAAGGCCATAGAGTGCAGGAAATGCATTTTAAATGTTCTTACCATGCAATTTTCAAGCACTAAGTTATGACTACGTAAATTTGTTATTTAAAATACAGTTTAATATATCATCTAGATGCAACATGTGAGCACACATATAAACGCTCGAAAACCTCCATACATAGAACCTATACTGTAAAAGATTCATCCGTTAGATTTGGTAGCTTGTTTTTATATGAAAACCTTCTCACCGCCACACCTTGAAAACAATGAACTGTTTCATTAAAAAAAAAAAAAAGACTTATCTGTTCATGAGAGAGAGAGAGAAAATGCGAGTGGACGGGAGTGGAGGGAAAGGGAGAGAGAGAACCCCCAAGCAGACCCCCAGCTGAGTGGAGAGCCCATCGTGGAGCCGATCCCAGGACCCTGAGATCATGACCTGAGCCGAAATCAAGAGCTGGATACCCAACCAACTGAGCCACCCAGGTGCCCCAAACTGTTTTATTTTTTTAAATCACTCGTAAGTTGTTTTACTTACTATGTTTTGTTTCCTTTTTTGAGCCTGATCAATGCCACATTCAATTAAGAATTTGCCCCGAGAGTGCTGCATTAAATATGGAGAGGTTCTGTGTGGAGTCAGACATTTAGGAATGGCCTCAGAGCGTTATCTCATCCAGCTGATTCTCACTGCCTCAGTTTCCCTCTGATCAAAGATCCCCATTGAAATCAACTGGGAAGTTCGTTCCTTTAGCTTTTATTTAAAACTCATCGTCCTCTACGAAAATCATGGTTTTAGATGAAAAACAATGGCGCTCATAGGATAGACCTTGTTGTACATTAGACCATTTGGGGGATATGCATTAAAAAAACAGACGCTGGACTCCCACCCCGAATCTGCTAAATTAAAATCTATGGAAGTGAAGTTAAATACCTTCATTTTCATTTAATTCTTGCCAGCAACTCTGATAACAATAACAAGTTGAGAACTTCTGTTTCTGTGAGTATTAGGGCAGAGAAGATCCTAGAAGTCAGGAAATCCCATCACCTTGTGTCCCAGATGTTAAAATTGACCCCCGAGGGGCGTCTGGGTGGCTCAGTCGTTAAGCGTCTGCCTTCGGCTCAGGGCGTGATCCTGGAGTTCTGGGATCGAGCCCCATGTCAGGCTCTTCCGCTGGGAGCCTGCTTCTTCCTCTCCCACTCCCCCTGCTTGTGTTCCCTCTCTCGCTGGCTGTCTCTCTCTGTCAAATAAATAAAATCTTAATAAATAAATAAATAAATAAATAAATAAAATTGGCCCCCGATTACATGGATTGCCTAAAGTTATACATGTAAGGAAAAAGCTATGAAGAAAGGGCTATTTAAGAGTCCTAGAGAAGAAGCCCAAGTAACTTAAAAGATGGAAGATACGACCTTTGAAGAAGGAAAAGGGAGTTAAAGTGGTTTGGATTAAGGGGACATACCAATCAGTAAGCATCTAAAGGAAAGTAGTACCTGTGTGGTTGGCTTTGCAAAGGCCAGTGTCTTACTAAACAGTAATTTCCATGAATAGAACAGAAGACTGTTCTCTATATTTAGTGGAGAAAACTGTAAAGGCAAGGGCAGAGGGCATGCATATTCTAATACAAGAGAGAATAGGAGTCACTGACGATGATTCAATTTACTACATGGGTGTATCTGGATTTGCTCTTATCCTTATATGTACTTAGAATTTCATTCTCTTCTTAACCACAGTTTCCCAGGTGAACCTGTTAGCTTTGCAGCTTCAAACATTTGGTAAAGGAAACCCCCCTAGGAACTTTGTTGAAGGTGGAAGAATGAAAGCGAATCTATTGACCTCTCCTTTACTGAACTGTAAGTTCTTGGGGAACAGAAGGCATGCCTTATATAGGTCATGGTCCTTTCCATAGTGTCTTTAGCATTGTGGAAACTTAAATTCATTGAAGGAGTAGGGTGGCTCCTCTGACTCTCTATTCCCCTCAACCTGGGGAAGCTGCATATTCCCTGAGTAGAGGTGGGTCCTGGCTTCCCTGTGATCATAAGTTACATTCAAACTGAGAGGAGAAGGGGGCTCCCTTTTGCCAAGGGAAAGTCTCTACACACCTGGGGCAGCCTGAGCCCCTTACTAGAAAGCTGTTTTGCTAACCACCAGCCCCCTGCTCTCACTGGGTGCTGCTTTCACTCACTGTGCTCCCAGCACTCACTGCACTAACCCAGAGAACGCTGCTGAGTTTGCAAGCTGCACGCTGCCCCATCAGAGAGGCAAGGCAGTCCAGGAAGCTGACCACAGCCCTGGATACATAGATTCTGGGAAGCGCGTTTCTGTAGCCTCTGGGATTTGTGTGCCTCGGAAGGGACTGCATTTAGTTTGGGATTGGTTTTTGTGTTAAAGTCCTCCACATTTCATTCACAAACAGCTAGGATTAAGTGAGCTTTATCTCCCCCAGTGGCCTACATACATCTGTTTCCTAATGAAGCCACCAAATTGTCTTCTGAGGGGGCAAACCCAGCCTGTCTTGTGAGACTTAAAAGAACATAGTGACCAATGAAATCTGCTCCTCTTTGCTGCAAAGTGATTTCTCTCTCTCTCTCTCTTTTTTCTTTTGTGCTCCCTTACCGACATGTGAGCCCCAGCCCAAATGTTTAGGGAAGCACTTCTGTTTTGCTGTCTGGACAAAATTTACAGAGTAATATTTCCTGTAGGAGTAAAGCTGTTCAACCCAGAGTTATAAGTAGCCGTGAATGTGGTGGCTTGCTGTGTGGCTTAGGACTTTCCAGAGCCTGTTACCTTCCAAAACTATTCCTCAATCTCATGGTCCCAAATGTGAAGCCGTGTCTTAACCCCAGGAGACTGTGTATCCAAACAGTGGGGAAATTGAACATCTTCTGTGTGTTAGACCTTTGAGTAAAAAGGTGTATATCCCTTTTTAAAAATCACATGTACAAATTCCCCACCTTTGTGCAGAGAATATACCTATGTGTAGTAATATCTCAGAGAGTAACGTAATATGACATTGTGGCCAAAGAAGATGCGTGAAATCCCAGCAAATAAATGAACACTCCGTTTAGAATCGAATCAGCCCTCCTGACACATCATCTTTCACGTCTGTGTCAAGTCGTGATTCCCATTCACATCAGGAGCTTCCCAGGGGGGGCTTATTAAACCTGCAGGAAGAGATTTCTTTTAGGTCAACACTATTCCAAAGTCATTCAGCTACAGCGCAGAAGAGCCTGCCTGGGGTCTGGGCACCCACCTCTCCACACGCTCACTGCTGCTGTCCAGCCAGCGTCCCAGCCAAGCAGGATATAGCTGGGCTTCCAGCTGAGTGCTTTTCCAGGCTGTATAAAAGAGATGAGGAAATTACAAGGGAAATGCACGTGGGTAGGACCTGCCCCTGGCAGATTTGTTAAACTGGGAGAATGGAGGTTAGTTCCCACATGCGCCCTTCCCGCACGTCTTCCCTATCAGTGTGCTGCTAAAAGTTGGCTTCATCCTGGTGCTTCGTATCTATAGTCAAGATAATTATGTGGAATTGATATTTATCCTGAAAGGAACCGTCTTTAAGATCTGGAGCTTATTTTCAAGGTTATTTCTTGCTTTCATAATCATACTTGTATTCTCCTGGTTGCCTGGTAGCTTGACCCTCTGAAATCAGCCCGTTTCTGTTTTGGCCAAGACTGCGGGCTCAGGCTTTACCCGGCCCAGAGGCTTTTGTGGTTTTCCAGCTTTTGTCTACCTAGCTGCCTTCTGATCACTTTTAGGCACCAAATCCAAGCCCGGTTTGGAAAGCCTCTTGTTTCTGGAGCTGGGGCGAGACTGGAAAGAAGCTCTCACTCACTCATTCCTCACCACATGCTCAGCTCCCTCAGTGCAGTGTTTTGATAGTCAGCCAAGGATTTGTCAAGACCACAGCCTCTAACTTGCCCATTTAACCCGGTTCACAATCTTCGCTGACCTGCGATATCCCACACCAAAGTTCTCTTTTTGTTATAAAATCAGCATTCCGCCTTGACTGTAGACTTCTTTTGGTCATACCTCCCAGCCCTGGAACTCCCCGTGAATCCTCAACCTAGTGACGGGTGAGCCTCCCACCGTGTGCTTCACCCACTCCCCACCCCTTGCTCCACCACCATAAAGGAAAGTAATCCGATAAACGAGCATACCAGGGTGTTAATAACTGATAACCACTTAATGTATTATCCTTCTCAGAGGAATTATCCTCATTTAACTTGCAAAGCCTTCATTCAAAGAAATGACATTTTCTAGGTAGTTTTCCGAACACTGTACAGAACAAGAGAATAGCTGTTTGGGGTAAGGATGTTCTGAGCCTCCTCAAGTCACACCACACAAGGACTTGCTTCTTTTATTGATCTGTAAAGTGGTCCTACTTGTAGAAATACAGGAATTACATTAACGCAATGGTTCTTAGACTTTACTGTACGTTAGGGTCACCTGGAGAGCTTTGGAGAACCCCAGTGCCTAAGTTGTATCCCAGACCAATTAAAGCAGCGGTTCTGGAGGTGAGCCCAATGCATTGATGGTTTTTAAAAAAACTCTCGAGGTGATTCCAGGATGCAGTCAGGCTTGAGCACCAGTGCAGTAATACCCACCACCGACTTCTCAGGCCGCACAGCCCTGCGGGAGCCCAATAAGATATTCTTTCTCCTCATGCTGGGAATGGTGCTTCTCGACATAAAGCCAGGATTTCATTCTGAAAATGTGTTCCTGTGGTCCTGTAAGTACTTAGTGTAATCCATATGGGCTAAGTAGTTAGTTTCTAAACTGCAAACACCCATCTCATTTCATCTCAGTCCACTCCTGGCCATCTGGTCCTTGTATTTCCAGCACAGGGCCATGTGTGTATTAATGAAATGATTGCATCCGATTACATGTTTTATTCAGAGGACAAGAAGAACAGTCCATGTATTATTGTTCTCCAGCCTCACTGTTTCTCTCATGATGTCAATAATTAAGTTATTCTTTCTATTTCATGCAGGGGTGGGGTGGTCTTCCAGTAAGGTAAGAGTGTACATCAAATATGTTATTGCTTACAATAAAATTTCAATTTTGCTGCCTGTTACATAGATATAATATCTCTATATAGATATAGAGATAAGATATATATTTGTAATACATAGATTCAGATATTTCTATAGTATATAAAATATAGATATAATATAGATATTCAGTCAAATCATAGACTTCCCCAGGTCAAATACTTGTTAGTAATCTCCATTTAAAAATGTCTCATCATAGGGGTACCTGAATGGCTTAGTCGGTTAAGTGTCCGAATCTCAGTTTCAGCTCAGGTTGTGGTCTCAGGGTCATGAGATTGAGCCCCAAGTTGGGCTCACGCTCAGCTCAGAGTCTGCTCAGGATTCTCTCTCTCCCTCTCCCTCTGCCCCTCCCCATGCTCTCATGTGCTCTCTCTCTCTAAATTGAATGAATAAAATCTTTAAAAAGATAAAAATGTCACATAATTCATGTTAATAACCAAGTTATGACAATTGGTATATAAGAGAGATCACCTAAGAGCTCCAAAGAGCTGAGTTAGTTGTTTTCTCTAGTTTCTCTGCAAAGGTCAGGTGGTCAGAAAGCCATATGCCTAGACTGTAATTTTCTGCCACTGTTTGGTGGAGTAGGATAGGGTCAGGGGAAGGGGACCCACTTCTTAGCCTAAATTTTTTTTTTTAAAGATTTTATTTATTTATTTTGACAGAGAGAGACAGCCAGCAAGAGAGGGAACACAAGCAGGGGGAGTGGGAGAGGAAGAAGCAGGCTCCCAGCGGAGGAGCCCAATGTGGGACTCGATCCTGGAACGCCAGGATCACGCCCTGAGCCGAAGGCAGCCGCCTAATGACTGCGCTACCCAGGCGCCCCTTAGCCTAAATTTTTAATTAGTCTTTCGTGTTGTTGTTGCAACCAAAACTGTTCTCCTTCTTTTTTTTTTTTTTAAGATTTTATTTATTTATTCGACAGAGAGAGAGACAGCCAGCGAGAGAGGGAACACAAGCAGGGGGAGTGGGAGAGGAAGAAGCAGGCTCCCAGCGGAGAAGCCTGATGTGGGGCTCGATCCCAGGACTCCGGGATCACGCCCTGAGCCGAAGGTGGACGCTTGACGACTGCGTCACCCAGGCGCCCCAAAACTGTTCTCCTTCTAAGGAAATTTTATAATGCCAGTTGTTCAATTAAAAAGGGAGTTTTTCCATCTTGTGAGATCTGAATGAACAAGAATGAATGAAGACTGGATGGACCAATACATAGGATGGTGCTCACCCTATCAACTAGTTACATTCTCTCCTACCCTTTACTAAACATTTAAAAATCGACAAATATATATAAATATAAATATATGTACATTGTTACAGCCAAATTCCACCAACCCATTAATATTTGATCTTTGCACATATAGATTCTTGGCCCGAACATTCATTTGTTTGTCCAGTGAAGATTTAATCAGTGCCTGGTACGTGCCAGGGGGATACAGTAATGAGTAAAACGTTATAGTCCCTGACCTCATGGAGTTTAAAATCTAGTAGGAGAGATATATACAAATGAATCAGTAGTAATGTATAATTTTAAAACTGTGATAAGTGCTACCAATGGATGCTCTGAAATATGCAGCCCTGAATATATAATAGGGCAGGGAGGAGCTGCCCTGCTTTGTGGGTAAGGGTTAGGGAGTGAAAGGCGTTCTTTAGCTGAGATCTAAAGGGAGAGTAGTAGTAAACCAGGTGGAAGGGGTGGAAAGGGAGCATTCTGAGCTCAGGAAACAGCGGCGAACAGACCCTGGAGTGGGAGAGAGTAGCACATTCAAAGAACTGTGAAGCCTCCATGGTTGGTTCATAGGGCTGGAAGCAGAGGGGGCGTGCAGCAAGGCTGGAGAGGGAGGCAGGGGGCTCATCCAACAGAGCCTTATAGGCTCGGGTAAAGACATTGGGATTTTTCCTAAGAGTAGTGTGCTGCTTTTGAGAGCTTGTAAAGAGGCTAGTGACATGAGTGGGTTTGTTTTTTAAGGCTCAATCCATTTGTATGATAGAGAGAATAGATGGGAGAGAGTGGGCAAAAGCAGATGCTGGTAAACTAGGGATGACAAGCCACTGGTGAAGGGTTAAATTCAAGTAACACCCATTCATGCACTTACCTTCTGTCCCGCAGGGACTCTGTGGCTACACCAGGGAAACACCTCTAGTATTTAACCCTGTCTGCTCTCAGGTTAATGGGCTAGAGGACTTCTCAGGAGCCATCCAGAATTCATAATCTTCTTTAATTATGTAGGAAATAAAGAGGCCCTGATTGAAATGGTCCACATAAATATCTCCATGATTAGTTAAATCTTAAGCGCATTGCTAATTGTGATGCCTCTTTCAAACACATTTGTCTCTGAGCACAATAAACAAATTGTGGAAGGCAGCCCCTTAGCACCCAACAATTTTAAAGAAATGGAAAGAGTGGGGCCCCCAATTAAGGAGGCCAGGGTTCCAGTGCGCCTTTTGCCCCAGAAGCCCATGTTTTGCCTCAGTTCTAGTTCAGTAGAGGCCAAAGAAAAGTTCAGGTGGAGGGTAAGATTCTTTGAAAGAGGAAGAGGACATCAATATTCAGGAATTTCCTGTGATTTTGCCCATTTATTTTGCATAATATTGTTTAAAGATGGCGCCACGATCAAATGAAACTAAGGAGATCGACACTGCTGTTGATAAACAAATCCTGGGGAATAGAACACAGATGAAAGTTGTTTTCCTAGGAGAATATAAATATACTCCAAATTTGGTGCCATAACTCAAACTATTTCTGCGAATCCTCTTTTAGAATTGTCTCCAGAACCCCTTGTTAGCATGTAAAAAGATTCTCATTACTTGAAAAAAATCACACCTCGTTTTTTACTATAAGTTGTGTGAGCCAGCCTGATTACTCAATTTATTTTCATTAGAGGCTTCTGAAAATACATATCTTAATGAATCTGAATTTAAAAGAGGGGGAGAAATGATTTGCACCTGCATCGCGTAGAGTTTCTTGGCAACCGCGGGCTGGGATTCGGGCTGGGATTCGGGCTCCTTCTGCCCCTGCAGCATACAAGTTGGAAGGTTTCCTTGTGTTATCCATAAATATCCAGGAACTTCTGGTTTTTTACAAAATCAAATTCCCCTTCAAAGAATGGGTTTGCTATCACTGCAGATATTCACAAACGTACTTGGCAGGCCGAGAATAAATACAACAAGCAGTAGGTGAGTGCCTGAGATACTCTGTGCGCTGACGGGGCACCCTGACGCCCTCCACGGAAGGCCTTGCTCCCCTGCCTTCTCCGGACTCCTCCTGGTTCCCCCAGGCTCAGTCCAGCTATGCCCTCCAGGAAGACCCCCTTCTTTCCTACCATACCCCCTGCACAACTGTGGGAGGTGCTCCCAGCATACAGGTTTCCGTGCTGAATAATAATCATCCTCACCAATAGGTCGTAAACTTATCCAGGGCGGGAGCTGTTTTATTTTTGTTTTGTTTTGCTTTTCCCTTACCTCCTTCAGTACCTAGCACAATACGCGGAATGTAATAGACACATATTTACTAAGTAAAACTTCCTGAAGAGAGCAGCCATAGAATACGGGTCCTGGAGATAGCGGCCTAGGGTCCAGGTTTTTCCATGGCCAGCAGAATCCAGCAGTTTGCTCCTCTGGCACCACCTTCTCAGGAACCCTTTTTCTGACCTTAACATTTGTTTAGGCGTGGTGCCCCTTAGCGAGCACATCTTTCTTTCTTCCTTTTTTTTTTTTTTTCAAATTCAAGTTAGTTAACATACAGTGTAGTATTGGCTCCAGGAGTAGAATTTAGTGATTCATCACTTATGTATCACACCCGGGGCTCATCACAAGTGCCTCCTTAATGCCCATCACCCAACTACCCCCACCCTCAACACCCCCCCACAACCCTCAGTTTGTTTCCTGTAGTTAAGAGTTTCTTATGCCTTTCCTCTCTCTCTGTTTTTATCTTATTTTATTTTTCCTTCCCTTCCCCTATCTTCATCTGTTTTCTCTTAAATGTCACATGTGAGTAAAATCATATGATACTTGCCTCTCTCTGACTGACTTATTTTGCTTAGCATAATACACTCTAGTTCCATCCACATTGATGCAAGTGGCAAGAGTTCATTCTTTTTGATGGCTGAGTAATATTCCATTATACATACATACATACACACACACACACACACACACCATTATATATATATATATATATATATATATATATATATATATATATATATATTCTATATATGTCATTGCTTGAAATCATCCTGGGAATTCCCATCCCCTCCCCCCTGTGTGCAACGGTTTGCCCTGTGTTTTCTTCTTTTGTGGTGTTCTCCCTTGCATTGGTAAAGCACGTCCTCTAATAGTTTTCTGAGAAAGAGCCCATGGGAGGAAATGTTAGAGACTTCTCACATCTGTAATTGACTTCAATCTCCTGTTGCATAGTCATTTCCTTCAGAATATATAGGCATCCCTCTGTGGTCTTACAGCTTCCAGTATTGTATCTGAAGTACAAACACATTCTCATTCTTGCATTCGTGGTTTTTTTTTTTTTAAAGATTTTATTTATTTATTTGACAGAGATAGAGACAGCCAGCGAGAGAGGGAACACAAGCAGAGGACAGGGGGAGAGGAAGAAGCAGGCTCATAGCGGAGGAGCCTGATGTGGGGCTCGATCCCACAACGCCGGGATCACGCCCTGAGCCGAAGGCAGACGCCTAACGACTGCACCACCCAGGCGCCCCTCGTTCTTGCATTCTTGTGTGCAACTTTTTCTTTAGAAGATTTTTCAGATATTCTCTTTGATCCTAATATTCTCAAGTTTCACAATAGTTTGCCTTAACGTCAATCTTTTCTTCATCTACGGTGCTAGATATTCAGAAGGCCCTTTCAGTCTACAAACCCATGCATCTCACTTGTGGAAAAGGTTCTTGGATTATTTTGTTGATGATTTTCTTCTGACCTTCACCCCTATTTTTTCTGTTCTCTCCTGTTAGAATTTTATCACTTGGATATTGGCCCTTCTGGACCTGTCATCTACCTTTCCTCTTCCCCTTGAATTCTCTCTTTGTTCTGCTTCCTGGGAGATATCCTCAACGTTTTCTTGCATTCCTTTTATTTTATTTTTAAAATTTCTATAATCATAATTTTAATTTGCAAGCTTTTTTTTTTCACTGTCTTGTCTCTCTCTCTCAGGATAGTAACTATATTTTTGGAGGTTTTCTTTTCCCTGTGTGGTCTGTGTTTCCTCTTAACTTCTTTTAAAGTTTGTTTTTGTCTCCATGTTTCACGTTATAGGCTTTCCTCCTCCAGTAGCTTCTGACTTTTGGTGGTCAGCTCATGTTTAAGAGTGAATGAAGCACTATGAAATGGGTTGGAGACTTCAAGTGTGTGAGTGGGGCTGCTGACTCTGGGTTTCGGGGTAGAGCAGTGCTCAGCGCCCCTGGCATCTGGTGGGCGGATCCCAGGGAAGCTGTTGTGCGTCCCCCATGCACAGGGCAGCCCCACACAAACAAAGACTTATCTTGCCCGAAATGTCAGTAGTCTTGGTTGAGAAATCCTGTGTATCTCATCAGGCCATTTAGTTAAAAGCCTCTGGTTTGGATTTTTTTCTTTTTTCTTTTTTTCCCTTTCTCTTGGGCTGGTCAGATTCTGCCACCAAGAATCCTGCCTGAGGGGTTTAGACCTGGCTTCCAACATCCTGGGGGTTGGGGGATAGTAGTGAGCTAGTGGTTTTAACAGTGAGAGTGCAAAGGGCACCAATCACCCCA
The DNA here is from genome assembly GCF_023065955.2 of Ursus arctos. Classification (NCBI taxonomy): domain Eukaryota; kingdom Metazoa; phylum Chordata; class Mammalia; order Carnivora; family Ursidae; genus Ursus; species Ursus arctos. The sequence continues at coordinate 1,727,548 of NW_026623050.1, forward strand.
TTGGCAATTTTGTCTCCCCATCAGCAGCTATGGCTAAGTTCCCCCACTGCAGAGACCCTCTCCAGAGGCTAAGCACCCAGTTTTCCACCAGAATGGAGGAAAGGCAGTTACTTGGCTGTTTGGAGTGGGGAAGGAGATAATATTTTTAAGTTTCTTCTTAAACAGACTTTTAAACAGTCATCCTGATTTCAGCTACATCCTTACCCCCTCTTCGCTCCCAGTTCCTAAACCTTTATGAGGCCGAGAGGGGAGGGGAGTTGCTGCTGAATAAGATAGTTGGGGCTCAGCTTTTTCTGTGGCTGATTGCTTAGATATTATCACTTGTCTATCTGCTTTCCGGTTTCTTTATCTTTATAGATTATGTCTCCTTAAAAATCCCTTTACTATCTTACTAGTGAGATCTCAGAAGGGCACAAGAGTAAATGCGTGTGCTCCCCCATCTATTATGCAGAGGTCCCACAGTTGTGTTTTTCATGTTGACGCATTCATTGGTATTCTCCAGTAAAACAATCCCCAAACCAAGGCATCTATACTGAATTCAAGGTAAAATGCCTGCCTTCTGCTGACTTTTTCACGGCCAGTTTGCAGATGCATGTTCCTAAATGAGTTTCGATGTCAGGAGTGGTTTGGCTGTTTGTTTGTTTGTTTGTTTTTTCTCTTAAAGAAATCTACTGACTACAAAGATGAGAAGCTGATTTGGAGCCCACATCCTCTGCAGGATGCAGTATGATAGGAGCCAGGAAAAAAAAATTTTTTTTAAACTTAAACCGAAGAGAAAACAAGAATCTAAACATAATCTGCTAAAAATAAAATAGCAGTGTGGACTAATTGACTAACTGAAATTCTGTGTGAACAGAATTCAGATTTCTCCAGCTAACAATTCCTCAAGCAGCTGGAGAAATGATGTTAACTCAGTGTCACTGGCTGCGATCTCTTGCTAGAAATCTGATTCTCACTGATGTTCTTTGAAATCTGGTGGCTCTGGAGGGGACCTGGATTCTGCTCTGGATTTCTGTCCCATGCACAGATGCTGCTCTCAACGCCAACTGAAGTATCATTTGCATAAAAAAAATCTGCTTTGAAAGCAGGGAGGGGATCTAGCCACACTTGCCCAGTACAGTGGGCGACGCCTCTGATTCTTTCACACGTCAGCCTCAAGTCTCACATGAAGGCAGACATTCCATTCTGTCGCTGAGGGGATTTCTAATATCGCGTAGAAAGCAGGATTAAAGACACATTTGCATGGAAGTTGTGCGAATAAATGCAGCCCAGAGTAACTGAAACCCGAGCCTAGAGTGACGTGACTCTTCCATTTTAATATCTAAGGGAATTACTTGCATGGTACCATGGCAACGGTATCACCTTCTGTGGTTCTCCTGAAGAAAATCTTGCAGAAACATGATCAGAATACATGAAGATTTGGCACTGATTTGATGAGCCGGTGGTCAAAGTATTTCGTGTCTTACTGTGTTTCATTGGGTAGCTTTTAACTTTTGAGAAATTACACAAATAATATCCAGCTTAGAAGAATTACAAGTAGCTAAAGAAAACTACCAGTAGTTTCTCCATCCAGGTACAAACACTGCCTTGCAGCGATTTTCCTGTGCCTATATACCCACCTGTGTTAGAGAGGGAGAGCAAAATATGCTTTTGAGACAAAGAATGAAAGGGTTTCCTCTTCATAGACCTTCACTGAAAGAATAATGAAGAACTATCAGTCAAGAAAGAAATTAAGTCCAGAGTGGAATGGGAGAAAAAAAATTATGGAAAACAAGGTAGTCTTGTTTATAAAGCTAAGAATATACTGTAAACACTTACTGTGGGCAAAGTGGCAATAAGAACAAATAAACCAACCGCTTAGCAAGGCCGCTTAGAAAATAACTTTAGATTGTATTGAGTTAAACGTGTATTAAATGCTTAAGACCAAACACAAAGGAATAGAATGGAATGTAAAACTTCCAGACTAGTAGAGAAAAAAGCTAGTAGAGAAAATGTCAGTTCACTAGAAGTCAGTGTCTCAGTCTGCTCAGGCCGCCATCACAAAATACCATAGGCCGGAGGGCTTACACAACAGAAATTTATCTTCTCTTAGTTCTTGGAAGTTCAAGATCAAGCTGCCAGCCTATTCAGTTCCCAGCAAGGTCTCTCTTCCTAGATTGCAGATGGCCGCCTTCTTGCTATTGCCTCAGATGGAGGAGAGGGAAAGCAGGCTCCCCGGTGTCTCTTCTTATAAAGGCACTAATGGCATCTTGAGGACCCCATCCTCGTGACCTCATCTAAATCTCATTATCCCCAGAGGCCCTACCCCCAAATACCGTCACACTGGGGATTAGGGCTTCAACATATGAATTTTGGGAGAACACAAACATTCAGTCTATAATCGTCAGTAAAGTAAGACTAGGAAACTAAATAAAACAAAAAGCATAATAAATTTTAAAAAACCCACAAAATTCAATGATAGAGGTATCAAAATGTGACTTATTCATTTGATGCATAGTATCTAGTAATAAAAAATGAATGAAATCGATCTACATCTATATCTATATATATCAATAAAAATAGTTCTCAAAAACTAAATGTTGAGGGAAATAAGCAAGATGCTGGGTGAAAAGTAGAATATGGCTTAGTTTGTATAAATGTTAAGCACAGGAAACCGTAGCCTATGTTTTCTACAGGGATATTTAGCAGATATATAGATATTTGGGAAATGCGTAAAAATCACAGAATCAGGGGAGCCTGGGTGGCTCAGTCAGTTAAGCGTCCAATTCTTTTTTTTTTTTTTAAAGATTTTATTTATTTATTCGACAGAGATAGAGACAGCCAGCGAGAGAGGGAACACAAGCAGGGGGAGTGGGAGAGAAAGAAGCAGGCTCATAGCAGAAGAGCCTGATGTGGGGCTTGATCCCAGATCGCCGGGATCACGCCCTGAGCCAAAGGCAGACGTTAAGCGCCCAATTCTTGATTTTGGCTCAGGTCATGATCTCAGAGTCGTGAGATGGAGCCCAAGTAAGGCTCCACACTGAGGGTGGAGCCTGCTTAAGATTCTTTTTCTCCTTTCCCTCTGCCCCTCCCTGCACCTGCACACCCTGCCCCCCACTCAAAACAAACAAACAAACAAACAAACAAACAAACAAAAACACAGAATCATGGATCAGAAGAACAGATACCAGTTTCAGGAGAATGGAAAAAAAAAAAAACCAAAACACAAAAACCGGAGAAGGGGGCTGAGGAAGAGTGCAAAGGAACTTGGTACTGAAAAAAAATTTTCCTTTGTCTGAAAAAAAATTTAAACACCTGCAAGGCAAGCCTAATGCTAAGTGTTGAAGATGATGCAATGAGCAGAAACAGACAGGTTTCCTGTCCTCCCAGAACTAATGGTCTGAAGGGAAGGCAGATGTTAATCAAATAATTATTCTCAAAGACATAAGTTATATCTGTGGGAAGTTCAAGGAGGGTGGTGGGGGAGTACAGGAGTGGGGAGGAAGTTAGCACTGTAAATGGAGAGGCTACCATATGCAAAACCCTGGCAGTGGGAGTAGACATATATAAGCAGTAGGGCTACAGTTGGGGAAGGGGACCAAGAAGGGGGTTGGACAAGAAGAGAGGGCCAGGCCATTTTGGTCTTCCAGGCTGCTGAAGGGCTTGGTCTTTAAAGCAGCAGAAAGTCACTGAAAGGTTTTATTTGGTAGGGGGAGATTAATCATTGCAGGATTGAATTCCGTGTAGAGGGAGGATGGGGGAATAGGAGAAGATGTGTGGGAGTTACTGTAGTGTCGGGTGAGACTGGGACTGTGAGGAAACGGAGGAGGTGGAGGTGAAATTCATTCCACCAGAATCAAGAGATTTTTAGAAGAACATTCAAAAGGACTGGCTGACAGATTGACAATGAGAAGTAAGGCAGAAAGAGGTGCAAAGATGAGTCCCTGGCATCCCTGTGTGGACTCTCGCCATTTCAGAGAGATGAGAATAAGACCAGGTTTGGAGGTTGCTTTTGGACATGTTGAATTGAAAGTGCCTTTGAGACCCAAGTAGAGATTCAAGGAGGTAGTTGCATATAAATGTTTCAAATAGGAAGGTGGGAATCAATCCTTGGGGACATGGGTAGAGTAACTTAGGGAGACACCGTGGCATGGGAAGATGGCCTAAGGCATTGGCCGGACAAGTTCCGTTCTGGCTGGTACGTGGAAGGTGAACCTGCAAAGGGTACGGAAAAGCTACAAGTTGGAGGAAAACCAAGAATGGAGCCAGGAAAGAAGCTCTTTCAACAAGAGGCCGTCCTCAGTTGTGATGTGGATTGAAAAAGGCTCTCTGGACGAGATACCATGGAGGTCATCAGAGACTTCACAAGAGCTGTGTCAGTGGGGTGAAGTGACAGGTTGGAGTGGTCTGAGAAATGAGTGGGCACTAAGGAAAAGGAGGCAGCCCTTTCGAGGGGTTTGACTATGGAAAAGAGAAAGAGAACAGTATCCAATGGAATGTTGGGTTGAGGCCGGGTTGTTTCTAATGGATAGACTTAAATTTGCACTTTTGCTGTTAGAAATTGAGGGAGTTTCAGTCTCTGGCTTATCTTGTTTTTTTTTAAGATTTTATTTACTTATTTGGGACAGAGAGAAAGAGAGAGAGTGAGAGAGAGCACAAGCAGGGAGGAGAGGGAGAAGCAGGCTCCCCACTCAGCAGGAAGCCCCATGTGGGGCTCAATCCCAGAACCCTGAGATCATGACCTGAGCTGAAGGCAACCGCTTAACCGACTGAGCCACCCAGGCGCCCCTATCTTTTCTTTTTGAAGCTGGCAGGGGCAAGTCAGGAAGGACAAAAAAAAGTGTTGGAGAGAACAGTAGGAGTAATTATTCGGAAGCTTAAGGCAGAAGGTTTGAAATGGCTACTGGTCACTAAATACGTGCTCTATACTAGTCTTCAGCCCTATATGCAGTGTCTCCTTACAAAGGGGCACAAATGATTTCTTCTACTTATAAGGTCTACATTTAATTCAGTTTAATTTTTCTCCACAGGAGCTCAGTCCCTAGTTCAGATTCCACACTGCATTTGGAGCTGGAGTTTGTGAAGGGATGGCCAAGTCCTGTACGTAACATCGGAAACCACCTAGAGGCAGCCTTGGGAACGTGCTGGGCCGCGTGGTCTAGCGGAGCAGGAAAAGCCTCCAGAAGTCCATGGGACAATATTGATAATGCAGCAGGGCCACCTTTGTCTGCCTGAAGTGGCCTTGGAGAAAGGGAGAAGACCACAAGGGAAATTGGCGACTCCCCTGTCCTGGTCCATCCCTCCTGCCACACACATACTCCGTCGAAATGTTGACTGACTTGGGCGAATCCTAAGAAGTAAAGTACTGAGAGGGAAGGAGGAGGCCTCGTGTTTATTCCTCATTCACTAATGATATTGTCAGAGGCCCTGGGTAAGATGCTTGACTTCTCTGTATCCTGGTTTTCTGTCTGTGACCCCAATGCCAGGTTCCTGTGGGGGCTGTGACAGACAGCAGGACAAGAGAGGCTCTCTTGGGTACCTCAGTCCTCACCCCTAGAGTTCAGTTTCATCATCTGTGAAACAAAAGTTTGGACTAGAAGTTCTCGGGGTCCACCCAGCTCTATCCTTCCGTGTTCTCTAAAGGGGGATGAGGCGAAAAGGGAATGGGGGAAGGGAACTTAGAACTAAACCACATGACATGACTGCCTCTTCCAGAAAAGGCATAGTGCTGGTACGAGCAGCATCTGTGAGGTATGCCTCCGTTCTCCTTCCAAACTTGTTTTTCCCAGAGGTTTCCTGAGGCCTCTCAAGAAGGTTCTCAACTGAAATAGTCACAATTTCATCTATCAGGAAGGATTACTTCAATTCTGCCTGAAATCTTCCCTGCATTTGGTAAGATGGAACAAAGAAATAAAAATAAATTCCTGAAGGAAATGAATAGGATAGTACTATCTACAAAAGACAGTTTGGAAACTGGGTGAGGATGCAATAGGGTTCCCTTTACTATTGTCACTACTTTTATGGATATTTGAAAATTTTCTAATAATATGGTTTTTTAAAAGAATATCTGAAAATTGGGAGTTCTAAAGCAGTAATTTTCAAACTTTTTTTCCACCATGATCCGCAAAAAGCCCCACAAAAAACAAAACAAAAAACCCCCCATTTATGTTGCAACCTATTGTATACACATATAGGCTAAAACAGACAGTATTTACCCTCATTATAAACAGTATACTCTGATGTTTTCTATTTTCTGCCCTGCTTGGTTACTCTTTTTTGAATGTTGGCTGGAAGCTACTCAACTACTTTCCAGACTCGTTTAAGGGCTCGTGACTTACAGTTTGAAAAACACAGTTCCAAGCACCATCAAATCGTTCTGGTGGACAACCCAATACTTGCCTGTTGGCCTGACCCAAGAGAAGAGTAATGACTATTTGGGGAGGAATGGAAGGGAACGAGAACTTACGGATATTTGCCTGGCCTTCTTGGAAAAGTCTGACCCTGGTCTGGTAAGGGGGTGTCATCGAGGCTTAGCAAAATGAGAGTTTCATAAGCTACCACTTCTGTGTACATGGCCCAGTTGCCCGCTTTTTCTTATGTGGGTTTATTTATTTATATATTTGGATTTTATTTGTACATTTAAGAGAAAGAAAGACAGAGATAGCGAGAGAGAGCATAAGCGGGGAGGAGAGGGAGAAGCAGACTCTCCATTGAGCAAGGGAGCCCGACGGGGGGCTCGATCCCAGGACCCCAGGATCATGACCTGAGCTGAAGGCCAGATGCTTAACCGACTGAGCCACCCAGGTGCCCCCTTATGTGGGTTTATTGGCTTCTAGAATTTGTACTGCCAATCAGCCCTCATGGCCTGGGCTGCTTCTTCCCCACTCGTCTCCTGTGTCTGTCTTCTCCAAGACACAAGCCAGTCCTCAAGCATTTTTCTAATTTGCTAGGGTTATGAATTTATATCCTGTCCTGTCTCCCCCCTTTCTGATCCCCACACATGGTGACTGTCCCCCCAAACTCAGTGTCACTGACAAGCAACATCTTCCAAAGAGAAGGGATGAGGACTTAAATCCTATTTAAGTACAGGTCAGGCCTGGCAAGCAGGGGACAGACAGAGAGGCTCTGTCTGGAAAAAAGGAAGTCTAGGCTACATTTGACTTCAGTGTTTAAGAATAAAGTGCCAGCTGTTCAGTTCTTCAGCAAATAGCAACCGAGTGCCTGCTGCAGAGGACAAGAACGCCGGGACAGTCATTAATTCAAAGGACATCAAGAACATATGGAGGAGACAGCACCTTGGTCTACCATTTAAAAAAATAAGCCTAGGGGGGCGCCTGGGTAGCACAGTCGTTAAGCGTCTGCCTTCGGCTCAGGGCGTGGTCCCGGTGTTATGGGATCGAGCCCCACATCGAGCCCCACATCGGGCTCCTCCGCTGGGAGCCTGCTTCTTCCTCTCCCACTCCCCCTGCTTGTGTTCCCTCTCTCACTGCTGGCTGTCTCTCTCTGTCAAATAAATAAATAAAATCTTTAAAAAAAATTAAAAAAAAAATAAGCCTAGGGATACACTTTTATAACGCTTTATAATGGGGCCCACAAATCCAGGGGTATTATATATGGGAAATGTTCACTGACGGGAAACAAACATTTGCATTGGATAAATTACCTCCTAAAAAGTCCATTTCCTCTCTCATGCCAATGTCGCAGTTTGCACTTCCCCTGCCGCAAAAGCTGTATTTCTTTCAATATTAAGGTTAATGAGGGCTGGGGCCCCGTAATCTACATGAGTAGTTAATTCTCGTGTGTCCTAGATAGTTGCGAGAGAAAGAGATTTAGAACTTCGGCCGAAGGGGGTGCACGTACTGCCTGCAGTAGATGCGTGTGAAGAAGCAAGGAAGAGCACCGCATGAAGGGGTCTCTGTCCCTCAGCTCCTCCGTCGGTGAGGTAGAGATGCCCAGTGTGACCCCAGCCTCCCCTGTGCATGAATGAGAGGTGCCAGTTCATAGGTATGTGCTTCCAGGTTTGATTATATTACAGTAACAGAAATATTTTGTCCAAAATTGGGGCCCCTGGGTGGCTCAGTAGCATAGCATCCGACTCCTGATTTTGGCTCAGGTCATGATCTCAGGGTCCTGGGACTGAACGTCTGGCTTCACTCAGAGGGGAGTCTGCTTGCGAACTCTCTCTCCCTCTGCCCCTCCTCCCTGCTCACTCTCTCACTCTCTTTCAAATAAATAAGTCTTAAAAAAAATCTCTGACTCTCCCCCTTAGGGTAGGCAGGGTTTTAAGGAATATTTTGTCAAAAAGTAACAGAGCTGCCATGACACTGCTGGTAGGACACCAATCTTGAATGTATTTTCAGTAGAGATGTGGTTTGAGTTCATCTCAGATTCTGTTGTCAAAGGCACGGGTGGGTTTGTAAGAAGCCCTGAGAACAGTCTTCATTGACAAAGTCAAAAGCTCAAACAAAACATTACAAACGAATGAGGCTGTTCTTACCCTTTCATTCAAAATGATAACACATTTTGCCCAAAGGCAGAAGATTGTGACTTCTACACAGCTTTCTCCCCCCACCCACTTGGCTACTTTTGACATTGTTGTGATGAAAAAGGGGAGAGCAGGGAGGGCCAGAAAGCAAAAGAGGTGAACCAGGGACTCCTGTTTGCTAGCCCTCACAGAAGAGTCCTCACTGTTACCGTCAAATATTTAAATGCTTCAATTTTCTAAAAAATTTAAGTTGATAAATAGAATGATTTGGGATTCATTCCTTCGGACACCATCTGGCTCTGTGCTAGAAAATAATGGTTTTTATTTATTTATTTTTTTAAGATTTTTATTTATTTATTTGACAGAGATAGAGACAGCCAGCGAGAGAGGGAACACAAGCAGGGGAGTGGGAGAGGAAGAAGCAGGCTCATAGCAGAAGAGCCTGATGTGGGGCTCGAACCCAGAACGCCAGGATCACGCCCTGAGCTGAAGGCAGACGCTTAACCGCTGCGCTACCCAGGCGCCCCAGAAAATAATGGTTTTTAAAAAAAGTCTAAGAGTAGAGACAAAAGAAATAAGTAAGCTAACAATTTAAATTATGATTAGTACAAAATTCAAGAACAGACAAAACTAATCTATAGTGATGGAAAGGGTTGCCTGGGATTGAGGTGGAGAGGCCTGAATTTGGAGGAACCCAGGAGGGAATTGGGGGGTTGGTGGAATGTGTGCTATATTTTGATTGGGGTGCTGGTTACTGGGTACACACGTTTGTCAACTCGTTGAATTGCTTGTGTAAAACGGACGTGTGTTATTGTATATAAACTACAGCTCAATAAAGTTAAAACAAAAGATTACATAATACGAGATATGAAGGAAATGAGCCAAGGGTGGAGGCAAAGCAAGAGTCCAACTTAAACGAGTGTCTCCAGGAGTCTTCTGTGTGCAGGGGGTGTTCTTGGACATAAGGAGGAAAGAGGCCCATGTGGAAGAAATCCCATGAGCAAAAGCCCTGATGGTTTCCCTTATTTTCTTGCAATAGAGGACTTTCTCAAGACGAGGTCATAATTTTACTCTTCCATAGAGAGAACGCATATGCAACTGGATCATCTCACCAGTCCTTCTAGATGTGGGTACACAGGAATAAGAGCTAAAGGGTATGGAGTTTCTGTTTAAGATGATAAAAATGTTCTAAAATTGACTGTGGTGATGGCTGCATCTGTCTGTGAATATATTAAAAACCAATTAAATCATATACTCTAAACGACTGAGTCGTATGGTATGTGAATTATATCTCGGAGCTTCTGTTAAAGAAAAGAAGATAATCTAATTCAATGATGAGGCAGGTTTGGGTGTAAACTTTGGACACAGACTAAAGCAAGGTAACCCAGATGAGACCCTTCCTTTTCACTTCCGTAGCATGGTGCCCACGTGTTGGGCCAACAAGACGTAACTTCAGATAGGTCTTTGACTTCGTTCATATGCCAAAGACAAACAACCTCCCCCCAAAACTGAATAAAATTACCCGATACCAGACTTCTGTTTCTGATAGAGTGGACACCCTGAACAACTGTCCCATGTGAAATAACAAAAATCCTGGATAACAGTTATTATTTTAAATGTACTATTCAGCTGACATAAAATCGCCTCCGAGCCCTAGAGACAAGTGAGGTCCTGGGGAGGTGAGTGCTGGAAGCTGGTGCTAACAGTCAGAATAGGCTAGGTTATGCAGCGGTAACAAACAAGCTCACAGTTAGCGTAACAGTGCATTTCTCATTTATGCTTTGTGTCCGTGGGAGGCACTGCTCGTTCTAATCCTGTGGGGACCCAGGCTGATGGAGGCTTCAATTCAACATGTGAGTATTGTAGTAGATTTTCAATTCCTTGTATCGTGCTTCTTCCTCTTAAGAGTTTAGATATATATTTTATATTTTATATCCTCCCTATTAAGATTTATATTTGGCGTAAACACTCATCAAGTTCTTCCTGCTGAAACTCTCATCCCTACCAACCTACGGTTTTCTTTTTAAAAACTGGAATCCTCATACTATATTTCAGTGACGGAGCTCCCTTTTATGTATTAAAATCCAACTAGTTATTATAACACAATGGAATTGACACTCCAGAGTAGTGGGTATAAAAGAGAATATGGCTACCCTTTACAGTAAGATTTAAACAGATTTAAAATAAGTTGCTTCAACTTGAGAGGAGGCTCCATGTGCTACGAGAAGGGCTTCCTACAGGAGAATTCAGGAAGCCAATTTAGATTTTTTTTTTAAGGCCCTGTAATGTAAGGCCATGTGATTATTAATTGAATCTGTGAACTCTATGTCCTGAAGTTCTGAAGTTATTTAGGTCCATCTCTCCTTTGGCAGGTGAAGGGGAGTATAGCTTTACTTTCTCAGCCTTTGGAGTATGTGCTCCCTGAATTCTCTACTTGCTCTTGGACTATTGAGTCATTCAGCAAAGATCTCTGCTCACGAGACTGTTCTGCATCCAAATGCCAGAGTTCACCTTCTTTAAATATTATTCAGTGGATCATTTCCCAGGAAACACATCAGCAGAGAACACATATTCTCTCATAACAAGTCCAAATTTCATTACTTGTCTTTCAGTTCTTACATGTGCACACACACACATTCACGCACGTGTGTATGACGTATTATATATATTACATATATCATATGTAAATAAGTATATGTAAGTGTAAAAATTTTGATAACAATGATTATAGAGTACTAATTAAGGTCCTACTATGTGTCAAGGCCTGAGCTAGTATCGACTTTATCCCATTTCATCTTCACAGCAAATTTGTAGGGCCATTCTGTCATCACTTGTGTTTATTCAGCAGGAACACTGTCCTCTGGTGTCTCCAGAACCCATGCCCTAGTCCTCATCCTACTGGATCCCAGTCCACATGATTGCTGCCTCTCCACACATACTCTCTGCTCCAGTCAGATCTCCCCACCACTGTCATGTCACCCAAACCACTCTCTGCTCATTCAGTCTCCCTCCCTTTCTTCCAAACCCTTAACACGTTCCAAGACTCAGGGCAAATCCCATCTTTGGGTGATGCTTTCTCTCCATGGTAGCACTGGCGCTGCATTTGAATTACCTTGAAATTTTAATTTTCTTTCAAGCCAGCAGCCTGGGTAGCTTCAGTGGTTCCTCCGTCTTCTTGTCTGCCCCATCCAACCCACAGCACATCCTATCATAGCTGCTTATGAAACCCATCTTTTTTTTTTTTTTTTAAGATTTTATTTATTTATTTATATGTCAGAGAGAGAGAGCACACAAGTGGGCAGAGGGGTAGGCAGAAGGACAGGGAGAAGCAGGCTCCCCACTGAGCAGGGAGCCTGATGCGGGACTCGATCCCAGGATCCTGGAATCATAACCTGAGCTGAAGGCAGACGCTTAACCAGCTGAGTCACCCAGATGCCCCTGGGAGCATGATTTAAGTTAGCCCCTCTGTTTTGAGGTTCAGAGATGCTAAGTTATTTATTTAAAAGATGCTCAACTAGTCAGTGGCAAAACTAGGATTTGAACTTAATCTTTTTTTTTTTTAAAGATTTTATTTATTTATTCGACAGAGATAGAGACAGCCAGCGAGAGAGGGAACACAAGCAGGGGGAGTGGGAGAGGAAGAAGCAGGCTCATAGCGGAGGAGCCTGATGTGGGGCTTGATCCCATAACGCCGGGATCACGCCCTGAGCTGAAGGCAGACGCTTAACCGCTGTGCCACCCAGGCGCCCCTGAACTTAATCTTTTTGATTGGAAGTTCATGCAACATCAATCCTTCAGGTTAGTATGATAATAATGATAAATTATGTACAGAAAACTACTGATAAATTACGGGTGTGTTCTCTAGTGGGAAAATATGTTCTAACTTTCCCCCCAGGAACATAGATTAGGTAACTGACATGTTAATTAGCATGGTCTCTTCTCTAGAGGAATGTGAGTAATAGTAAGTGTCATCAAGCTATGCATGGCAGGGAGAATGTCCCTGGGTAGCCAGCGCTGGGTGGTAGACCCTGGAAAAGAAGTCCAAAACGTAGATTCTAGAGTTAAAGGTGTCTTGGGAAAATTTCACTATTGTGCCTGGGTCAGATTTGCTTTTAAACTTCCTACATGATGCCTGCTGTCTCATATCCTACCTTACATGATGCCTACCTTATGATTATCCAGTAGTATTTCCAAAGTTCTTCAAGTGAACCTGTTGACCCAAGGCCTTGCTTACTTGACTGTAGAGTCCATTTCTCATCTACCACTAATGCCATATTGTAATCCAGCTTTACTGCAACCTTCCTTGGGTCTGTTTTCTTTCTGTCTCCCCTCCCCAGTCTTGCTTCCCATGGAAGCTGCAGTGAAACAATGCAGAGCCATAAGCAAACGACACTGCTGGGGGTCCTGCCTACCACCCCTGCTTAGCTCTCACCTGACTCAGCTCTCCTGTGTCAAGCAGGGGAGAGGGCCCAGAACCCCGGGGTCTGAGAGAGCCGTTCTTGAACTGAAGCTCTTTATCTGCCTGGTCGGTCTTGCTCGCATCCGTCCACTGCACACAGAGCTGATTCCATTGAGTTCACCAGTGACCAAAAGTGTACTTTTGCAATCTCTTCAAGAGCTTTTATCCTGTAGCTTCCTAATGGGAGTTTGGTTGTCATAGCAACAGCCAAGCTCTGCCAGAAGGAGAAATTCCTTGTATAATGAGCCCTGAAGACCTTGTGAAAATAAATAAAGGAAATCTCATTTAAAATGGAGCTGGGAAGCCCTGAAGGGGGAGCTCTCATGCATGTACCACTCTGCAGCCTGTGTAACCTGGGGAAGAAAGAAGATAAGACTTACTCCAGCAAGGGAGGACATTTTTCACATAGGAATTTTGTCTCCTGCTTTTAAGAGACGGAAGGAAGCCCCCTTCCTGCCCCAGCAGCATCGCACTAACCCCCACGTGCAGCCAATGAGAAACCACAACCTCAAACTCCTGTTCTTCTCCAATAAACTTCTGTTCTAAGCAATCCTCCCTGATTTCCTCCTAAAACCCAATAAAAGCTGACCTTCCCTTTGTCCCTTTGGACTGTCTGATGGTTCACCATGGCTTGCTTGTCCCGAATCGCAATTCCTCTGTTATTTCTCAATAAACTCAGGGTTTATTATTTTTTTTCTGAAATGAAATTACTCTTTGCTCTATTTAAAGTTAACAACCATAAATTGACTATCAATCTTTGCTGGTTTTGACCTAAAAGACTCAAAATTTCCTATCAGTTACTAGGAAATATTTATAGCATTTATATCATGTTAATCACAAAGTGAATCTGACTTATTTCTTCTTAAACACCTGGCTAATATGGTCATTGAGAGATCGTTGGGTTCCTGGGTCCCTGGGCCAGTCACATATACCACCCTTCACAGCTTCTCAGTCTTACCTCCTAGTTTTGTTTGAGCGAAGTAATTGCTCTTCTCAAGCCCTTCTCACGGCCTGTTAAATCAAATAAAACTCTCAAACTGGAAGTTGGAGACCTCACCCACAAGCTGCCATATTTTCCTTCCTGCTCTAGCTCATTGGGTATTTTGTTCTCTTCCACTGGAGAATCACCCCTCCCCTACTTAATATTGATCAGTCCCCATGGTGAGGATCGTATGACTCAGTCCTCAAGCCTGGCTAGACTGAGACTTCCCTGGAATTTTTCTCAGAATCACTTCGGAAGACACTCTTTTGTTCCAGAGGCTGATAAGTTGGTAGACCATAGATCTTGGGCCATGGTGCCCAACATGTGGGAAAATCTTGTGCTGGTTTGCTCAGGCTACCATAACATAATAGCACAGACTGGGAGACTTAAACAATAGGAATTAATTTTTGCACAATTCTGGAGGCTGGAAGTCCAAGATCTAGGTGCCAGCAGGGTTGGTTTCTGGTGGGACCTGTCTACCTGGCTTGCAGATGGCTGCCTTGCTGCTGAGTCCTCACCGCCCTTTCGTCTGTACACTCTTTGTATCTCCTCTTCTTATAACAACACAAGTCCTATTGGATTAGGGCCCCACCCTCGTGACCTCATTTAACTTTAATTACCTCCTTATAGGCCCTCTCTTCAAACACAGTTCCGTTAGGGGTTCAGGTTTCATCATATGAATTTTTTAAAGAAACCATCCAGTCCATAACAGATTCCATAAAAGAAATGGAGAGAAGAGTGGAGCCTCAGTGACTTGTTTTAGTCAACTGACCCTACTTCTCTAAATATTCCATTTTCTTCAGTACTTTTTCTTTTCTCTGTAACTCTATTCTTTTGGTTATTTAAATACATCTACATAATGACCATTGCTAAGAAATGACCATTGTTAAGAAAAATGAAGAAATGGTCTTTGAGGATGTTAGAAATTAACAAAAATACTCTTTTCATTATAAACTGAGAAGTACCATGATCTCTACAGGTTATTTACATTGCACCTTCACCAAAGACCCCTCAAATATTTTACACTTGTGAAGATGGCCTTAAGAAAAACCTCTGTTGTCTTAGTATCTTCCTTAAGCACAATTATGAGAATATTTAGCTGTTCTAATATTTTACACCCCATCACCATGCAGAAATGAGGAAACTTCAGAATTCAACAAGGTCTGGTGCGTATCACTTCTTCTTTTTTTTTTTTTTAAAGATTTTATTTATTTATTTGACAGAGATAGAGACAGCCAGCGAGAGAGGGAACACAAGCAGGGGGAGTGGGAGAGGAAGAAGCAGGCTCATAGCGGAGGAGCCTGATGTGGGGCTCGATCCCATAACGCCGGGATCACGCCCTGAGCCGAAGGCAGACGCTTAACCGCTGTGCCACCCAGGCGCCCCTGCTGCGTATCACTTCTACATATATGTAGAATTCCCAAAGCTTCTACTCTTAAACGGAAATAACAATACCTATTCCTGGGGCGACTGGGTGGCACAGCGGTTAAGCGTCTGCCTTCGGCTCAGGGCGTGATCCCGGCGTTCTGGGATCAAGCCCCACATCAGGCTCCTCCGCTATGAGCCTGCTTCTTCCTCTCCCACTCCCCCTGCCTGTGTTCCCTCTCTCGCTGGCTGTCTCTATCTCTGTCGAATAAATAAATAAAATCTTTAAAAAAAAAAAACAAAAAAAACAATACCTATTCCCTTTCCAATCCTACGTGGAAAGAACCATAGGTGATAGCTCAGTCCGTTGTCTAAAGTTGAAGTATTTATGCTATTCCAAGGATTAAATTCATAATACTTATGTACTCAATTTGAGAGATGAAAGGGACACAGAGACTGGCAAAATCATATCTCCTCATATATGCCCCAAATCCGTCTCCTTGGCTGATACCTAGCTTTTAAGCCGATCTGTCTGTGCTATAGGGTACAACTGGGGGTGGGGGTAGGAGGGGGGAGCAAATGTCACCAAGGTTACTTATTATTTAATGCTTAACGCAGAGAAGGACTTCTATTCAGCTATGCTGAACATGGAGCTCTGAACTCTGAACTCCTTAAGCACAGAAAATGTGCTTGGATCCATCTCTGTTATCATTATAACATGATATAAGGGCATATTGTGGCTTCCCACTTCCCTTCGTCTCTCGCCAGATTTCATAGCCTTCGCTGCACTCAATTCCAAGCATCTACTACTGTGCTTGGCCCAGAGTCAGGGATCAAGAGATACTTTTGGAATGAATAATATAAAGACACAATTGTGACCTTGAATAATGACATTGGCAACTTTTCTAAAGATGTCTGATAAGCCCCAAATACTCAAAAATTTGAACCCAGACTCCCAGAAGGGTATGTGATAAAATGCGCTAAGACCGTGACTAAAGCTTTATGTCTATATGTTTATGTTTATCATTTTATGAGTATAGTTTAAGACTAAAGTTTTAGGACTAAAGATGGTTTGGGAAGCGCCATTATATTACATGTCAGAACATCCGGCTTCGTATCTTGGGTATTCCACAAGCTGTGAAACATTGCACCACTTGCTTCATCTTTCTGTCTTGATTCCCTCATCAATAGATAAAAGTTTAATCACATCTATTCAAATGCCCCAACGGTTCATGAACAATTAACTTGAAAATGAAAAATTTTAGAGCTTCCGCAATCAGTTGGAAATTTACCTTCCCAACTCGATTTCCTAAGTCATCAGCTCCTTCCAGCCTGCCCTGTGCCTTGTTTACTGGCTTCTGCCTCATTTCCTTCTGCTGTAATTTCCTGCCCGCTCTTCTCACCTCTGTAATTCACTGTTCTTCAAGACCCAGACCCATGTTCATCTCCTTGAAGCTTCCTAGACCAAACACATTGGGAGTTTATGTGTAGTGTATGTGAGTCCCTCAAGGACAGAGCACGAACAATTCTTTTAGATGCTGCCCCCAGGAGCCCCACAGCATGCTTTGTGGAAAGTCCAGCATGGAATAAAGGGGATATTGTGGCTTCCCACTCCCCTTCACCTCTCGCCAGATTTCATAGCCTTCACTGCACTCAATTCCAAGGTCCAAGATTTCAAAGGTATGAAGAGTCCAAAGACCTCTGTCCCACAAGTTAGTTACTGATGAGGCAAAAGGATCTGGCGTCTGTTTCCTCACATTTATTTCGAATAGGCACAATGGTCTTGATCTGTTTCGGGAGTATTCGGAATGGGACATGGCTAGACCTAACGGTCAGCCGGCCTCCATGTTTCACCATGAACATGCATAGCCCTCACGAAGACAACTGAGGAGTCTAGAATTGAGAATTTAAGCTAATCCATTTAAAATGATCTTTGACTTTCTCATTATTAATGTATTTGTGGTTTCTACAAAGTTATGAAAACAACTGGAACATATGCTACAACTTTCACTGTCATTCACAGTAACTAATCCCCAGGCATTGTGAAACCCGATTTCATGTCTCGATTATGTGAAGTTAAAGCTAATCTACTTTTCAGGTATGACATAGATTCGTGGTTCTATCCCAAAATGTAAAGTTGATATTTAGTGCGGTAACTCTCAGCTAAATGTCATGCCAATTCATCTGACGAACTTTGGGGTACTGTGATATTACAGTGCTCTGGGGGGCAACACCACGGGTATGTGCATTCACAGACTGAAGTAAGCCTACACTGACCCCACCCCATGCCTCCCAGGAAAAGAAAGAAGAGAGACTTTTGTACGTTGCAAGTCCTGGTTTGGTTTATTTATAAAGCAATAAATAGTAGAAGCACAAATAAACTGCACATGTGTAAATAAACTGTACAATGATTGATGAGAGATAAGGGAGGGTGGCTCGGGAGACTCCAAGGAGCGTAACACTGTCATCCTGAACGTAGACTAAGAGAGAAGGCACCTTAGAAGCATTTGCGGTGGACGATGGATGGGCCTGCCTCATCATACTCTTGCTTGCTGATCCACATCTGCTGGAAGGTGGACAGGGAGGCCAGGATGGAGCCCCCAATCCAGACAGAGTACTTACGCTCGGGGGGAGCGATAATCTGCGGAAAGAAAACAGAAGCTTCCGGTGAACTCTGACGCACCAGGCAACAGATCAAGCAACATGCTGGAGAGACGCACAGAAAAAAATGTGAGCTAGGAACTCATTGTAACGTGCAATATTTCACACCAAAAATTTAGATGGCGGAATCAAGTTTTATGCACTTTCTTCTGGCTCAGCCTATCCATTATCAAAGGCTCTACAAAGTAGAATTGTCCCACTTCTCTGAACTAGAGTATAATGCAGCAACGAGCTAAATGCGTGATGGAGGCTAGCCCAAAAGTTGGAGACTTTTAAAATGTGTTCAAAGATTTTGGGTATTTTTTTTTCTTCCAAGATCTATTATTATCCACTGCTTGAAAATGTTTTTAAAGTCTTCTATCTTGGGAAAAGTGCTAGAAAAGCTAAGAGGTAAAGTGTATAGGAGATGGGAAGCAAAGTGTGAGTTCTGCATGCAATCCTAAGACCTGCTTTGCCTCTCCCACCCACAGGGGTTCTTTACCTTGATCTTCATGGTGCTGGGAGCCAGTGCAGTGATTTCCTTTTGCATGCGATCGGCAATACCAGGGTACATGGTGGTCCCTCCAGATAGGACATTGTTGGCGTACAGGTCCTTGCGGATATCAATGTCACACTTCATGATGCTATTATAAGTGGTTTCATGGATGCCAGCAGATTCCATACCTAGAAATAAGTTAAAAAAAAAAAATCACAGTGCACTCGGGCCAGGGGCCCTGGGTGGAGGGAAGAAAACAGGACTCCTTTGTGTTGATAAACTGTCGCCCATTTGTCTCTGAAACATATGTTCTTCTTTAAGATATACTGCAAGGCGTTTGTGGAACAGGTGTCTCTAACAGTGCTGACAGTTAATCCCCAACAGACTGTCAAGACACAAACCACTGTGTTTAGCACCTGTTTGGAGCGAACGCTTGAAAACACGCATCAGATGTATGCAGCTATGCTGGAAAGGGTGAGACGCGCATTAGGGTTAGATCAATGCAATTTTTATTCATGGGCGAAAATCAGATCCTGACGAGCTTCCTCTTAGAAATCATTCCCGTGGCAAGATGTTTGGTAAAATACAAGGGTCCGGTTATACCGCGAGTATGATTATGGTTGCACTTAATGATGAGCAAGTTCAGACCAAGTGCAGCTGCTGGCTGATGGACTTCCTGGAATAAGTCAGCTTCTGAGTAATCATTCCTTTCCTGCAGACACAGATTATTCACTTACTATTCTGTCTCCTCCTTTATTTTGACGTGAAGTCAGCGTGTCATCCTGTAGCATATCACTGCGACAGAGCAGGATGGCCGTCCCTTTAATGAGCCATCAGGATCTGAGGCTGAGCTGTGTGGGGCTCTAAGCTATGGCTTCTTGTAAATCGAGGGCTCCTTAATCCTTCTTGACGGCGATCGATTTTACTCTGGGGACCCCTAGATTTCCAAGGAAGAGCTGTGACCCTGTGCCAGCCCCTACCACTCACCGATGAAGGAGGGCTGGAATAGTGTCTCAGGGCAGCGAAAGCGCTCGTTGCCGATAGTGATGACTTGGCCGTCGGGCAGCTCGTAGCTCTTCTCCAGGGAGGAGGAAGAGGCAGCTGTGGCCATTTCATTCTCGAAATCCAGGGCGACATAGCACAGCTTCTCTTTAATGTCACGGACAATTTCACGTTCAGCTGCAGACACAAAGGGTAGCAGAGTCAAGCTCTGAAGAATGAAGTCAACTGTGTGCGGGTAGGTAGATTCTCTGGTGGAGGGAGAAAGCGGACACGATGCTGTAGCAGACACACACACACACACACACACACACACACACACACTCACCGGTGGTGACGAAGGAGTAGCCACGCTCAGTGAGGATCTTCATGAGGTAGTCAGTGAGGTCCCGACCAGCTAGATCCAGACGCATGATGGCATGGGGCAAAGCGTAGCCCTCGTAGATGGGAACGTTGTGAGTTACACCATCCCCCGAATCCAGAACAATGCCTGTCGGGAGAAACAGACAGGAGCAAAGCAAATCCCTGAGGACACCACCGCTTTAGTTGTGTCAAAGCCCACTTCCAATCTTGGCTAACAGATACTCGCACTGGGCATGGATCCAGATCAAATTAGATTCCTCACACACAAAGAATAAAATGAGCAGAACGAGGGCTAAATCTGAACCCAGCAACAGCTCGCCCTTTCAAATATTGTGGTAGAAAAATGTCCCCAGGACACTTTCAAATGACCATCCCTTTTACCAGCCATTAACACATTATGGGAGCATCCACGCGTGTGTTCCTTTCCCCCCATCTAACTTGCACACGTTCTTTTTTGACTCAGACCCTGTAGGGAATGTCGGTTCTCCTTGGGGACGTGTGCCCAGGGGCTGTGTTGGTACGGAACACATACCAGCAACAGCTACATGCCAGATGCATACGTCATGGGCAGCCTTAATATGTGGCATCACATACTTTGGGAAAGGAAAGGCTCTGACTCCATGTGCTTTCAACTCGTAGAAATGCATGTGATCTGAAAGTACTGTTACCTCCCTCTCTTCTCAGGGACACCCTCCCAGGGAGCGTGAGGGAAGCTGATTCATAGCAAGGTCAGTGAGTTGGGAACGTGGTGAATCAGTGACCGTCTCCACAGCCCAGACATACCTGTGGTACGGCCAGAAGCATACAGGGACAGCACCGCCTGGATGGCCACATACATGGCAGGGACGTTGAAGGTCTCAAACATGATCTGGGTCATCTTCTCGCGGTTGGCCTTAGGGTTCAGTGGGGCCTCCGTGAGCAGAGTGGGGTGCTCCTCAGGGGCCACACGGAGCTCATTGTAGAAGGTATGGTGCCAGATCTTCTCCATGTCATCCCAGTTGGTGATGATGCCATGCTCAATTGGGTACTTGAGAGTCAGGATACCTCGCTTGCTCTGGGCCTCATCACCTACGTAGGAGTCCTTCTGACCCATACCCACCATGACTCCCTAGAAGAAGAAAAAGATGGGGAAATCAAGCTTCCACTATTTTAGGAATACAACTGATGTCTTATAAATTTACATCTAACTGCCCAAGTCAAGGAACATCTCATAAATACTAGAAATAATAAAAAATAGAAATTTACCCCAATTTAGAAATATCATTTAAAATCAATCTAGTACCTTCCCCCTAACCCCCACCCCAACACACACGCCCCAGTTACAGTTCTTTAGGATATAACTGGGGAGAGAGGGATGAAGGTACTTCACCAAAGAAGTACAGCCTCGCCTCATTTTAAAAATACCGTAACGCCTTCATTAAGTTATTAAGTTCATCACCCATGCCAACCAGGATATAAATGACTACACTGCAGAATGACTGAATTAACGACACATTGTATTTCTCCTAAGAAAAGATTTTGACGTTCACCAAGTGAACATAAAAAGATGGGCTGCTACGCCATTATCACTGCAGAGTGAATCCTGAAATCCAGCCGGCCCAGCGCTGTCCTGCGATACCCGTCAGCCACCAGCACCGACGGGCCCGGCTCTCCTCCCTGGCAGCCTGTCTGGCAGGGCATCTGGCAGAGCCAGAGAGCATGGCATCTCCTTTAATAAACAAGGCGGTATGTCACTACTGATCACCATGGCACTTGCTGCTGCTGTCACGCCCGGCTTCTAAAAAAGCAACAGCCCGGAAGCAGATAGGTTTACATCCTTCGGGAGCCCAGTGAGCCGGCTGTGAAGGAGAGCGAGGAATGTGGGCTGGGTCCTGGTTGGTTGAGAGAAGTTATATTGTTACAAGTCTTGGGGGGGACTGACAAGGGCCACCAAGTTAGAAACTGAAGTGTGTAAGGGGCAGAGAAGACGCTGAGTACTAAAAATGTAGGGCAGGGGCGCAGGAGAGAAGCTGCTGGCTTTTCTCAGGCAGTGGGACGCTTGGCGGGCCGCGTCCCTGCAAGTGGAAGGGGGCGAGTGTAGGTGGTTGGCGGTATGTTGCCGGTGGTGTGAGTATTGCTTCTCCGGGCTTGGATTTCAGCCAATCCATCCTTTCCTTATTCGACCTGAGCAGTTCACGGGACAGGAGGGTCAGGTGAGACGTTCCCTGGACGGCTGGACTGAGGAGCTGGCAGGCAGGGCGGGAGCGGGGCCGGGGACTGGCCCCGGCCAGACAGAGCAGGCCAGGCGGGCGGGAAGCTTACCTGGTGGCGCGGGCGGCCCACGATGGAGGGGAAGACGGCCCGGGGCGCGTCATCCCCCGCGAAGCCGGCCTTCACTAGCCCGGAGCCGTTGTCGCACACCAGAGCGGTGGTCTCCTCGTCGTCGCACATCCTGGCACAGCTTCGGCGGGGTCTGCAGATGGAGAGCGGGGCGGCCGGCGCTCAGTGCCCGCGGTGGCGCTGCCCCCCGCGCCCCGAGGAAGGGCCGGAGCAGGGGAGGAGGGTTGGGGCGGCGGAGGGAGCGCCCGCCGTCCCCTTCCCCTCGGGGCAGCAGAGGCGGGCTGGGAAGAGGCTGCGGACACCGAGGCGGACGTGCGTGGAGAAGGAGTCACCCTCTGCCCCGGGTGCAAGGACGTGCCGTCACCCCTTCGCAAGTCCTCCCCAGCCCTTCACAGCTTTGCCTTCCCGCACACTGAGAGCCCCACTGGGGCCCCACCCACACCCCCCGGCCAAGCCCCAGCTGGAGGGAAACGCGCACGAGAGCAGGGACCCCAGATGCCCGGGGCGGGGGGCCGCAGGGCTCGCGATCTGCGCGCCCCTCTTCTGTCACCACCCAGGACCAAACAAGTGAGAACTACGTCGGAAAGTGTGGTCTCCTCAAAAAAAAAGAAAAGAAAAGAAAGAAAAAAAAAAGCGGCGGCGCGGCCGGCTGGGGGGCCACGGGCTCGGGCGGGCTGGGCGGGCGCTGACTCACCGTCCGCGGGTCGGGCTCGGCTCGGCTCGGGCGGCAGGCGCTGGGTGCCCGGCGCGGGGCGCGCCGCTTTATAGTGCGCTGATGGACGGGGTCAGTTGCAGCGGCCGGGGGCAGGGGTGGGGGGCCTGGTCGGCCACCTTGCCTTATTTGGTCGCCTTCGCACCATTGAGGAGCGCCGAGGCCATTCATGGAGCCAAGGGCAGGGGAGAGGATCAGCCAGGGGGCTCCCAGACCATGTAAGGAAGGGGAGGGGGCAACCAGGGGGATGGCCAAATAGGGAGCTAGGGAGGGGCAGGCGGCGAAGGGTAGGGGGCAGGGGAAGACTAAGTGACGCCAGCTCACCTCCTCCCCCTTCTTGGATGGAGGTGCACCCTGGGTGTGCTGTGGGTTTGTTCCTCGCAGCCCCGCCAGCGTAAGACAATAAGCCACATACAAGCCGGAAGGCTTGGCCCTCTGCCCGCTGCTGAGGGGTCCTGACAGCTGGACCAGGGCGGCAGGGGAGCGACAGCAGCTTCTCATCTTCCACGACTGGGGACTGGAGGAGTAGAGCCCTGGCAGTCCTCGTGGACGCCAAGGGCATCACAGCAGCACATTTGGGGTCGCCAGAAAAGGGGGCACCTGGGACAGGTCACCCTTCTGGTCTAGTCCCCACCAGCTTGGATGACTTTTTACTCAGGTTGCTGGGGCCGTGCTCCTCTAGGTCAGAAAAGAGAGATTAACCAAGGCCACCTTGATCCCTAGCTCATGCACGGCTTAGGGTCTGGCTAGGGAAGAGGCAAAGAAGAACTGGAGTGAGAGCCTGGCCAAGTCTTGCCGGAGAAGGGGGCCAGGTTTACACCAGCATGGATATCGGGTAGCTCTCCTCCTGCTGCCGAGGTTTTGCTCAAACTTGGACTCCTGTCTTCAGGCCAGACAAGGATCCCCTGCTGCCAAAGTGAATGAAGGACCAAATGCCAAAAGGAGCCTGTGCGCTTGCTGGCGAACAGGTGAACATCTGTAGACTGGGGGGCAAAGGCCTTTACTTCAAGTGGAGACAAGACTGAAAGAGCAGTATTCTTGTCAAGAAGAGTTAGAAAAGCAGAGTCCGCCCCTCCCCAAACTGCAGAATTGGAATTGGCAAGATGTCCAGTTGAATCATATATGCATTAGAGTGTGAGAAGCAGTGGTATAACTGATATCAGCTCCTTCGTGGAAACAGATCTAGAAGGATCTTGGAACTTGGAGAAGGGGACGGAAAGATGACGTGAACTGGGGAAAGGGGAAAGGAACAGAGAGACATAAGGACCCAGATCTCTGATTTGCTCTGGGGTGCCCCGTATTCTCCGTTCTTGACTGGCACTTTGATTTTAATGCTTGTGTTTTCCCTCCCGCTCACACCAGTTAAAAATAGAAAACTGGGCACAGGCATTCATCTCTAGAGTGGTCTTGGATTGATATGCTGAGGAGGTCGACTGATTAGATACTTGTCCAGACTGGGGAATGTTGGGCCCTCCCCACTGAGCTCCCCAACCATGTTTGGGTTGGTCTGGAGAAGAAACTGTGGGGGCAGCTGGGTGATGGGGCCAGGTGAGGGGGTCTGGCGGGGGTCATGCCTTGCCACCCAATAGACCTTTTGTAAAGAAAATGCCCGTTGACAGGATGCAAAGAGCAGAACTGCCTCAGCTCAGACAGATGAAGAAGAGCCAAGAAAAAGGAGAAATGGGACCCGGGTACAGCCAGACAGCCCTGAGTTCAAATCCTACTTCTATCACTTACGGTGCATTTGGTCTCGGGCAAGTCACTTCACTTCCCTGAGCCTCAATTTTAGCCTCCAGAAAAGGACACAATAATGATAACTCTTTTCTGGCAGGGGTCATTAATTATCAAAATAATTAATTAGGGGCAAATGATAGCATCACATAGAAGATACAAAGCAAATTGTCACTATTACAATTCAGCAACTCAAATACTCTTGGAGGCAGTGACAGCTTTCTTTTTTTGAAGAACTGGGTCAATTTCATTCATTTACTGATTTCAGCAAATATTGATGGGAGAAGAACTGGGCTAGTCACAGGAATACAGTGATAAGTAAAGCAGAGCCGGGCAATCACAGAAAAGTCAGGGCCACTTACAGAGCATGCTGGGATGAAAAAGGAGGGAATCACGGGATGGTCATGAAAAGAGGAATCCAAAAGAGGGATCAGAGAAAGCCTTCTTGAAGAATATCATTTTGTTGTCTTTAAAGTAGAGTAGGGCGCACCTGGGTGGCTCAGTCGGTTAAGCTTTCATGCCTTCAGCTCAGGTCATGATCAGAGTCCTGGCATCGAGCCCCACGTCTGGCTCCTTGCTCAACGGGCCATCTCCTTCTCCCTCTCTCTCTGCTCCTTCCCCCACTCATGCTCGCTTTCTCAGTTTCTCTCAAATAAATAAAATCTTAAAAAAAATAAAAAATAAAAGAATAGGACTGAAATTCATGAACATTTGTGTGGAAGAAAATTTTGACCTGGGGAGTGGTGGCGGGTGGCAGATCGCCATGGTCACCGCCATTCGCGCAAAGGGAGCTCCTGGAAAGTCAGTGGATCCCTGAGCACGGAGGCTACTGACCTGAACCCTCTGCAGGTACTTCCAGGGCTCAGGAGGCCAATTCCAGCCGGTCTACCTTGGGATCAGTCTGCCCTGGGGGAGATGGGAAGGTCGGTGGGGCGCAGACACCAGTTTCAGGAGACGATCTAACCCCTTAAAATATTTTTAGACCAGTTTCATTTCTCTCCCACCTAAAACAAAACGTATTTTCATATGCATTATATTTATGGTAAGAAAGAACACTTTTTTCCCTTAAAGCTATATGATAGTTCAATATTTGTTCATTGTAATACTGCTCAATTACCACCTTTTAAGACTCCTATCCCTATTTTATAAATTTTAAAATCTAAGTCAATGGGAAAGTAAGAGT
Organism: Ursus arctos; assembly: GCF_023065955.2. Taxonomy (NCBI): domain Eukaryota; kingdom Metazoa; phylum Chordata; class Mammalia; order Carnivora; family Ursidae; genus Ursus; species Ursus arctos. The sequence goes on from NW_026623050.1 coordinate 1,753,261, forward strand.
CAATGACTGATTTTCATTTGCTATAGTCTTTGAGGGATCCATTTAATTAAAGATTGGCTTCTGTCGCGTTTACCTTAGTATGTAAAAATGACTTAGCCTCGGTGGTGCAGTTTAGATTTTCCTTTTTTTAAATTAAAAAAATTTAAATTTAAAGAACTTAAAATTACCCTCTTAACCATTTAAAATTGGGCAGTTCGGTGGTCTTAAGTACATTCACACTGTGTGCAACCAATCTCCCAACTGCATTTTTTGATGCAAATTTTGACAAAAGTGACTTCAAAAGCCAGGGGAGGCTGCGTCGTTGTGCAGTTTGAGAAAGTCTGGTCTGTATCCTCTGAGGCGGGGAACCAGTGGGCCTCTTTGGCTAGAGGTCACAGAGATGAGCAAAGGGAAGAGGGAGGATCCAAACCCAGGCCCGGACTACACCCTGTTCTGACCACCACCCAGAATGCTTTCCAGTCTCCTTGGACTGCTGTGTCTCGGAGTGGAATGCTCGAACCACTCGCAGCCAAATGACCTGTTCCGCGGAGTAGAAATTCAACTTCCCGGGTTCCACCTTGGAAGATTGAATCTGCATTTTAAGTAAGTCACCACCTCTCTTCCCCAGGTGATTCACGGAGGAAGAAACTTGGCAGCCCTGCCTGGCTGTTTCTGCTCCTGCCCACGGAGCTCTGCCGAATGCTGCCCAAGCTGCCGGTCCTGGCCAGGGGCCAGCTTGGCTGACCTTGAGCATCCCAGCGGAATGGCAAAGCCGGGGTATGTCCCCAGGGCTCTCAAGGGCCCTCGAGGCCCTTCTGGGCAGGGACAGGCCATGAGGGAGACGTGCAGGGCAAGCTGAAGGAACAGAAGGTGGGACAGTTCCCGCTGCCCTTGCCTCGAGGGAAGCCTGTTTCGTCCACCATCTGCTGGGAGCGGCCAGCCTCCTCCCGGCACTGGGGGATTAACAGTCACTTATCTCAGCTGTCCCTCCACTGGAGGTGTCACAGTATTTACAGAGAAGCCAGAAACAGACTGAGCCACACTTAATTCCTCCCCGTGAGCCCTCCCCATCTCCTCTGTGGCCTCTCCTACATTCCTCGGGCTAGGAGGGAGACGCTCTTTCTAGACCAGACCAGGGGTGGGGGAGCCAGCCTTCCGAAACATTGCTATTTTCTTTCTCCTGCACATTTGTTCACTCCTACTGCCCTCTGGCTGGAGCTGGGTTTCAGTTTTCATTAAAAGAAGAAAGTGACGTGACTGTGAGGGATGCGGGGCGGGGGGCTGCACACATCCTAGTGCTCGGAATTCAATACCAACGCATGCCTAATCTCTGCCACATGCTTCCCCCTGTTTCACACGCAACCGCCCAAGAGATCAACTCAGGGGGTGGAGATTTCAACTCCAAATGGATTCTGCTCTTGGCCGATTCTGGCAGTGACTGCCTTCTGACATGATAGGACCCATGGTGATGAACCATTTAATGAGATTTTGAAAAGGAGGACAAAGCAAGGAGCAAGGGGGGAAGGGGAAGCAGGAGGTAGAAGGGGGATTCTTCTGGATCTTGGAGTCACATGGGCCTAACCATCTATAAGCCGCATTTTCACTCTCTTCTATCCCGATGTAAGTCCAGAAACTCACAAAAGGATTTCTATGAGCCTTTTTTAATTCCTTAAAAGGACTTTGCCCTCCAAGAATGAAACGCTGGTGCTCACAGGTTTCTGCTTGGAAGGTGTTCGTCTTAGCTCAGAGTTGGCATGCTCCCCATACCCGCAATAACTCTATTTATGGAGTTTCAGTTTTTCAGGTGTTACCTGGGGCAAGCCTGCCTTTCCTGGGGAGCCCAGATGTGCATTGCCCAACCTAATCCTGCCCGCCATTCGTGCTCACACAAGTGCCAGAGAGACTGCGTAGGTGAGATCTGTGAGCTCAGAGATGCTGGCTCCCTTCGCTCCCCTGCACACCGTGGAGCCCATCTTCTCCCCGGGAAAGCTCGGGCGCACATCTGCCCCACGATGATAGTGTCGGAATACTAATCACTAGCATCGATTGAGCGCTTGCTAGGGGCCACGCACTAACTCGAGACTTGATATGAGGGCATGGTCCAGATGAAGCTTTCTAGAGGAAGCAGGACTGACTGGCAGCTGCAAGAGCTGCGAACCTGCTCTTTGATGTGATGTCTCCAACCTACACCGAGGGGCTGTGTAAGAAGTACACCACCTCTCTCACAAACCGAGATCACCGCCTGCCTCTGATGCAAAAGCGTCGTCACCGGTGTTCATCAGAGGACGTGGTCTTCTTGATGCGCCTCTTGGAAAAATGTCCTTGCTGGCTCTAGTCCCAAGAACAGTAGCACTTCTGTCAAGTACCTGGCTTGCTGTGATCCTGTGGATCCTGAATCTAGTGACTCACCAGGTTTTTCTTTTGGCAGGGGCTAAAAAAACCTTAGAAACCACCCATGTGGCCCATTAGTTAACATCATTACAAATCGTTATGGTCCATTTACATACCCAGTTCGACTTTTCATTTTTTTGCCTTTGATTTTTTTTTAAAGATTTTATTTATTTATTCGACAGAGATAGAGACAGCCGGCGAGAGAGGGAACACAAGCAGGGGGAGTGGGAGAGGAAGAAGCATGCTCCCAGCGGAGGAGCCTGATGTGGGGCTCGATCCCATAACGCCGGGATCACGCCCTGAGCCGAAGGCAGACGCTTAACCACTGTGCCACCCAGGCGCCCCTGTCTTTGATTTTTAACTTTTGTCTACCTTTGTAAGCTGCCGTAAATCCTTTGTGGGACAAAACAAAGGGTGGACGAACAAACAGATAAGGCTGAACTCTGGGGACAGTGGGGAGAATATTTGAAATTGGAATTAGAGTGATCATTGATTGTACAGGTGGTCAAGAACCCCAGATGACTTGTAGATGTCTGTAGGTTTCTTTCATCCCAGTGCAAGTATAGTATTGTTTCAGTTTTCCTCTTAACCTCATGAGAGGTATAACTGGAAATACAGAATATTTCCCCCACTACAAAAAGAAGATGTGCTTACCTTGGTAAGCTAGAAAACACCGACCAGAAAAGTACAAAGGAAATGACACGTCTGGTTGATTTTTTTAAGCCCTATATTTTAACCTCCCTAAAATAAAACTAAATGTGATATAAAATTCATGAGGCCTTGGCTTCCCTATCTACTGAACAGCCGCTGGACTGAGGAAAGCCAGCCTCCTATTCTGGTAGTTTGCAAGAATGTCCACTTGTTCTTCAAACACAGACATGCAATGCCAGGAATTTACATTTAAAGCATTTCTTGGTTTTACTCTTGTAATCTAAATTATCCCTGGTCAACAGCTGGAACCAGAGAATGCCAAATTGGCAGCAGGGTCTGCCCTTGAAACTCCACTATCCATCTCTCACTTATGTATTTTAGAGGGCAGGTGGTAGTTTCCAACTCAGCTGTTGAACTCCTTCAAAACTGCCGTCTAAAAACAGAGATCCATTGCTAACATAAAACTAAACCATATAAATATGCTGCTGAGCACTTTGTCTTTAAGTGGGGAGTTGGAGAGCAGTTGTTTGGGGGACCGTGTTTATGGCGATTGTATGATCAGTATTTCCAAGTTCCTCTTGGTTAAGACTACAGATAACCAATTCACTTCTCCCCCACAGCCTCTAATTTAATTTCATAAATTAAAAAAGTAATAAAGATAAAGGCTTTGCCTAAAGCCAGTGATCTGTATTAACTCGGGGAAGGAAACAGAGATCATGTCTCTAAAATAAAAACAACTGAAAAGCCCTCTCCAGCCCTTACTTGAGTGTGAGTGCTGGCACTCACGTAAATAACTAGGACTAGGTGCTTCTGACCTTTCAGAGACAAGAGCCAGCCTTCAATCACTGAGAAGGGAGACAAATAGCCATTAAATCATGATGTGGCTTTGAAAAATGATCAGAAAAATCTCAGGCATCACCCAAAGGACGTAACAGAGTGAAGTATTACATCACCAAAGAAATACCTGCAGGACCCGGATAGACCTCAGGTGAGAACATTCTTTATGGATGAACAAGAAGGGTGTCCTGTGTTCAGTTAAATTCTCTTTGAGTAGGCAATTTTCTGGGGAGAGATTCTAGCTGCTGTTCGATATTAGAGCTCAATATTTCTAACTACCACAAGAGATTCATGCCGGGTCCATCTCCCCAACAGTGGATACAGCCATCTTCTTTCTGGGTTCTCTCTCATGAGAAGACAGTCCAGAGCTGTTCTCCTGAGGTGCAAAAAGGGATCCCTGGAACCCTAAACCAAGCTGATCCTTTATAGACTGGTCTAATCAGTCATTTGTGGTGTCACATCCTTATCCTGCTGGCTCAAGATGGTGGGTGAGGGTGAGGCGAGGGGGCAGGGAGATGGTGATGGGGGAGTGACCTACAACCCCTCTATGTTTCCCATGAAACCGAACAATGTTACAGCAGAAACACATTACAGGTACCAGTACAAGGGCTGACGTTTTGCTTTCACACTGGGCAGTAGAAAACCTAGGGTAAGCTGTGCTCATTTTGTCCAACTCAGGGACGTGGGCCCCAAAATGGTAATGGGAAAGTCAAAACTGATCCCAGGAGGCAGAAAGCTTTGTCTGTTAGAACAGCTCCAGTGTGCTCGAGAAGTGCCCGCCCTTCAGGCTTAAATACCAAACCCTAAAGTGTCGTTCCATAACTTATAACTTCATGTAGTCCGATTTTTCTATGATCTGACTACGTATGAGAAGTTAAATGTTAGGCTTGCCTACTTTCTCACCTGGAACACATTTGTGTGAATCAGAGAGAATCAGTCACGCGTAGAAGATTTACTGCTTCGATTTCCTAGATTTCACAGAGATGTCACAGGGATAGGTGTAGTACACCTTCCCAAAGCCTCTGAGTCAGTTACAATCACACAGACAGGGTTTCGAAGCCTCAAGGTTGGCGTTGAGCAGCAGCTAAGAACGAAGAGATGCCCTTTGTTTCTTCAGATATATGTGGGTGGAGAAGCTTCAATAACATTTTATAATGTCGCCACACTGAGACTGTGATAGATCTGAACACACCTCCCCCCTCCCCTGAATGCGGCGTGCTAGAAAAACAGAGTGCCTGATTGTCGGAGCCTGTGTCATTTCCAGGAAAGTATCTTTTACCCTCCTTGTCTCTCTGCACAGTGTTTTAAAAGCTCAGCATCGACCAAAACAGCATCCCATTCTCAGTGACTGGCTTTGAACAAGGGGTTTCAAATAATTTCCCTGGGAAATTCAGGCTTGCCTTCACCTATGTGGAAACTTAAATATGCCCCTAGTCTCTCATTTTACAAATCACTTAGCAAAATTTTTCAGACGAAGAAACTCACTGATTTGAAAAAGCATTATTTTTAACTAAATAGAATCAAAACAGTGATGCTTACTTATTGTGCAACTATGAGCAGGAGGAAAAATCCGATCACGTGGCTAAATGGGGTTCCCTTGAAATCAAGAGGTGGTTTATTCAATCTGCCCATTTAATCGATACTTATTAAATGCCTTCTCTGGGTTAGGCATTGTTCCACGTGGAACAAAGAATACTACAAGTGAGACAGTGCCTGCATGACAAGTAAATGTGTATACTATGTTAGACGGTACTTAAACCTCGCCATCCACCATGAAGACCTGTGTTAAGCAGCATACAAAGGTATCTCACCAAGGGGGAGGATGTTGGAAAGAGGGAGAGAGTCCTTGTCATGGCGCTTGGGCAAGGCTTCATAGTCTATGGATTCTGAGCTGAGCTTATAGGGAATAATGGATTCAACAGTTCCCCCCGACCCAACCCACACCAGCTTGACCTCATTTTGCAAGTGAGTTTCAGAGGGGGGCAGGACTACTGAAGGCCAGGAGTCGAAGATTTAAAAAAACAACAACGAAACTGAGTTATAGTATAAAACTGGCAAGCTTTCAGTATATTGTGCTCTTTTTGTGAAATTAGTTTCTTTACCAATCATTGTTCAAAGAATGAAGAACACAGACGAAGATACATTGTTCCCTCTTGGAATAATGACAGTGTGTTCCACAGGCAGGCTTTGAATGTCCACTACACAGCCCATGCTGTACTTCTGAGAAGGTTCCTTGGAAAGTCGGATAAGCACACTACTGAAGGTGCCACGGAAATAGCCTTTGCAAGTGAAGAGTGTGTGTGCATGTGCGTGTGTGTGCATGTGTTTTAAAGGGCAGCCACATCTTACTCTTCATTAATTGAAAGCTAACAGGCTTGAGAGAGCATTCTTCCCCACTTACCCCATGTCATTTCCCATGATTGATTGTAAAAAATCTCCTGGGACTGAGAAGTTCAAGTTTGCTTGCACATAGGACACTTGGACTCTGAAGCCTGTTTCTAAAAATCTAACCAAACACACCAAAACTGTTAACAGAGGTGAGGGTATTGAAAGTCAAGAGAGCAAGGGACCTGTTACATTTCCCGCTTTATATTTATGTATTATTTAATATCTTTCCAGTATTAATTTTTATAAATATCAGAAAAGAAGAAAACAATCCAATTGAACATCCTCTTGCTTAAAGTCTGGCATGTTTTTGTCTTGCTTACCCAACGGGGGTTTCTACATGATAACCTCCACGGACTTGAAGATAGAGATTGCATTTCCAAGAGATGTTCAGGACCTTTTTCACCAGTGGTGCTATTTTTATTTTTTATTTTTATTTTTTTAAAAGATTTTATTTATTTATTTGAGAGTGAGAGAGAGAAAGAGAAAGAGCATGAGCCGGGGGAGGGGCAGAGGGAGAGGGAGAGGGACAAGCAGACTCCCCAGTGAGTGTGGCGCATGACACCTGGGTTCAGCATGGGGCTCAATCCCAGGATCCCAAGATCATGACCTGAGTCAAAGTCAGACGCTTAACCGACTGAGCCACTCTGGTGACCCCAGTGCTGCTGTTTTTAAAACTGTCCTCATATTTGGTCAATCATTTAACTCTGCTTCAAGATACTTATGTGCATTAAATCTGTTTCAGCCAGCTTGGTTAGGTATTGGGTTTCTGACACAGTGGAAAACAACCATTGTTTAGAGAATTAAACTTGCCTAAGTACACCCGCACAAAACTACAGGGAAGACAATGTCATTTCCCTTGATGCTTCAGAAGTTATTTATAGAATATTCTCATTTTGAACACAAATTCTTGTCTCACACACGTATCAGACATAGAATATTGACAGATATAGAATACTGAGCTAAACTAAAATTCTAGCATCTGGGAAAGTTGCTTACATAAGTTAACTGTTGGCATCAGCCTACTAGTTAGCTCTTTATTTCTCTTAAGAATCAAGTAGAGATGAGACCGCTGGTTCTAGGCAGGATGGAGCACCCGACTCCTTCCAGGTGCTCCCTGTTACAACTGCGGACACAACATATCAAACGAACATAGCAAGACTCAAAGGAGGAAAGAAGAAGCTGGACTGAAGCCTGGGGACTTTGGGACTTGAGAAACAACATGGTGATGAGTCTAGGTTTCCTGATTGCCTCCCATAGATCCCAGGCTGGGTGCTAGAGTAGCCTTCAACCTGGAAACACCAAGAGGCATGGATAAAGTAAGCTACAAGAAAAATCTGTCCCTTCTGATCAGAGAACCAACAAAGGAGTGGCCCCACCATGGAAAGCCTTTTTGGCCATCTGCCCTACTCTGGCCAAACATTAATGTATTAATGGGAAAACTGCATCCCCTCTCCCTAGGTTCAGTGGGGCAGAATAGGGAGCTGATCTTCCTCCCCACCCCTCACCCCTGCGGAATCACGGGGTGGTGCTCCAGTTCTGCCCAGTTGTGTTGGTGGGACTGAGGGACTGCTCTTCCATTTCCTGCCAGTTAGAAACAGGCAGCGCTCCTCATCTCCCTCCACGGTGGTCAGCAGGGTGGCGGGAAGGTTCCTTGTGGCGGAATGCTTCTGTATTTTGGCGGCCATATGAATCTGTATGTGCAATAAAATGGCCTTGCACTAAATAGACACACAGACATATACAGACACTGGTAGAATCTCAATGCGGTTGATGGGCTGTATCATGTCAATTTGCTGGTTGTGATACCGTACTCTAGTTACACAAGTTATCGTCATCGGGGGAGAATTGGATGAAGGTCTATGGGATCACTGGATTCTTTTGTACAATTGCATGTGAATCTACAACTATCTCAAACTGTAAAAGTATTAAAAATCAAGTATAAGTTGTGCAAAAAATTCAGTTTTTTGAGTTTTCCAGTCAGTTTGAGTGTGAGTGAATTAGTTCTTACACCCAGGTGATCACAGTCGATGAAATTTACATAGTTGCACTAAATATATCACATTCTCTGTATTTATAGCAGGAGTACTGGCTGGCCCAGTATAGGTCTGGCATGTGGAGTTAGGCGCCGTTGGGCTGAAGAGGTTCCAAGGTCCATGGGCATGTCTGATGACTCAGGTGCCGATGACAGTAGGCAAACCACAGGGTGATGAAAGAGCCCAGAAGGAGAACTGATACTTACTTAAGGTGGAATCTGGAACAGTGAGTGGACTCAGCAACAGGACCTGAAGACCGGAGGGGCGGGATGCCTGATTAATAACGTGGTAGCTGTTGACAACATCCCAAACCGAGCTACTCCAGGAGCAGGTGAACACTTTGAGCCAAAAGGCATATTTTGCAAAGACAGCTGCCCCACACCATTTGGGACCTGAAGGCGTCAGCTGGGAGCACACAGTAACAGAACAGAACATAAAGGACGGGAAGTTAGAGTTCTGCTCAGGTCCAGATCCACAGCTGAACAGTGACCGATGCTTCCCTGAGACGCAGCACCTGAAGGCAGCTATGAAGCCTGGCTGTTGGCAGCCAGGAGCAAGCAGCCAAGGCCGTGCAAATGACAGCCAGAGTGGATGCAGCAGGGCAGTGGCCAGAGTACCACAGTCCATACTTTACCTTGAGTGTCTGTGAGATGCCCCCCAGCGACTCTTGGAAATGCAAACGAGGCGGGAACCTCAAAAAGGCAGGAGTGTGTGAATGCGGGGAACACTGATACTCAGGTGTACAGATGGGGGTATCAAGCAAACACAAATCTAGGCCACTTGGTCTCAACCTTGGCCACACATGGGACTGGGGGGGGAGACAGAGTTGGAGTACGGGGCCTGTCAAAAAAGAGTGGCCCTGGTAAACAGTCCAGGCCTTCAGCTGAGACCCACAGTAAGCTCCACCTTAGGGGTTAAGACAGATGAACAGTAATCAGACTTTGAGTCAGCTCAATCCCAGGATAGTGTAAAGTGATTGGCCTTCCCCTGTCTGCCAAAATCAACAGTAAATACCCTCTGGGGGAATCTAACATCCTACAGCGCTTTAAGTTATCTCTGCCGTTTTTCATACACCATGTCTGGTCCATACAAATACATAAAGGAGGACTCGGCAAGACCACATCATTGAAAACCCACAAGAAAAAAAATGGACAATGGAAGGAGACCATCAGAAGTTCTGGGTACTGAACTTATCTGACCTCCATGTTAGATACGTTTTAAAACACTGACCAACATGCTCAAGAAAATAAATGGCGAAAAAGAAAATTTCATCAAGGAATTGGAATCTTTTAAAAAGAATCATACGAAGTAACAAATAATAACTCAATATAGGACTTGAAGAGCAGACTGACTCAGTTAAAGAGAGGATTAGTGAGGTTTAGGGTGGGTCAGTAGAATATATTCAGATTAAAGCAAAGAGAACAATAGAATACATGTCTGGTTTAACATTTAAAATTCAGTTCATATAATTCAGCACATTAACAGAACAAGGCAGAATGATCATATGATCCACCCAATATGCAGAAACCACATTTGATAAAAGTTAACGTCTATTCATAATAAAAACTCTTGGCAAACCAGAAACAGAAAGAAAGAAAATCCTTAATCTAATAAGGAGTATCTACAATAAATCTCCAACACTCTATTTTATCTCTTGTTCCCTGAGATTGTGAGTAAGACGCAGGTGTGTGCTATCCTCACTTCTATTTTACACTATCCCAGTGCTCTTCAACTGAGCAGTAGGGCAAGAAATATCAATACAGGGTCTAAGAATTGGAAAGGAAGAAACAAAGCTGTCATTAATAGTGAACGTAAAAAATACAAAAGGATTTTTAGTCAAACTATTTAAATTTAATAAGTGAATTTACCGAAGTGAATTAAGGGACACGTTACAAGCTAACTTTATCTCAACATGTCAGGGATAAACAAGCGAAAAGATAACATTTGAAATATACCATTTAAAAGAGCATCAGAAAACGTCCATACCTAGGATTAAATCCAACTAAAGATATATAAGACCACTGCAGATAAAACTACAAAATATGAATGCAGTCAGTTAAAGAAGACCTAAATAAGTGGAGAGATACATCACCTTTATGAGTCAGAAGAGTCAACATTATAACAGTCGATTCAACCTAGATCGATTTTTAGATTCAATGCAATCCCCTCAAATTACTAGCAGTGTGTGTGTGTGTGTACAGAAATGCTTGTTCTAAAGTTATACAGAAATGCAAAGAGCCAAGAATGGCTAAGCTGACCTTAGAGAAGGTCATCTGAAGGATATACACTCCTGGATAGCAGGAGCTGAAGGATATACACTCCTGGATAGCAGGAGTTATGATAAAGCCAAGATAAGAGAATGCTGCATTTGTGCAACTTTAGACAGATTGTTCGGAAACTAACCCACACATAAATGTATAATTGATTTTGACAAATACCAACTTGAACAATACTGAGAACGTGATGATCTTTTTAATAAATGGTTCTGGATCAGCCGGATAACCGTATGAAGAAAACAATGAATCTTGACCTCATCTCACACCATATACACATTTTAGTTCTAAGCAAATTGTAGCTCTAAATGGGTGACTTTAAAGAATTAAGCTCTTAGAATATAACATAGGATAATATATTGATTCCTTTGGGATAGGAAAATATTTCTTTCTTTCTTTCTTTAAAAGATTTTTAATATATTTATTTGAGAGAGAGAAAGCAGAGAGAGAACACACGAGCAGGGGGCGGGGGGGGGGGTGTTGCTCAACCCCAGGACCCTGGGGTCATGACCTGAGCTGAAGGCAGACGCTTAACTGACTGAGCCACCAAGGCACCCCTAGACAAAGATTTCTTAAACAGAAAACACTAACTATACAGAAATAACAAGAACTATGCTTCAACAAAGAGTCTATTAGGGGAGAAAACACTGGGGAGAAAATATTTGCAATACATACATCCACAAAAGGCTTAGATTCAGGCTATATAAAGACTTTCTATAAATCAAGAAAAAGGCAAGCCAATATAAAAATGAACAAAAGACTTTGAGAGGCACTACACAAAAGAGGATAGCCACACAGCCAATCAACATTTGAAAGTGCACTCAGTCTCAGTAGCAACAGGAAATGCAAATTAAAATTAAAACGAGCTGGGGCACCTGGTGGTACAATCAGTGAACCCTCAGACTCCTGGTTTGGGCTCAGGTTGTGATCCCAGGACCCTGAGATCAGCCCCAGGGAGAGCCCTACATCAGGCGGCGCACTCAGTGAGGAGTCTGCTTGAGACGCTCCCTCTGACCTTCCCACCACACTCTTTTTCTCTTTCTAAAATAAATGAAAATAAATCTTAAAAAATAAAATAAAAATTAAATTAAATTAAAATGAGCTGCCATCACAGAGCAGTAGAATGACTAAAATTTAAAAGACTGACAATACCAAATATAGTGAAGAAAGTGTCAGGTTAACATAACATTTGCCTTGCTGTTCTCTATCCCTTGACTTCAGGGTTTTACCTCTTTAGCCAGATAACCCTACCAACTTCATTTCCAAGACTATTTCTTTCTCTCTCCCTCTTTCTCTCTCTCTCTCTGCCCAGAATATCACCTCTAATCTTTCCTGCCAAATCATGCTTCTCCTTTTCTTCTAATCTCTGTCGGCACTCCCTTTTAAAAAATCTTTCCAGGCCAACGCCAAACCAACTTGACTTCCAAAGCAAGAAAATGTCCTTCCTGTGCCTTCATCCCCGGCCAGTTCCTGCTCTCCCCGACTCCCGTCTTCTTCACAGATACAGGTTGCTTGTTCCACGTGTACTGGAGATCATAAACACACGTGCTTCGGGCAGGGGTCTCTAATATCCTCTCGGCGCTTACCCTTTCTCTCCTTTTGAAATGCAGGCTTCCAAACGCCAGGAACCATAGTGTACATCTCCCCCACAGCCTACGAATGAGTGACAATGTTGAGTGAGTAAAGCTAAGAAAAGTGAAATGTCTTTAAGAACTTTATCTTATCCATTTTAAAAAGGAACGATTATTCTGTATTCTATATTTTGATTATTTAGAGTGCTTGTATGCAAAAACCAAACCAAAACCAAAACCTAGGAATTTGGCCTGGAGAAACAAAGGATTACATATTTTCTGAGCAATGAACAGAGGAAGAAGTCTCATCCTGTGACAAATTCTGTTGTTACACTGAAAAAAAATTAAGGTCCCTGTAAACTGGGGAAAGGAAAGAAAGAGATACACAGCTTCTGCCATGGGCTTTGGCTGCTTATGTATAACACAGTGTCCATGTAACAATGTAACCTTGGCCAAAAAAAGGAGGGAAACATTGAGACCTGTCACTCTGCCCTGCTTCATGGTCAGATTCCCATCCTGTGCTGATTTATGGATTTTCTCTAGTAGAAACTAGGATGTGAGTCTCACTTCCAAAGTGAATTTGAGATACTTGATTTAGAAAATACACGGAAACAGAGATAAAGAGCTACCGACACACAACCAAACTTTTCATTAAAGTGTCAGCAAGTCTTCAAAACTGATGTCTCGTATTTCATATAGATGAAAAGAAAGTCAGATGACACAGGGCCAGGAAAATAAACATGATGCTTATAATTAGAAGCTCTTTCCAGAGATCTGGGCACGTCCATGTGTGATAAGATAGTTGTGAGCATTTCATGAGGCTCCAGGAGGTTAAAAAAAAATCCTCTCTTCAAGGAAAAAGCCCGCATGATCGGGACAGCCTGCTACCCAACCGTGCTCCCCGAGGTCCTAGAGCATCCCAGGGTGGCAGGGAGGGTCTCTCTGAATATTTGTTTTGCTCCCTTCTCCCCAGATCTGTTCAGCTAATTAGAGACTCCTTTGGGATTATCAAGATATTTATTTTTCCCTCTACCCCAGTAAGGGTAAGCTTATTGTATTATTAACACACCTTATTCTTGGTTACTTAAATTAGGTTTTCTGCAATCTGATCATCTAAAGCAAAGATTTAGATTGGAACCAAAGTCAGTTGATCCTTTCGGCTGGCTTAAGTTGGAGGCATGATGAAAGAAGGGGCGATGGTGACATTGCTATTTCTCAATGTCTGGTTTTAGAACAAAGCGACAAAGAAGAACGGAAACCGGCACAGGGGAGGCATATTTAGAAGACTACTGAGGAATCTGACAGTGGAGAGAAAATTTATAAAGGGGAAAAACATGCATTACTCCTATCAAGTGTCTTTATGCAGATGAGTGTTGACTGTCCTGCTGCCATAGCAAGAATTCTGCAATGGAGAGACCGCATCTCCATTGAAAAAGTGTAAGACAGAATCCCCAAGGACTTTGTGCAGACAGTCTGTGTTGAATGGAGAAAGAGGTTACGACAGGCTGGAGTGATCAGGGAAGGCTTCCTAGAAGAGGTAGTGTTTGGTCTTAAGATCTAAGTAGAGTGCAGCAGAGGACAAGAAAGAGAATGGCATTCCAAACAAGAGGCATAGAAAAAGCAAAGCCAGAGAGTTGTGAAAGGTCAAGATGCTTTCAATGGAAGCTAGTGAAAGTGGCCTGGCTGAAGCAGAGACATTCAGGGATGTTAAATGCATGTATTATTAAATACATTTAACAGTTTAATTAAAAAGAGAGAGATGAATTCCAGTGGTACATGTTTCTTTATCAGAAACATGTTTTTCAACCAGAGGTAATGATAATACCAAATGCATAAGGGTAAATCTAAGCCACCAGAACTATCATTATTATTATGATATTTTAAAGATTTTATTTATTTATTTGAAAGAGAGCAAGAGCAAGCAGGGTGAGGGAGGGGGACAAGCAAGCAGACTCTGCACTGAGCACGGAGTCTGATGTAGGGCCCGATCTCAGGACCCCAAGATCATGACCTTGAGCTGAAATCAAGAGTCGGACACCTAATGGACTGAGCCACCCAGGCGCCCCTATCATTCTGATTATTAAATGCAATACCCATGTGATTCAGAAAAAGCCCCCACCCTGGATGAATCCACCGTCCGCACTGTCTAGGCTTATATCCCAGCAGGTGAAAGCTTATAGAGACATCTTACCTCATGGAGCAACAGCTACCCAGTCATCTTTCTATGTTTCTCTAGTCTGTTCAGAATTTTATTCTCCACATTATTGCACCTTTTCCATCCTCTTTGAACCTTCAGTGAACTTCCACTCTTGAGACAGAGCTGTGAAAAGAAGTTTTAGAAATGAAGGTGTCGGATGAATCCTGGTCACTACCAGCAGTTTGGAGTGAGATATCTCTAGCAATATTTTCTAGCACCATGTTTTAGGACTTCACTCGTCTTCTCCTTTCCTGACTTTCTCCTTCCATATTTTACACATAGTAATGCCTGGGTTTTCTTCTTTGACCTGTCTACTCTCCCACAGGGGCGGGCTGCCAATTTAGGCTCTCTGAAAAAAAACACAGCCTGGATTTGTAGTGTTTGTTGACTTCTGTGGTATAAATACTCCCACCATGGCCAAGTTCAAGCTACCATCAACTTGAAATAGTTAACAACCAACCTGAGAGGCTGGGAGCTGGTTCTCTGTGGGCTCCCTGCATTGCGTGGGCTCCCTGCATTGCGTGTGCTCCCATCTTATTCCTTAGACAGCACTTCCCGTGGGCCTCTACTCTCTGGCCTTTGCAGGGATTTTGTGCTTGGTAATAGGGTGACAGCAGCCAGGATCAGCTGAGTATCCTTAAACCACTCACCTTAGACCTATGGGCCGCTAAACCACATGTTCTCCTGAGCCACATATTAGGCCTCACCTTTTGTCTCTCGTGAAGTTCCATATTCCATATTCTAGACTTAGGGAAGCACAACAAGCATCAAAAAGCCTCTTCCCTCTTCAACAAATTCCTGGTTCCTTAGCATTCCCTGTTCCTGGGTATAGTTCTTTTGCACACTTAACAAGAGGCAACTCTTATCTCTTATGCACTCCCCTTCAGTGCTTGATAAACATCCATGTGTATACGAGTACCTGGGTATCTTGTTAACATGCACATCCGAATTCAGGAGTGAGGTGGGTTCTGAGAGTAAATTTTTAACAAATTCAGAGACCCTGTGTGTGCTGCTAGTCCAACGACTACACTTTAAGATCAGACTTGATACCCTCTAAGGCCACTCCCAGCTCTGGTTGGAGACTGGTTGCTCACCATAGGGAGTCTCGATTCTCTGCCTGTTGGGCAGGGCTTTTCATCTGCACTCAACCGTTCCGAAGACTCTGATGGGCTCTCCCAGCCTTTCAGCTCTGTGAGCCCATTGCCCTCAACTTTTGCCATATCTTGACTCAGTTCTCAACTACATCCCATCCTGGCAAAGTCCATATCCTCTGCTCGTCACATGGTCATCTTCAAAGCATCTCTCCTGCCCTCCCTTTCTTTCCCACCAGCTCACCTCCCTTCCCAGCTCATCCTCACTGCCCGGGCTAACGCTCCCTGCCTTTAGGTCCTCAGTTTAGTTTCAGCAGTGCACTTAGCACATATGCATTTTTAATTGGGTCTCTATGTGGTATCGTTTTTCCATTTGTGTTCTCACACACACAGTGTCTATTTACTCCCTCTCTTGAGTCTTCAAGAATAGAAGTCATGACTTTTCTCCCTCTTTCCCTCTTCTCCAAGTCACATAGGTCTTCCCAGGGAAACAACATTCATAAGTATCAACCAGTGTCTTCTGGTGTCTCATCTTCCCTATTCCTCTCTAAGTCCTTCCTTGACTAAGTGACGCACCTTTATGTTGCAACCTTCTCTTTCCTCTTTAGTGTAATATCACATAGACCCAATCCATTGTGGCTTTGTCATATGAGGACCGTAGTGTTCAGAGTCCAGACCTTGAGGTGATAAGGTCCTGCCAGAGCTCAAATTCTACTTTCACGTTTTATTAGATATGCGTGTTCAGGTAGGTGATTTTTCCTGTCTAAAATGGTGTCTTTATAAAAAAGGGAATAGCATGAACAAACCAATCCCAACAGTCTTCTACAGTCAGGTGGGCACTGGCCCTTGTGGAAACTTCGTGGCTTGTGACCTTGCTTGCCAGGCAGCCACAGTCTCAGATAAAGTGGTTTGGGGCCCACTTATTTTTTAATCATGAGGAATTTAGAGGAGCTCAGAATCCAGCAGGACCTCATATTCTTGTTCTATTAATAGTGCCTAGGTTCTGGCTTGATTCTTAGAACCTTATTGCCCAGATCCAGTACTGGTTTTTATCCTCATAAGTTGCTGGATAATGTTGTACTTTCTTCTCCTGAGTCCTTCCATTCATTTACCTACCTACTGTGTATCTGCTAGTCTTCTAGAAATGAAGGTTTAATTCCTCCTCTTGAGTCCTATTCGTAAGCCTGGGTCCCCTCTTTCCACAGCCAGATTTCCCTAATGATAACTATTGAGCCAGTGACACCTCTTATCACTTCCAGGTGAGGCTTCCCACTCCCCTAGGAGCAACAGTTCAAGATATCAACACACTCCACGGTTGAAGGTCTCCAAGAAAGATGTCACTTACACAGTCACTGGATAGAAGAACATGTTATTCCCATAGAGGAGAGACAGAGCAAGATCAGCTTCAGCGGTGGGTCCTGGTCCCTCCTGGCCAGCAGATCTCGTCCTGCAGCTGATGCTGGGGATGGTCTGCGTGCATCCTTCTCAAGCTGTGAGACAAGGACCCGATTCCCTCCCACCAGGAATGCATATAGTAGCGGGGCTGACCAGGTGCTGTATGACACACAGACTTAAGCACATCAAAGAAGCGCACATGTAGTCTGAAATAGGAAAAGATGTTCCCACACGATGTGATAAGCTCAGCACAAGCTGGTAAGGAGGTAGTCTAGGTTCCAGGGCCAAGGACCATTCTTACATGACCATGCAGGAGTTGAAAAACTGCATGCCCATGATGGCCTTTCTCAATGACTATCTCCCAGAATCATGAGATTGTTAAAGTTGAAGGAGGTCTTTGGGGTCATTCCCCATCCATACAATTCGCCTATTGTATACTATAGAATTTGGTTGCCAGGCATCAGGATGATGCTCCATTAGCTGCCCCAATTCTTATGCCATGTCTTACTGAATCCACCCAGTTACCAAGCATCCTTGTGTCTAGTGAAAACAGCTAGTCAGCTCAAATTCTGACACTTGAGAGACTGAATACACAGACAGACCAAATATGACAACAGGACTCTAACCCACAAATTGTGCAGCAACAAATCCATGAAATTAACCTCAACCCATGTCACAATCCGTCCAGAATGATCGGGTCTTGTTCAATGACTACCAACTCCCCTATTTTTTTTTTAATCCCTGTTTACAATTCAGGACCAACCAGAGTTTGCTAAATATGCTTTCCAAACCAACTTCATAAGATGGCCCACTTCTAGTTAGCCAGCCTCTAGCTTTCTCATGCCCAAACCCTCCAATCAGAGTACAAGTGAAGCGTTCTCTTTATTACACTACAAAGCTTTCCACTCCCCTACCTGCCTTTGAGTCTCTGCCAAATGCCAGTGAAGGTGGCTGACTCCCTTGCTATAGCTAGCTGTGAATAAAATAGCCTCTGTTTGTTCTCATTTGGCTGGTCTTCATTCATTTCCATATACTAGTGGACAACGAGTTAAACGAATTTGAAATCATCTCATAGGTCATGGACTTGGTAAAATGAAACTCATAACTAGGGTGCCTGGGTGGCTCAGTTGGTTAAGTGTCTGCCTTCAGCTCAGGTCATGATCTCAGGGTCCTGGGATTGAGCCCCTGCATTGGACTCCCTGCTCAGTGGGGAGTCTGCTTCTCCCTCTCCCGCTGCCTTTCCCCCTGCTTATGCTTTCTCTCTCGTTCTTTCTCTCTCAATTAAAGAAAATCTTTTAAAAAATTTTTAAAAAGAAACTCATAACTAAAATATCTTGAAAGTAGTCTGGGGAGAATAGAAATGCATTTTAATATTTTTTTCCAGTTTCATTGAGTCATAATTGACATATAACACTGCATTAGTTTAAGATTTACAACATAATGGGGGCGCCTGGGTGGCACAGCGGTTAAGCACCTGCCTTCGGCTCAGGGTCTGATCCCAGCGTTATGGGATCGAGCCCCACATCAGGCTCCTCTGCTATGAGCCTGCTTCTTCCTCTCCCACTCTCCCTGCTTGTGTTCCCTCTCTCGCTGGCTGTCTCTATCTCTGTCAAATAAATAAATAAAATCTTAAAAAAAAAAAGATTTACAACATAATGATTTGATATATGTATATATTGCCAAATGATTACCACATTAAGTTTGGTTAATATCCATCTCCTCACATAGTTATGATTTTTTTCTTGTGATAAGAACTTCTAAGATCTAATCTCTTAGCAACTTTCAGATATACTATATAGTATTGTTAACTGCAGTTATATATAAAATAGCAAATATTGTATGTTTGAAAGTTATGTACAGGCTGTACCTTACATCCACAGAACTTCCTTATCATTTAACTGAAAATTTGTACCTTTTGACCACCTTCACCTGTACCTTTCCCCCGCATACCACCCCTGCTTCTGGACTATCAATCTCTTCTCTGTTTCTGTGAGATCAGTTTTTTAAAATTCCACATACAAGTGAAATCATACAGTACTTGTCTTTCTCCGTCTGATTTATTTCACTTAGCACAATGTCCTCAAGGTCCATCATATTGTTGTGAATGACAGGAATTCCTTTTTTATGACTGAATAATATTTCATTGTATAACAATACCATATTTTCTTAGTTTATTTCCATGTCTTGACTATTGTGAATAATGCTGCCATGAACATGAGGGTGCAGATATCTCTTCAAGATGGTGATTTCAGGCACCTGGGTGGCTCAGTTGTTTAAGCGACTGCCTTCAGCTCAGATCATGATCCTGGAGTCTTAGGATCGAGTCTTATGTCGGTCTTCCTGCTCAGCAGGGAGTCTGCTTTCCCTCTGATCCTCCCCCATCTCATGCTCTCTCTCTCTCAAATAAATAAATTTTAAAAATCTTAAAAAAAAAAAGATAGTGATTTCATTTCCTTCAGATATATACCTGGAAGTGGAATTGCTGGATTATACTGTAGTTCTATTTTTAATTTTTTTGAGGACCGTTCATACTGTTTTCCACAGTGGCTGCACCAATCTATATTTCCATCAACAGGGCACAAGGATTCCCTTTCTTCCACAATCACTCCAACACCTGTTATCTCTTTTCTTCTGGATAATAGCCATTCTAACAGGTGTGAAGTGATCTCATTGTAGTTTTGATTTGTATTTCCCCTGATAATTATTGATGTTGAGTCCCTTTTTATGTACCTATTGGACATTTGTATGTCTTCTTGGGAAACTGACTATTCAGTTCTCCTTAATTTTTTAAAACAATTTATTTATTTATTTGACAGAGAGACAGAGAGCATGGGACACAGGGAAGGACAATGGGACAGGGAAAGAAATCCTCAAGCAGACTTCCTGATGAGCACAGAGCCTGATTAAGTTCCATCCCGGGACCCTGAGATCATGACCTGAGCCAAAATCAAGAGTCAGACACTCAACTGATTGAGTCACTCAGGCGCCCCTTCTCTCCCTAATTTTTAATTGGATTTTGTTTGTTTGTTTGTTGTCATTAGTTTGTTTTGCTATTGAGTTGTATAGAACGTCATTTAGAAATTATTTAAGTTGTATGGAAATTCATGGTAATGTGACCAGCCATACAGCAGAGAAAATTTGGCTATACGGGTAAAAGGAAAGAGAAAGACACACGCTATTTCTGCAGGATATGCTAGACCACCACGCCAGATTAAACGTAAAGGTAATATTTTCATAATACAGGTTATAAAACTGGCAAAAAGACAAATTCTAGTAAAAGATGTAATATGAAATATCTGCTAGAAATCAAATTCTTTTCAAAGTAGGGAATCAATGCATTTCCACTTGCTTTGCAAATATAATAAAACCACAAAACCCAAAGATTGTGTGGAAGGGGGTAGGAATCAAAGCTAATAGTTATCCTCTTATTATAAAGTTTTGAAAATATGGGAGGAACTGAATGAATTGAATTGAATTGAACTGGAGAATGCAAAGATTTGCAAGCAACAGACTAGAAAGACAGCTGGATCTAAGCAGAGTTTTTCTATAATAGTCTTATAAAAATCAGATCATTGTTGGAGATACAACAGCCCATTTTTTTCTTCTATTGAGCACTACGGCTAAAAATATCCTTACATTTACATATAAAGCAGTGAGGTCTAAAGTTATGTTATTTTAGCATATGGTCCTATTTCTGAAAGGCTAATTTGGTAGATATTTTAGGCAGTTAGTGTAAACATTGAAATAAGAAAACCCATCACCTACATGCTACAACAGCTATATTTCCCACTTAATGTTTTCAAATGATCCACACTTCATTTAAATCAACTTTTATTTTCTGTTGTCCTATTATCACTTTACTGAATCAACTTATGAAGCTTGTATTTAAAAAACAACGTTGCTCATGATTTCAGTAGCTCCGTAATCAGTCCTTTCTAACCAGATGGAAAGAAATGAATCTTGAGATCAAGGGCCAAGTCTTTTTTTTTTTTTAAAGATTTTATTTATTTATTTGACAGAGATAGAGACAGCCAGCGAGAGAGGGAACACAAGTAGGGGGAGTGGGAGAGGAAGAAACAGGCTCATAGCGGAGGAGCCCGCTGTGGGGCTCGATCCCACAATGCCGGGATCACGCCCTGAGCCGAAGGCAGACGCTTAACCGCTGTGCCACCCAGGCGCCCCAAGGGCCAAGTCTTAGGTCATCCAACTGCATCTCTCAGCATACATACATTCTAGTATTTCAGCTGTCACTGCACCTTAATGTAACAGCCACTGATATGAAGAGAACATACTATAAAAAGCATCTCAGACCATATCTGCACCAAGCAAATTATTAGCGTTGCAGACTGAGTTCTTTTGTTTTCATTGAAAGATCAAAATTATTCTATTTTTTTTTGACAGGTAAATACAGTTCACCAAATAAATATTTGCAATCACTAAGTAAATACCTGGATATTAACTATGCCTAAGAACTGTGCTTGTTACTATAAAACAGGCTGAAGAAAAGATGGGAAATTTATTTTCTAAGTTTCCCAAATTTTAAAATGTATTACCTATAAATGTTTCTCTTCGAGGCATCTGATCTATGTATCTTAGAATGCCA
Source organism: Ursus arctos (assembly GCF_023065955.2). NCBI lineage: Eukaryota > Metazoa > Chordata > Mammalia > Carnivora > Ursidae > Ursus > Ursus arctos. The sequence continues at coordinate 1,774,670 of NW_026623050.1, forward strand.
TAAAAAGGGCTACATTTTTGTTCATTTAGCATAAGTTCTTTGAAACTTTGGCCAAACCAATTCAACTTTTTAAAAATTAAAATAAATATTTCTCCAATGTGTTTTTAGGGGGCTTACATTATCTGGAAAACGCATTTGAAGCAGTACCTAGAAAGTACAACCTGACAAGCAGAAAATGTTGATTTTGTGACTAGTTCCCTTGTTTAGTATACGGGCATCTGGGTGTCTGATGAAACGCGCATTAAGATGTTACTCTCTCCACCAAAGCCCCAGTTCTCTGTGTGGGCACACAGCACTTCCATGACTGGGAGGCTACTGACTGTGAAATGCACCATTGATTCAGTAACAGATATTTGGGGAAAAAGAAACCACTCTATAAAATGTACACATGGTTATAAATGTTAAAATAGAGACAAGGTAAACCTTAGAATCCAGGTAATGTAATATTCTCATAAACATGCATGTACATACATATATAATACATTTTTTCTCCTAAGCATACCTATTATATATGTTCATCTCTCTCTCTCTCTCTCTCTCTCTCACACACACACACACACACAAACACACACATCACATATGGGGGAAAACCTCCAACATCACAGTAAATATATTTCAATCTCACATCTTGACTAACACATGCCATCAGTAGAAGCACGCTTTTCACATAAGTGATGCAATTCCACAGTTTGGGTGCCGTTTTCCAGGCTTTAAATATTACAGTGCAAATGATGATTTCAGTGTGACAATATTGTGGGGAGTTGAAATTTACAGCAGTCGGGAAATTCCCAAACTACGTGAAGAACATCTAAATATCACATGTGCACACAATGAGTAAGTATAAATAAAAACGAATGATTTTTTTTAAAAGATTTATTTGTCAGAGAGAGAGAGATGGAGCACAAGCAGGGGGAGCAGCAGGCAGACGTGGACTCCCCAATGAGCAGGGAGCCCGATGTGGGACCCGATCCCAGGACCCTATCCCAGGACTCTGGGATCATGACCTGAGCTGAAAGCAGACACTTAACTGACTGAGCCGTGCAAGTGTCCCAATAAAGAATGATCTTTTTTTTTTTTTTTAAAGATTTTATTTATTTATTTGACACAGAGACAGCCCCAGTCAGAGAGACACAAGCAGGGGGAGTGGGAGAGGAAGAAGCAGGCTCCCAGTGGAGGAGCCTGATGTGGGGCTCGATCCCGGAACACTGGGATCACGCCCTTGAGCCGAAGGCAGATGCTTAACGACTGAGCCACCCAGGCGCTCCCCCCCAATAAAGAATGATCTTAACGTTGTTGATTTTCATTGTGTTTAGAGGCACTTAAATCATATCACAAATGAAACTGCATTACTTCTATATTGATTTTTATCATTTTAGTTATTTAGGGCCAATCACTTTCTAAAACTCTAAATAAAGAGGTTATATGTGACATTTTTTAGGGGAAAGTTAAACATAACCACAGGAGGAAAATATAAGGAAAATATAAAGATGACATAGCCATCTGTCAGCCTCCCAAAGGACACGTTGGTTTTCATGATGGTGTTTCCTGTTTTCTTTTTCAGCGCGTGATTTGACGGCATGCTGTTCAGTTAGCAACAGTCAGGTATAGGTTTGAGACAGACACTACTGATAATAGTTAACTGCCTTTAGGTATCCCTAATATATACCCTGGCTTATCCTGAAAGATTTTGGACAATGGTTAAAACTTTAAAGCACAGGTTTAACCCCAGAAAAGAATCTCAAAGCTACTGAAGATAGACTTTTTACATACATGTACATATATATACCTGTATTTTAAATGCAAGGCAAAATATTGTATAGACAAAATCATTAGAGAAAGTAAAGACTTCTGGTTCTAGGAGATAATGTACCAGGATTATCTTAAACTATCCCATGACAAACAACCAGAAATGTCAGATAAAATAAAGCAGTATTATTTTGTAAGTGTACAGAAGTCTCTGTAAGAAACAGAAATCCTTGGATGCTAAAAATGAAGAGGGAACTGAAGACCTGAGAGGTAAGAATGTTCTCTGATACAAATAATCCAATTAAAAATGGGCAGAAGATATGAACAGATATTTCTTCAAAGACATACAGATGGCCAACAGACACATGAAAAGATTCTCAACATCACTCAGCTGCAGAGAAATGCAAATGGAAACCACAATGAGATACCACCTCACACCTGTCAGAATGGCTAAAATCAAAAACACGAGAAACAACAAGTGTTGGCGAGGATGTGGAGAAAAAGGAACTCTCAGGCACTGTTGGTGGGAATGCAAACTGGTGCAGCCACTGTGGAAAACAGCATAGAGAGTAATTATACTACCGGATCTTCTTTTACCCAAAGAATACAAAAACACTAATTCAAAGTGATACACGCATCCCTATGTTTATTGCAACATTATTTACAGTAGCCAAGAAATGGAAGCAACCTAAGTGTCCATCAATAGATGAATGGATAAAGAAGATGTGGTACATATATACACAAGGAACAAAAGAATGAAATCCTGCCATTTGCAACAACGTGGGTGGATCCAGAGAGTATAATGCTAAGTGAAATAAGTCAGTCAGAGAAAGACAAATACCATATGATTTCATTCCTCTGTGGAATTTAAGAAACAAAACAAATGAACAAAGGGGAAAAAGAGAGAGACAGAAATCCCCAAACAGATTCTTAACTATAGAGAAAAAACAGATGGCTGGTTACCAGAGAAGAGATGGGTGGGAGGATGGGTGAAATAGGTGAAGCAGATTAAGAGTACATTTATCGGGGCGCCTGGGTCTCTCGGTTGTTAAGCGTCTGCCTTCGGCTCAGGGCATGATGCCAGCATTCTGGGATGGAGCCCCACATCAGGCTCCTCTGCTGGGAGCCTGCTTCTACCTCTCCCACTCCCCCTGCTTGTGTTCCCTCTCTCAGCTGGCTGTCCCTCTCTCTGTCAAATAAATAAATAAAATCTTTAAAAATATACATATATTACTGAGCAATATACAGAACTGTTGACTCACTATACTGTACACCTGAAATGAATATGTTAACTACACTGGAACATATATATATATGTATATATATACATATATATATATGAAAGAATGTGCTTTGATAAAGGGGTTATTCTAGAAAATAGCTATCCATTGCAGTAACCTAAGAGCTTCAGTAATTTTTCCTTTTATGTTGACTTAAATTTCTTTAAATCTTCTTAAAATTGTAAATCTGATGTGCACATATTTTAAGCGTGTAATTTGATGAGTTTAAAGAAATGTATATATCCATGTAACCAATCAAGATATAGAACATCTCCACCCCAGAAAGTTCCCTTAGCCCCTTTCCAGGCAATCTCTACATCCACAGGCAATTATTGTTCTCATTCCAATCACCACAGATTCCTATCACCATGTTCTTGAATTGTACATAAATGGAATCACAATGTATGTATTTTTTTATGTGTGGTTCCTATAAACGGCACAGGAAGATCCAGATTTCTATGCCCAATGGGGTTGCTTAACTCCAACAAAATTTAATAATGGCAAAGGGTTTTTTTTGCCTTTTTTTTTTTTTTTTGAGGATGGCAGTCTTACACTCTACTATACTGTAAAGGGAATACAGAGGATTCCAGTATCAATCTCCTGTTCCACCTCATTAAGAGGCTGTTAGAGCCCTTAACCAGTGTGGATAGAGAATAACCTCTGTATTGGTCCCATCTGTATGGTGCAAGTGATTTCTGTCACACAGGTACGGATCAGGTATGGATCTGTGCGCGAACGCTGACCTTTTGTTCAAAGGTTGTAGTTTCAGGATTTGGTCTTACAGGATGCACTTACTTATAGATTGCCTTCAGGCATGGAGCCTTTGGTATTTTGCTAACCTGAGAAATCCTGCAGCTTCACATTTCTTTTTTTTTTTTTTCTTAAAGAGTTTATTTATTTATTTATTTGACAGAGAGAGACAGCCAGAGAGAGAAGGAACACAAGCAGGGGGAGTGGGAGAGGAAGAAGCAGGCTCCCAGCAGAGGAGCCTGATGCGGGGCTGGATCCCAGAACCCTGAGCCGAAGGCAGCCGCTTAACGACTGCGCCACCCAGGCGCCCCAGCTTCACGTTTCTAACACAGGTTCGCTGGGTCTTCTCCTTCTCTGGAGCTGGGGATGAGGCAGGTTTCACTCTGTCTTCCTGGGACAAAGATATGGAAAGGCTTTGCTATCTAGTTTCCTTATACGATATCTAACTGGGGGCCGCCTGGGTGGTCCAGTCTGTTAGCGTCTGCGGCTCAGGTCATGATCCCGGGGTCCTGGGAGGTAATTCCACGTCAGGCTCCCTGCTCAGCAGGGAGTCTGCTTCTCCCTCTGCCTCTGCCTGCCGCTTGTACTCTCTCTCTCTCTCAAATAAATGAATAAAAATCTTTAAAAAATATATCTTACTCTTGAAGAAGCTTTTGTGCAACACCTTTATGCTTCCTCCAATCAACAATTGCTTCTATTTAATTAATTTTCTTCCGAAATTATATTGGGTTACTACACTGCAAGCAGCCTGGAACAGTGGGAGGCTGTGACAGGGACCCTAGACTGGTTCCTCTCACCCTTTCTAAAGATGGTGGTGATGACAGTGGCCTAGAAATGTTATGGCATTTCTTTGTCTCTCCAGATACAGGAATTTAATTTTTAAAAGACGCCTATGGAGACGGAGTGTCTGGGTGGTTCAGTGGGTTTAGCATCTGACTCTTGGTTTCTGCTCAGGTCATGATCTCACGGTTATGGGTTCCAGCCCCGTGATGGCTCCATGCTCAGCGCAGAGTCTGCTTGGGATTCTCTCCCTTCCCCTCTCCCTCCTCCTTTGCCCCTCTACCCACGCACACTCTTTCTCTAAAATAAATAAACAGAACCTTTTAAAAAATGCCTGCAGAGAAGCTACGATACCCAACTGTAAACCCCCACCTTGGATCTTCGGCATTCAAGTGAGTGAGTGAGTGGCGCTTAGTAGGTAATGACTGGTGCCCGCCCCGAGCTGCGTACGAAGCTGCAGGACGGCTGGCACCCTTCAGGTGCTCCAAACAAGTGAGCACATGATCAGTAAACTGCCCTGCTGAGTTGTTAAATGGGGCTGTGCTAGCTTCCCGGGCTTGAAAAGAAACGCGGGCGATGACATCCTAGCAAGGCTCGGCCCGCATAGTAAGCCCGTGACCTTAGCTGGTGAGCTCTCTCAGCTCCTCTCCCCAGGCGCACACCTGTCAATATGTGCACCTCTTTTCTCCCAGTGGTCAAACTCTAGATGTTTAGTCAGTCCATGATGGCAAAGGTCTTCCTTGTTTGAAGCTCCAGGCAGGATTTAATTACAGCTGCTCAGGGCTGGAATGGCCTTAAAGGTCTGGCTAAATCAAAGCTGCTGGGATTCAGATTTGTGCTTTGTGACATCTCAGTCTAAGATGCACTGGACGCCTTCCCTATCACAGTGGGTGAAGCACAGTGCTGCTTAACCCACAGCAGGAGGAATGGAGACATCGAAGCTCAGGGGGAGGAGGAAACAGGCCGGTGAGGACAAGGGCACTGGGACAGAACTGGGGAGGGCAGTGAGAAGTTCAAGACCTCTGAGGCTGGGAGATCACAGCGAAGACCGAAAAGAAGGAGCAGAACAGGACCCGGAGAGGGCCATGACTGGGAACCACAAGCAGAAGAGAGGTCTGTGATGGGCCTTACCCCAGCGGGCACTCCGTTAGCAGGAGGGGGCTACTGTGCAGATGCCAGAGGCCTCCCTCTTGGCTGGGTCTGTGGCGGCTGAGTGAGGAGTCAGCACCGGGCAGTTGTTCAACATTTTTTGAAGCCAAGTCTCTAGTTATTTCTGAAAAAAGAAAAAAAAAATTGAGGAAGAGCTGTGTTTTTTCCTTCAGAACTGATATGAGTGAACCCATTATGTGGTTCACTAATAAAAGCAATCACAACCTAAGAGCAGCCAGTGTGGGGTTGAGGAATGAATGCTACTTTAATACATTTGCTCCGTCTGTGCTGCTGCTGACAGTGCTGGCAAAGGGTAGGTATGGTCTGTGCAGCAGCAAGACATAAGGATTTGTCAACCCCCCCACCCCCCCCGGAAAGACATTTCAGAAAGTCGAGTGGGGCTTTCACTCATTTAAGGGACCAGAGAGTGTTAGCTTACGCCCTACGTGTATTTCAGGAACAGACAAAAACGCATGTCTCAGCACGTGCCTCCCCACACCCCCAGTGCCTCCGTCTTGTTTCTGGTGGCACGGAACTGCACACACCAGCCAGTCCCTCCCCTTTCCCAAAATCTGGGTCCACCCTTCAGGACAGCAGCTCTGTGCATGAACAGTCCCTGGCACATGCATTGTACTCAAATATCCTGGTTCAGATCCTGGCTTCACCGCTTACTGGTGTATAAACTTTGGATGTGCTTTTTTGGGTTCTTTTTAAAGGGAGAGCATGTGGGCACGGTGTGTGTGTGTGTAGGGGCAGAGGCAGAGGGAGAGAGAGAATCTTCAGCAGACTCCATGTATAGCGCAGAGCCTGATGCGGGGATCATTCTCACGACCCCGAGATCATGACCTGAGCTGAAACCAAGAGTCGATGCTTAACCGACTGAGCCACCCAGGTGCCACAAGGATGTGCTTCTTAATGGAAGCTTCAATTTCTTCATCTACAAAACAGAAAATATAGGACCGTAGAGTCATTGTGAGAATCACATGTAATCATTTATGTAAAACACATACCGCAGTATCTGAGGCATAAGTGCTCAATAAATAGCCCCCTCATCATCATTGTCTCAGGTCTTTTCCCCACTCAGTTTATGCCTGCTCTAGGTCTTTCTCCCTCGACTTACAGGGACGGAGCTGGCAACAACGGCCCCATCTCATGCACTGTCTCTGACATCAGTCTGCTAAAGCAAGGTGTGCCCAAGCACAGCATTCCAACAATACCTTGAAACATTCTTGACCAGATCTTTTGAACATTTTAGAGATTTTATTTATTTGACAGAGAGAGAGAGAGCATACACAAATGGCAGGAGGGGCAGTGGGAGAGGGAGAAGCAGCCGCTCCACTGAACAAGGATCCCAATGTGGGGCTCAAAGCCGGGACCCCGGGATCATGACCTGAGCCGAAGGCAGGCACTTAACCGACTGGGCCACCCAGGTGCCCCCTTTTCAAACATTTTAGGCAAAGCAATAAAGCAGGTTTCGATGGTACATATTTATTATACTATTAATCTGTCTGTGGAAGGGTGTGGTATGCTGTTAGGGCACCCTAAAAATTTTTAGCCAAATAAATGATGCCCGGAACTTTTCTGACTAGCAAATCAAGTCATATCTCCTTCTTCATATCAGGTGGCTTCTAAACTTCTGGAAACAGGAGAGCCACTCTGGAATCCAATCTAAGGTGGGAGAGAAGAACATCCATAGGCAAGTCATGGTAACGTCAGGTGATGACGCTGCCATTCAGAGAGATGATGATACTGTAGTGACAGGTACTGTTATACTGAGTCCCCACTCTGTGCCTGGCATTATAGTAGTCAGTTGCCATATCATGGCCTATTTAATCCTCAAAGCAACACCTCGGGAAAGGTCTTAGGACCCCCATGATGTAGATGAGAAAGCTAATGCAGTATGGTTCAGGGTCAACAACCTAGCGAGTGGCAGAGCTACTGTAGGAACTTCTAATTTAGGTCTGCCTGACTCCCAAACTCCTAATCCACACTGGGTTCTAGGAGGCTGGGAGGGGGTGGTAGGAGCCTGCATGAAGAGTGACTGATTTCACAAGGAAGACAGGTGGGGGAAGCATCACAAAGGAGATGAACTTCACCTTATAGAATAAGAAGTTTGCCAGGTCAACAGGAAAGAAAGAGCATTTTAGCAAGAGGCCATGTCGGCAAAGGTGTGGAAGCATGCCGTATTTGGGAAACTGTGACACAGTGGCCCAGTGTGATGGTGGCACTGAGCACATGGGTGGGGCTACAGTCCCTTATAAGTGGATTAGTGTGTCCCAGCGCTGGGACCAGTGCCTCACTTCACTCATGACCTCCAGTGCAGACCATGTTGCCTTGTCCCATCTGGCGCCACATTTTCAATCTGTTTCTGCTTTCCTCAACTCCCAGGGCTGTGCCACCGAATACTGCTCTTTTGAGACAAAGCCCTGGCTTCTTCTCCTGATCAGCATCAATCCCTCCAACTAGTCTGCTTCCAGAAGTTCAAGACAACTGACCCATCCAATCTATCTTGAGACATTATCCATGTGCTATCTGTTTCCTAGTCCCAGAAATGGGCTTGGACTTTACCTTGTAGGCCCATCAGAAATTCTTAAATTGGGATACACGGACAGGCTCCGTGGAATCATGAATCACTAGAATTCCAGGAAAAATACTGTAGCAGAACTATTAAAGGGACATGAAGTTTTCATCAGATTCCCAAAGGGAAATAAGACTTTCTCAAAAGATCAAAACCATAGAAATGCCACACTGTTCAATACTGTAGCCACTAGCAACACATGGTGATTTACATTATCTAAAATTAAATAAAATTAAAAATTCAGTTTCTCAATCTCACTAACCACATTTCAAATGCACATATAGGCATTAGCACAGATTATAGGACATCTCCATCATTGTGGAAAGTTCCATGGGATAGTGCTGGCTTAGACAACGAGGTGCCATGGAGGACGGCAAAGAGGGGAACCATCTGTGGTGTAAAAGGCTAACTAGCAGCAAGTGGAGGACAGATCTGGGGAGGGAAAAGACAGAGCTGCGGAGGCTCTGGGAGGAATCGATCTCATACAGTAGTGATGGGAGTGGAGAGGAGGTCACAAGGATGAGAAATGTGTCAGAGCACTTGAGGAAGAACTGGATAAGGGGATAGAGGCAGAGAAAGAAGTCAAAGCCAACTGTAAGTTTTCTGATTTGGAAAATGCCCACATGGGTTCCTCTCTGGCTTCCCTCTCCCTGCTTCCTCATTCTTTTTCAACACTCTGGGCCAGGTCCTGAGTCAGGGCCCTCACCCTGCCATTCCCTTAGCTTAGAATATTCTTCCAGGGATCCAGATGTCTTCTTTCCTCACCAGCATGAGTGACTAGGAGATGGGGAGACAGTGAATGTCACAGAAACAGGTGTGAGGGTGAAAAAGCTGATGAGTCATTCTGCTGCTGTGAATGTGTGTGTGTGTGTGGGGGGCAACAAAATGCTGAGTCATCACAGATCAGTGATGCATATTCACTAAAGGGCAGATAGTCACCACCAGACCTGGCCCCGGGGCAGCATCTGGAAACAGGGGAAACTGCTCTCTCACCCCAGGTACCCACAGCCCTCAAGTATTCACCATCTTTTCGGGTCTTCTCTCAGGAAATGTCCTGATAAACTTATCAATACTGAGTACTAAGACACTATTATGTACAGTACGTTAGCCAACCCAAATGCTTTTCATTTTAATGTGGGAAAGGGTCCTACGCCTAAGATTGAATCTCTCATGGTGGATTTTTATGCATTGCTGACAGATCTGGTGAGAACACACTTCTCCTACTCCTTCTATCCCTGATACCTCATAGGTGGCCTTCTCATCTCCTCATGAGCTGATTAAAGCAATTTTTGAAAGGCATTTAGCAAAGGGTGGACAGAAAAATTCTTTGTGACTAACTCTCCATTACTCAGAAAATGTAAATGGATCAAACGTCCCCTCCCCTCCCCCTCTGAGCATGTCGGTAATCACAATGTTACTGTATAATGTGAAAATTTCCAAATAGAACTAAACTCAGGTCTATAAATATACATGATTAAGGCTTCAAATATAGCACTGCTTTATTTTCATGGGGGCTATTTCTGTGTGGTGATTGCCTGGCTGATTTGCAATTTCAGAATACAAATGGCTTTTCTCCATAACTAATGGGAAACTTGGCAGGGTGCTGCACACCCAGGCCCTCCTGAAAAAGTCTGTTAAATAGTGGTAAGTGCTCCTCTTCTGAATTACATAAGCAGAGCTGACAAGAGGCAGCAGTACAAGTCCAGAGCCCTGCTAAGGTAAAATAGTGTTTGTTTGGTTTCTCTTCTTATGCTGGAGGAATACTGACTCCTGTGGTGATAAATCATGAACGAGCATGAGCATATATCCCTATGACAGTCTGCATGAAACATACTAGGGTAGAAATTAGGAATAATGCCAATGGAGAGTTCTCTGACACTGGATTGACGAGTAACTAAAAAATGTTTTAATAAGAATGGTGAATACACTCATAACCATGGGGACAGAACCAAAAAAAGGGAATGCCTGAAGTAAGGAGATCTATGGCTCTTATAAGCAAAACACTGACTGAAGAGTTTATTATCTCCATCTATTAGGGAGAACAGTAAGTATGCTCTGTGGTGATCTCAATACCATAAAGCAAGTTTTCTAATATCATCACAGACAGTACAACCCACCTCGGAGCCAGGGCTTTTTAGATAAATATAACAAAATGGTTATATTTTGAAGCAGTTTAGAGAATGATGCACTTTGGAGTCAAAGTTCAAATCCCCACTCTTTCACTTATACATTTTCTGACTTTGGATAAATAAGTCTTAGAGAAGTTTTATACAATGGGGATTTTAAAGTAATACCTGTGTCTTAGGGTTACTGAGAAAATCAAATGAGAGAGCATGTAAAACCACAGTAGATACCCAGTAACCATCTTTAATGTTTTGTCTAAAAGTCTATCTTCAGTGTCTCTCATTGATTTGTGGGTCTCTTCCTCCTGGCTCCGTGGCTCCTCTTCCTGGAGAACCTTAAAACATTTCTTTCTGCCAGACACTTTTAAGGATGTAGTCAGGCCAGACGTTGAATTAGAACTCAAGTCAATGGCAGGGCCCCAAACCTTGTGTGGAAGAAACAGGTCTTGCTATAGTGGTTGTAGCGAATTAAGATAGAACTTCAGATAAGGAGGCAGAATTAGGGGGAAGTTAATCAAGTTTGGGTTTTAAGACTCTTCTTGGATGACCCCTTCTAAGACCTTATACCCAATTTTGTATTCATAAATTTGCATTGTTTTTCTTAAAGATGGCCCTTAAAATTGTATACGCTTTGGGCCCACCAAAACTCGCAAGTGCTCCTGTCTATTGCATAAGCTGTAAGCCCACCTGGCAGCAGGGCTGACCTGAAGCTGGGGGTTGCAGGGCTAGCCCTGAGTGTCTGCCTTGCACCGTCTGCTGATGAGTCCCAGGACTGGTCAGAGCTCAGGGATAAGGCCACACCTGCAGGTGGGTCTAGAGGTTCCTAGATGAAAAGAAGAGCCAAGTGGTATTAGGAATGAGGTAGGGTCTGACCAAGCTGAGGATTAAGGGTAATTTTTCTGCAACAGTACAACTAAAGAGTCTGCTAACGTGAAATAGTGTTTGTTTGGTTTTTCTTCTTATGCTAGAGGGATACTGACTTAGAAGTTAAAGTTCCGTAAAAGAAATAAGATGTGACAAAAATAGGTACAAAAAGGCATTAAATTAGTGTTTCTCAAATGTGATCCAGTCTGGCTCTGATGCTGTAGCCAGACCAGTACCACTGACAACCATTTATAAAGGTAGATTAAAGAAAAAAAAAATCTTCTAGAAGGCACTGGAAACCTGCTGAGATACCCAGGACTTGCGGGAAGGGAAGCTGGGAAATCCTAACTTTTTGCACGTATTTTCCTAGGGGCATGCAGTGGACTGAATGTTTGTGTCCTTCCCAAATTCATATGTTGAGATGTGAACCCCCAAGTCTTAGTATTTGGAGGTGGGGCCTGGGGGAGGTGATTAGGTCATTGAGGGTGGAGCCCTTATGCATGAGATGAGTCCTCTTACAAAAGGGACTACAGAAAACATTCTTGCCCTCTTTCTAACATGTGAGGTCTCAGTGAAAAGACTGTACTTTATGAAACAAAATAGGTCTTCACCAGACCCAAATCTGCTGGCACACAGATCTTGGACTCTAGCCCCCAGAACTGAGAAATACACGTTTGTCGTTTAAGCCACTCAGTCCACGGTAATTTTGTCATAGCAGTCCAAATGCAGCAAAATAGGGCATTTGGCAATTCTTGGGCAAATCTTGGGGAGATAAATACTGAAGTTTGGGGCTGCCAAGGCAATTAGGACTTAGAATTAAGATCCTAGAGAAAAGTGGAATGCAAAAATGGGAGCCCACAGTCAGCATCAGCTTTCCTCAGGTTATTTACTGATTAAGTTATGCACGACAAGAGTCTTAGAAGGCAAACAGAAACTGGGTGAAATAGCAAGGTAGAATTTTGGGTCGTTTCATAATGCTGTGGAGACAAAAACTGAGTTCAGGACTGGCCACGGAGGACTGGTTCCAGAAATATCCCAGGCCTTCCACTGGGACTTCTAGAGGACTACATCCTAGGACTGAGGGCGAGCCAGAGCTAGCCTGATCTTCCCAGAGACAGCAAGCCAGTCTGGGGGAGGTATGGTCCCAACTAGATTGAAGCAATCTAACGCAGAAGAATTTTTACAAAATTTTATGTTAAAAAAAACCAAGTATAACAACAGTAACACAAAGCAGGAGGATTTAACGTAGTTAGTATTATAAGTCTTAGCATCATCTGGGGAATGGAATAGGTATTAATTCTTAATAGGCTGTAGTAAGTCAAGAATGTCTTTTGTGGGGCACCTGGGTGGCTCATTTGGTTAAAGTGTCCAACTCTTGGTTTCAGCATGGGTCGTGATCTCATGGTCCTGGGATCGGGCCCCAGGTCAGGCTCTGCACTCAGCTCAGAGTCTGCTCGTCCCTCTCCCTCTACCCCTCCCTCCACTTGCACGTTCTCTCACTCTCTCAAATAATCTTAAAAAAAAAAGAATGCCTTTGTCATCTTTAGGATAACTGGCAAGAGAATGTATTATTAAGAAATAGAATGAGGAAAATAATAAAAAATTCTTTATATATACAAAGGAAGTCAAGAAAGAGAAAAAGAACACAAAACATAGGGAAAATTAAATGGTTAAAATAAGCCCAAATATATCAGCAATTATATAAAAGTAAAGTGATCTGCTCTAATTAAAAGACAAAAACCATTACACTAATTATGTGTTGCTTACAACAGATATATCTTAAATATAAGCATGCAGAACGATTGAGTAGGAGGACAGAAAAAGATGTGGCACAAAAAAATCTAACCAAGAGAAAACCGGTACAGTTATATTAATAGAAGACAAGGTAGGGCTTAAAGAGGAACCATTTCCTCCTGATAAAAAAGTCCACGAACCAGGAAGGTGTAATAATTATAAATTTGTATATATTTAATAACATAGTCTCAAAATGCATCAAGCAAGAATTGACAGAAGTAAAAGGAGAAAGCAATGAGTTCACAATCACAGACATGCTCTTGTTGGGCATGCCAAGAATAGAAGACTGCTCTTTATTCAGGTCATTTCTCAAGAGGGCTGAATTCGCAGCAAGCAACCTTGAGGGATGAGGTCAAGTCTCCCTCTGGGACAATAAACAAGCTTGCTTACTGCTTGCTATCTGAGGGCTGGATTCCGCAGTGTTCCTCTGCTACAACACAATCCACTGAGTGTGCCGGCATCCCGTGGGGCCCTCCACGTCACGTCTGTGGGACTTGGGGAGCAAGAGGAACTGATGCAGACAAGCGTGCTGACGCCCCTGCTGCTTGCAGCGCTATGAGTGATGTAGAATTCTGGGTATCACCCGGGAGTTCCACGTCTTCAACGTATTAGCTTACAAGTAGGCAGTCAAACTCCACACCCAACAATATGTTGCTTATGACAGAAACATCCTAAGTATAAGGGCATAGAAAATTTGAGTAAATGGGACACCTGGGTGGCTCAGTTGATTAAGCATCTGCCTTCCGCTCAGGTCATGATCCCAGGGTCCTGGGATGGAGTCCCGCATCCGCTCCTTGCTCAGCGGGGAGCCTGCTTCTCCCTGTGCCTGTCGCTCCCTCTGCTTGTGCTCTCTCTCTCTTTCTCTGACAAATAAATAAAATCTTAAAAAAAAAAGAAAAAGAAAATTTGAGTAAGAGAATGGAAAAAAATATGCCATGCAAAAAGCAACTAAAAGAAAGCTGGTATAGCTATACTGTCAGAATAGGTAGACTTTAAGGCAAGAAGGCATTTCTAAATAATAAAAAAATTCATCTATCAGGAAGGTATAATAATTCTGTTTGTGTGCTTTTAATAACATAGCCTCAAAATACACAAAGCAAAATTTGATAAAACTAAAAGAAGAAATAACATACTGTTTTTTTTTTTTAAACACACCTTTCTCTGTAGCTGACAGAACAAGCAGACACCCCGCCCCCACAAAAAAAAAGGTGAGAATATAAGGGATTTAAAGATAATTAACAAACTTGACCGAATATATATATGTGTGTGTGTGTATATATATATACATACATATATATATAATACATATATTGTTATATAATTATGTATATATTTAATACATATTCTATAAAATGGTACCTAACTACTACGGAATAGTCAATCTTCTCAAGTGCTCATGAAACATGTATACAAAAGTCCTGACAAATTTCAAAAGATTATCATCATACAGAGTATGTTCTCTGACCACAATGAAACAAAGCTAGAATAACAAAAAGATAAGAAAAATGTCCTAGTCCTTGGAAATGAAGTAATGCACTTCCTAAAACGTTTTTTTAAATTGAGGTAAAATTCACATAATATAAAGTTATCCATTTAAAAATGAACAATTCAGTGATGTTTAGTGCATTCACAATATACAACCACCACCTCAACTAAGTTCTAAAACACTTCCAACAAAAATGAAAAAAAAAAAAAAAAAAGGAATAAAAAGAAGTTACAATGGAAATTTAAAAAGCATTTAGAATTAGAAGTTGCTGAAAATATGATATGGTATGTATAGAATATAGCTAAAGCTGTGCTATGAAGATATTATACATTACTTTCGGCAATTTAAATTGGACAAATTCATAGAAAAACACAATTTACCAAACCAACACAATAAGAAACAGAATAGCTCTGTACTATTAAATAAATTAAATTTGAAATTAAAAACCTTTCCATAAAGGAATCCCTAGGCTTCGATGATTTCACTGAATTGTTCCAAAGGTGAATAAAGAATACCAATTTTTACAAAACCTTTTCCAGTGACTAGAAAAAGGAGAAAACACTTTCAACGCAATTTAAGAGGTCAGCATAATCTTGATGCCCAATCTGACAAGAATGATACCATCATAATAATTATAGACCAATCTCTCTCCTAAATATAAATGTAAGAATCCTAATCAAAATATAGCCAACTTAATACAACAATTATTATTTTTTTAAATTAGGAATGTAAGGTTGTTGTCATATTTGAAAAATCAATCAATGTGAGGACTTCTGCTTGTGAAAGAGTAACTCATCATCCCACTATAATCAATTAGAAAACTGGAAAAAATATAGGAAGCAACTATTTTCAGACAGTAAACAACAGGCAGCATAGGTCTGTGATCCCCCAGAGAAAGGATCTAAGGAAGGTGAGCCCGGTGACTGCCCTGGCCCTTGCCCAGAGGCGATTTCCAAACAGCGGCACAGTGAGGAACCTACTGTGAGCAGCCCCACTGAATTTGGGAGCTACAAAGCTGGGCGGGCTGAGCTGGCTAGAATTTGTGGGGCAGACGTACAGGAGGAAAGAGAGCTATGCATACAAAGAACTGGAGAACTCTGAAGAGGGGTCCCCTCAAGTCTTTGGCTGAATACTAACCTCCACATGCACAGGGTACAACTCTATGAGGTCAAGTGAGGAACAACTAACTGCCTGTCAGCTGTAAGCTAAACAATTTCCAGAGCTCGCTCAAGCCTAAGAAGCGTTTAAACTTCTACCAGCCCGAGTACGATCCCTCATTGGACACCTCCGTCAGCGACCCCAGGAAGGGTCACACCTGACGGAACTAAATTAGCCCTGGAGTTAAAGGTACTCAGTATCAGAGCAACAAAGCTTCAAAACAAACATCAAGAAGATTGACCACACAATCCACAGCTGCTTGTCAAAGCAAATTTAAAGGAAGACAGAAAGGGGCGCCTGGGTGGCTCAGCTGGTTAAGCAAACTTGACTCTTGGTTTCAGCTCAGGTCGTGATGCCCAGGTCTTGAGATCAAGATCAAGCCCTGCAGTGGGCTCCGTGCTCAGTGCAGTCTGCCTGAGCTTCTCTTCCTCTCCCTCCCTCTTGGCCCCTGTCCCCACACGCACACACACTCTCTCTAAAATAAATAAATAAATAAATAAATAAATAAATAAATAAATAAATAAATCTTAAAAAAAAAATAAAGACAACAAAATCTAAATATTCAACAACATAGCATTTGCAATTTCCAGGATCCAATAAAAATTACTAGGCATGTAAAGAGTAGCAATTTTGGCCCATAACCAGAAGAAAAAAACAATCAATAGAAAAGCACATCGATGCAATTCACCACATTAATAAAGGAGGAAAGCTTATAATCATCTTGATGAATACAGAAAAAAAATTGTTAAAATTCAACATTCATTCATGTTGAAAAAAACCCACTTGGCACACTAGGAATAGAAGGAAGCTCTTAAAATCCGATACAGAGCATCACAAATGCAACAGCAAACACTGATTAGTGACATAGTGAAAGACCGCCCCAAGAGACTGAGAAAAAACAAAGATACTCATTCTGATGGCCTCTACTCAACATTGTGTTGGAAGGCCTCAGTAGGTTAATAAGGCAGAAAAGGGAATTTACAAGGTATATCATTAAAAAGGAAATAAAAACTATTAAGATTATAAATAGAAATCAAAACACCGTCATTCACAGATGACAAAATTATGTGTGTAAAAAATCCAAAAGAAACCACAGTTAAACTATAAGAAAAAGTAAACTATAAGAAACTATAAGAAGCACATACCAAGTCAACATACAAAAATATATTGTATTTCTATATACCAGTAACAAATACAAAATGTAATAAAATGTAATAAAAAGTACCATTTACAATAGCATAAAAAAAAAATACCTAGGAATAAATTTAACAAAAGGTGGCTAAGATCTTTGTATAGAAAACTACAAAACATCACTGAGATTAAAAGGCTTAAGTAAACAGGAGATGCCGTGTTCCTAGATCGTAAAGATGTCAATTTCCCCCAGATTGATTTATAGATTCAATGCCATCCCAGTAAAAATTTCATCAAGTTTTTCCATTGTTTCTGTTTTTTCTTTGTTGAATTGACGAGATGATTCTAAACTTTATACACAAAGACTAAGGCCAGTATCTTGAAGCATATACACAACCAAACACCACTATTATATAGTGACAGTAATTAAAGCAGTGAAATGTTGACATAAGAAAACTATACAGATGAAACAAGTTCAGAAATAGACTTACCCATAAACTATCACCAGATTTATGACAAAAATGACATTATAGTGTAGCAAGGGAAAAGACGGTCTTCTAATAAATAGTGCTCAACCTTGATCCCTATCTCACACCATATGGAGAAATGTATTTGAAAGTACAAAAAAAAAAAAAAAAGCACATTCTGTATGATTCCATTTATATAAAGCTCAAAACCAAAACGAATCATGGCAGAAGACAGGATATTTATCTGGCAGGGATAATGACTGGTAAGGGGCCTGACAGCAAACTTCTGGAGCTGGCAATGTTCTATTTCTTGATTTGGGTGATGATTATATGACTGTATTCACTTTACAAAAATGTACAGATTTTTTTTTTAAACCTTTTTTTTTTGTTTTTAAAGATTTTATTTATTTATTCGACAGAGATAGAGACAGCCAGCGAGAGAGGGAACACAAGCAGGGGGAGTGGGAGAGGAAGAAGCAGGCTCCCAGCGGAGGAGCCCGATGTGGGGCTCGATCCCAGAACGCCGGGATCACGCCCTGAGCCGAAGGCAGACCCTTAACCGCTGTGCCACCCAGGCGCCCCAAAAATGTACAGATTTGTTCACCTGACTTGTGTACCTTTCCATATATATAATACACTTCACTAAAAAGTCTGCTTAAACACAAGAAAGTAGTCTATACATGGCTGGCATCAAACCAAAGGAGTTTGTACATTTCACAAACAAAATACCCTCCTTCTATTGTCATTTTTTCCCTAAAAATTATGTCAGTGTTTCACACAATGTATTACCAGATATACCCCTTAGGATCTCAAAATGCCTACTGATACATAGCACATCCTGCTTTTTTGCAAGGTCCCATTAACTTAGGAACTCCTCAAAACTGATATTTTCAATCTGTTCTGAGAGTGCCAAATCTGACGTCAGAGATCTTTACATTCCTTTGTCCAGCATTTGACATTTCAGGATAACCAGGTCAGAGTCAGGTGACTCCTGTAATTCAATTCTAGACAAGGACCAATAATTGCACTTCTTATGCCCAATATTAATAGTACTATTGGCAGTTTAAGAGAACCACCTGACCAGTTTAATTCCTGAAGTATCAGCGACTGCCGACATTCATGACTCTTCACCAAAGCTAGGGCTGTATTCCCGCAGAGGAAACACATTCTCTCCTTCCTTAGGTGAGCCCATTCACTTACTAACAGTTCAGCTAGATGAAGAGTTACAATGGTAGCTTCTAAAAAACTTATCACAATTGATTCTGTAATTGTATGCGTGTCTTGCTTTGAGTTAACAATAGATTTTTACTCCTGCGAACTTTAACTCACATAGATTTTTCTTTTCAGCTCCTAAGTGTGCTGAGGGTCCATACAATTAAAACACAGTGGTCCATACAGTTAAAATGGGTGGCTGAAACAGGTAATGTACAATGGCAATTTAAAGACCAGGTTTTGGTAAATCTTACCTTTCCCCCTTACTACATGTTACACTTTTAAAACTGTTGTTTAACCTGTTCTGACTGTGCTTACAAAAAAACCAACAACTTTAAAAAAGTGAGAGGCAAGCAAACCATAAGAGACTCTTAGAGAACGAACTGAGGATTGATGGAGGGAGGTGGGTGGGGGATGGGCTAGATGGCTGATGGGTATTAAGGAGGGGACTTGGTATGATGAGCACTGGTCTTATATGCAAGTGATGAATCACTGAATTCTACTTCTGACACCAATATTGCACTGTATGTTAACTAACTAGAATTTAAATAAAAATTTGAAAAAAAAAAAGAGATTATTTAGAAGGTCTTCCCACACAAAGACTTTAGGCTTTAGCATTTCAGAGACACAGATTAAGTACTGTTTACTAGAGTTTCTTCCCGTTCTATGTTTCTCATACCTTTTTCAGAACAAAACAAGCATTAATTTGGCTTTCACCCATAAGTATAAACATTATAAACATCAAAGCATACTTTCTATAGATGTCTCATATTCTATCCTGATCTTGGCAACCTGGTATGCCTCTGGTGCTCCAACCATGAGAGGAATTCTTTGGGAAGCTAGCCTTACTCATATGCAGAGTGTAGGTGTGGCTCCTTTTACTTTGTCTCAAGCAAATAGGTTTAAAGAACAGCATCCTAAGGGATTTGCCTGAAAGCTGGAGGGTGGTTCTAGTCCCAGTTCAACTAACTGTAGTGTCCTAGGCAAATCACCCAAACCTTTGTGTTCTTTTGTGTTCTTATCTATGAATTAATGGGGTCGTTTCTGGCATTGTTGCCTGTCATACAGTAGGCCCTCAATGGCCTATGAATGCATAAGAATTAAATGCTTTCAAAGACATCTTCCAGCTTTTTTACATATTTAACTCAATTCATTTCTGTGAAAAGTAGTAAGCCAGCAAAATAAAATGCAAATTAACCAGGTCTACTCCTGTTCCACTACTATTCTTGGGACAGTCTGGGATTAGAAGAACCCACAGGAAGGTGCTATTGGAAGCAAAGGGGTAATGAGAATTCAATAGCACAATAAGCACATTTATTCATGAACAACTGAATTAAAAGAAAAAAAACCCCTCCCAAATGGCCATAATGAACCAATGAACTAAAGTAGAAAAAGATAGTATTTTATATAATCAATTCTTATCCAGAACTCTGAATTTTTTGAAAAATGTCAGTAGAATCAATTTCTCAAAAGAGTTTTTTATATTAAACCAGGCATCTCCCAAGGAGAAGCGGCTACCATTGAGGCTCTTGAACTGAGATTTACTGCAAGAAGAGGTAAGTGGTAGGTGAGTGTATTACATAAGCCAAAAATGGAGAGGAAGTCATCTCTGGAGATGAACCAAGAGAGAATTCAACATGTCTGATACAAGGTAACTTTTGGGGTCCTTTATGTTAAACTTTCTTAGGAAGGGGGGATTTTCTTCATTTTCTATATTTGCCTTTATTTTCTTCTATTATTTCTGGCCCATTCTTCTTGCCCATTCTTTTCCTTTCTTGAAACTTAAAACTTTTCAAAGAAACACACATTTAAAGGGCTGGGAAAACAAGGTATATTGGAAATATGAACTGTTCTTACACTGCACGGTAAAGAATGAGAAAGGCCTAGTGTGAAATCCTGGGGTCTAAAATTAAAATCTAAACAGAGAATGCTCAGTGACCTTTTCTTAGGAGGCTCACATGAAAGAATGTCATGGTACACTGATCAAACTTTAATTCATCTGCATTTTCAGGATGTTGCTATTAATACCATATTACACTCAAGAAATTACACTACAATGCGACATTTTGTACAAATCACTTCACCTCTAGTTTCCTCTTTAGCTGTGTTACTTCAGACTCTGGTTAATTAGGAAAAAAAAAAGAGAGAGAGAGAGAGAGAGAGAGTGTGTGTGTGTGTGTGTGTGTGCAGGGGAGGAAAAACTTTAACTTTACCTTTTTAGGGTTGGTGACTGAGGACTGTGAGTTAAATGGACAAAAGACAGGTTAACAGAAGAAGCAAACAAATTTACTTGATATTTAAAACTTTACTTTCATGGGGGCTACACGGAAAAGAAAAACCCCAAGGAAGCTGTTAGGCTCAGAAGCTTATACACTGTTTTAACAAAGAGTGATAAATTGTGACCCAAGCAGGCAAACAAAAAGGGGGGTTGGACTTTTAGAGGTGGCAAATTGAGGGAAAGTAAATATATGGACAAAACTAATGGAAAAGAAGGGTTATTTTAGTAAGGTTTATTTATGTAGACTCATCTCAGTGCCATCTGTTTCTAGTAATAAGGGTTATTTTCCTCTTCCTAGTACAGAAGAGAGGGGACACCTTTACAAATGAAAATTTATGTCACTTTTACAAAGGGACATTGATGCCCTGGTTGTTGCAGAAGCAGAGGACAGAGAATTCTTCCTGCATCTGCTGCTTCTCAATTGCCTTTAGGTTGAAATAATCCTTTTGCCAAAGTGGCATATTTCAGGGTGGCATATTATAATCCCCTTAATTTTCTAAGGGGAAATCAAAGTTCAAGTGCTCCAGTAGAGATACTGGTTCCCAAACTACTGTATTCCACAGTTAGTTTCCTAAAGTGACTTAAAAAAAAAAAAATGCTGGGTTAAACAAAGTTAAACATGATTTTTTTCCCAGCCGGAGTTCTCAGAACCTTTAATTAACTAACAATGCAACATGATTCTGCAAAAAGGGAATAATTTCATTGTGTTCCCCAGGCTTATTTGACCATGGAGCATGTTTTTCAGGATTTTTCAAGACAAGTGTTTTCCTGTAATGTATGTTGAGAAGTAATGCGATTAGCCACCCTTGCATGTAAGGGCAGAAGTTTCAGCAGACACTGAAATAAGTATAAGCCAAACTAACTGAATAAAGGTGGTGCGGTGTCCATCAGCAGGAACCACGCTACTTTCTGAGTCATGCTCCAGGGACTAAGCTCTGGTTTGTCCCTAGGAAGAAAAACTAAAGTGTCCAAAACTTCTGGATCCTATTAAATTAAAACTCCTTCTCGGGCACTGAAGAGTACTGATGGATGAAGAAAAAATGGTCTCACGTGTTCATTCCCATCCTTGGCTCAGTACAGCTCCAGTTGCATTATTCTTAAACATCTATTAACATGATTGCTTCGTAATTACAAAGGCTAACTGCCAAGCCTTTTTCACAGGAAGCAAGGCACTGCTTGTCTTTAGCTGCTCTTCTGGCTCACGCAAAAGGGTCAGCTTTTAAGAAATCTTTTCAATCTTATGGTAACTGAAGAAACATCTCTAAAATGTCATTTGAGTGACTGCAAGGTAAAAAGGAAAAGGCACATTCAAGGCACAGAGCTAACTGAATGCAACAATTAGATGATTTGGAGTTGGGGGAGTGCAGGTCAGATCTGACGGAAGGCATCAGACGCATGATGGTACCTGGTGTCTTCCCTCTGGTTATCCTGTTCTGTCAGAATTTTAATTTCAGCAGAGACCATCCTCAATTCAGATTCCCAATCAGTTGACTTGATCCTCGATCCTCTGTTGTCAACTGCTGCCACGTGTCCCCTTCAACTTCCTCCATGCTCTCGGAATAGGGGCAAAGCTAAGCGCCCAGGTCAGAGGATTGGTTGGCAATATCCTATAATGTCTCAAGGATTTGGGAAGAAAAGGGAGAGAGAAGGACTAGTATCTACTGAGCATCCAGGTGCCAGATATCTTCACAAACATTACTTCATTCACAAATAGACCTTTTTCCAATTTTGAGAAGAAAGAAAACCGGGGCTTAGAAAGGTTCTAAAACGAATCTGAGGTCAAACCAAATGCTGATGAGCAAATGAGGTAAAATTTGAGCCAGGTCTGCATGAGTCCAAAGTCAGTTTTATAATACCATGCTGTTTCCTGACCATAAAAAACTCCACTTATATAGGCGCATGAATGACCCACTTGTGCCATTTTCCTCGGTATCTAGTGCAACATCTCAATTTTTATCATCACACTAACTTCAAGAGACCTGATAATGTTTAGATCATCTCATTCATTTACCCAAATCAATGGAGCTATTTATTCTCAACTGCTGGTAATGAACTTCCTTAACTCAGCATTTTCTGGAAAAAAGTCTAAATACTTGGAATTGCTTCATTTCATGCTCATTCTCTTGCATACATCTTTTTGGTTTGCTTTTAAAAATAGATTCCAAAATTATGACATATTCAGATCTGAAAAACAGGATGGAGGGCAATGAGAACACTAATCTGAAATGGTCACATGGCTGGAGTACCTGTGTCTGTTGTAATCCCGATAGAAAACTCTTGAATTTATGAAGCAATCACGCTTGTGAGCTTGATTGAAAAGAACAGTAAACAAAACACAGCCCTAGGACTGTAGACTTGGATTCTACCCCCTCTTCCACAGTTGCCACCCTGGTTAAGACTATCTGATTCAGTTTCCTCATTATTTAAAATAAGAATTGATCTCTTAAGTTCCTTAAAAATTCCATAATTCTATAGTCAACTATAACTCACTGACCATTCCTGTGAAAAAACAATTTAAAATAACTCAAATCCCAACATGACTGTCCTTTTTAAAATTTCTTTGACAAAGGCGAAGGACTCACCTGTCTTCCAGTTAAATTTTCTCTTTAGCGTGACAAAAAATCAAACAGCAAAGAAAAAAGCAAGTCACTACCTAGACAGAGTGATATATGGTGCCTGGAAAATGGTTTACTTAATGAGAAAGCAGTGTAATAGTTTGCATATTTTGGTTGCAGGTATCATGATTTATATCCTCTAAAGGGTAGAGAGAAAAATCAATCTCTTCCAGGAAACACAGTAATACAGTAAAGCTTCTTTACCTCTCACTTGGCCTGCTACTAGAATATTCACAGAATGAGAATAATTCTGTTGAGTGCTCTTCCTCATACAGATGCCCACAACACCTGCTTCCAAATTCTTAGCATCAGAGAAATTATGTAACACACTATCTGGCTCAATCCTTACTCCGGCGGTACAAATAGACCAAGGTTTCCTAGGACAGTTTCCCTGGCATGCACTTTCCTTTTCCTGTGTTCTGATGCAGTAACACCTTGTTATATGAGGGCCTGACTCGTCTCCACCACAGCTAGGGCCGAGGAAACGCTAGTCGGTCAAAAATATCATTGACTTGATTTTCTCGGTTTCATCTCCTTATGAACTCATTCCTTCAAAACGTCAGGATCAGAAGCATGTCAGTGGCAGTGTGCAGTTGTTGCCTATTTTTTCAAAGGTTCTTTGAACACTGTCAAGCCTTTAGGTGGAGGCATTAGAGGGGATATTTTGGGGAAATGCTCCCCATCAGCCACACCAGCAGATGCCGAAATGGGGAAGAGAAGTAGTGGGCACGTTCTCCCAACCTTCTTCATCTCTTTTCTGGCCACCATGCCCAGGAAACTTTAGAAGCAGAGGTCCCATGTCAGAAAACACTGGTCACACTCACTATCAACCCCAACATCACAGACTCATCACTCTACCTCTCATTCATGCTGAGGACAGGTACAACACTCTCAGAACAATGCTTCTCGAACTACACAGTGCATATAAATCACCTGGGCACTTTGCTGAAAAGGAGATTCGGATTTAATAGGTCTGGGGTAGAGTCCAAACTGCTACAGTTTTAACGGGCCTCAGTGGATGCTGGTTTGCAAACCACACTTGAAAAGCAAGGTCCTAGTATCTCTGCCCTCCCAAATCTTGAGCACATTCTACCTTAAGGTCTCCTTGTGGCTGGTTATCTATCAAGAGACCTAAACAGAGCAGAAGACTCAGAACCTCTGCCTTGTGAGAATTCTATCCTACACGGGGGAGTTAAGTTCACTGACTTTCACTGCCTGGATTCTGGATCTTTCTTCTTGCCCAAATGGATTTGCCAGCTTCTTCTTGCTTAGCTGAATGACATATCCTGACTCAGCCTTACCAGCTTGATTTGATGCCATTCTGCCAGCAGTGCAAACATTAGGTGCACTTACTAAAATACAGATACCTGGGCCCTAACCGTGAGATTTGATTCATTAGGTTTAGACTGGTCCCCAAGAATAAACAGACATCCTAGGTGGTTCTAATACATTATGAGACGTGGAGGAAGGAAACTCAACTGACTGGAGAAATCTGTATCTATCTGTGACTGTTAATGCCTCTGTATCAAGGAAGGCAGCCAAGAAAGGTAGGAAAAAAGGAAACACAACTTGAGTATCTGATACTATGAGAGAAGAAACAACTTCCTCCCAATTAGACCACTTAAGGGCGTTTATAGTTAATTTTGGTGTATTCTGTCCTTTTCTTTAGAGAAGTTCACTGAAAATGGAAAGCACGTCTTGTGTATTTATAGGAAATTCTTTTAATATAGGTATGATTACAGATACATTCAATTATAAAAATATCAAAGGAATGGCTATTTGCCCTTCTGACTGAACAAATGAAACTGAGGTTGTTCACACACATACAATTTTCTTTTAAATACACCCAAGAAGACAAACACTGAGATCGGTTACCAAAAGAACACTAATTAGTACCCTGAAAGAGCAGAGCAAATATAAAATACAAAAAAGTAGCTTTACTTAGACTTTATGAAAGAAATGTCCTCCCTAAGAAAGGCCACGGTTGGGCTACTTGGTCTCCTCTGGGGCCGGTGTGACATCTTGAGGGGCACGAGCCTCTGCTGACACAGCTACAGGTCCTGCCACAGCAGCAGTGGTGTCAGATGCAGCAGGGGTGGCTTCCGAATGAGAACTAGCTCCTGTCTCACTGGGGGTGCTCTCAGTCTGACTGCAGGTGGCCTCAATCCGAGAGGCTGACGATTCTTGACTGGAGGTGGCATCTGTATGACTGGATAGGTCAGTTTGAGCAGGACTGGCCTCTTCTTCGGTTTCCAGCTCTGTTTCCTGACTTTGCAATTCCTCACCTTCTTCTACCATAGCAGGTGGCAGCTGTAATAAAGTCTAATGAAAACCAGAAAACACCAATATGAACTCCAATGAAAAAAACACTGGCTTACAAAGCTAAGCTCTCACATGTACTTACTAATAGCTACCGTTCAATTGAAAGTTCTCTAAAACACTGCTGGCCATTTTATAGTAAAAACATAACTCTGAT
The DNA here is from genome assembly GCF_023065955.2 of Ursus arctos. NCBI lineage: Eukaryota > Metazoa > Chordata > Mammalia > Carnivora > Ursidae > Ursus > Ursus arctos. Next base: position 1,800,557 of record NW_026623050.1, read on the forward strand.
GGCAATGGCCTAGGTCTTGCTGACTCCAAAGATCAAAGTATGTATTAAATCTTCAGAGAAGAAAATAATACGAAAATCTATTAGCTTTTTTAGTAAATAAATTCGCTGTAACACTTCTGCAAAAACAGTGGCTGATTAGGACTAATCCACACAACTGAAGCAAGGGCCAACCTCAATCAAGGAGCCATGTGAAGGGTGGGGAAGAACCAAGCCTTCAGACAAAACCACCGCAGAGAGGGAGCAGCATGGCACGAAGCTTCTGTCCGCACTCAAGCAGAACACGGGAGCAGCTCTCTGTGCTTAGCCTCCCCTTTAGAACGGCTAAAATAAAAAGACCACCCATAACAAGTGCGGGTGGGCATGTGGAGCACCCGCAGCTCTCGCGCACTGCTGCTGGGAGTGCGGTGCAACTACTTCACAAGTGGGTGGGCAGTTTCTTAAAAAGCTGAACACATATTACTCTATTTTTCAGCTATTCTGCTCCTAGGGATTTACCCCGAAGAAAATACAAAGACTGGTACAAGAATGTTCATAGCAGCTTTCTTTGTAATAGCCAAAGTTGGAAAGAACCCAAATGTTCATCAACAGGTCAATGGGTATACCTGGTAGGTCCATATAATGGAATATTATTCGGCAATAAAAAGGAAGGGGCTACAGAAGGAGGGTAAGATCCCTGGCTGCCTAGAAAAGGTGGGAAAGGGACTGGTGAAGGATGAGAAGGGCTACCAAGGGGCACGAGGAAACTTTTGGAGATAATGGGTATGTTCATGATCTTGATTGTGGTGATGGTTTCACAGGTATATACATATGTCAGAACATATTAATTTAGATGCTTTAAAAACGTGGAATTTACTGTAGGCCAAATTACATCTACATAAAGGTGTTATAAAAATATGGATGTTACATGAATAATGGCAACCTTGTTTGGTTTAGCTGGTTTCCCACAAGGAATTGAGTACTTTAAAGGTGTAGTCTGCAAAGAAGACTCCTTCTCCAACAAGAAAAGTAAGAGTGAATTCTGAGAAAGCGCACCTGATGATAATGATGCGTGGTCTGTATCAAATGCAGGTACATGTTGTATACAAAGTTTGCCATCTGGGGCATGTTCTTTATTATCTGTACTTCGTGAGATGGTCGCTCTCCATTCTAGAAGGCAAAGAGAAAGTTAGGGACACTGAAAGATTTGATATGCTAAAAGCGAACATTCCAGGTGCCCATGTCTCCACCTCATGGATAAGCACTACTAGGGTTTGGAAGACATCAGAATAGTACCAGAACGTTAAGATGAAAGTGTGAGAGCCCCATAACGACTTCATAAAGAGAAGAGAGATTCGATTTAAATTTAGCAAAAGGTAGAGACTAGAAGAGAACGAAAGTACTACCTCTTAATTTCAGGCTGGAAAGTAAAACAGGAGTTTGGGTCTAGGAACCCATTTGGAAGAGGAACAGATACATGGTCATTTGAGTAGAGAGAAAAATCAACATGGCCCGAAGTATGATCTCTACTACCTTATATGCTCCAAAGGCAATTTTCAAGTTTATTCAGAAAGAAAATATTAAAACTATTTTCCCTATTTATGTTTTTCTAAAAATAAGCTAACATTACTGTTATTTAATTTACAGAATGTTAGTCATGAGGGTGAATATTCAAAAGGTTTTTTTACTAATGAAGGGCACGGTCGGATACTGAAGTCCAAACTTTGTGGTATGTTTCAGAACTACTGGGGAGGGCTGTTAAACTGTGAGGCTGGCTCCAGCTCCCAGAGACTGAGATTCGGCAGGTCTGACCGAGAACGAGGGGATGCTGATGCAGTAGTTTCTGAACCATCTGAGAAACACTGCTCTACCAGTGCAGGTCAAGTGGTAAAGCGAATGAAGACCATAAAAAACTTGCACTTCTCCCTAAGCCATCCTAAAGATGAACAAGTTTCCTATTTATGGCCAATTATAAACTGTTTACATAGAGTCTCACCCTTTCTTACTGTAGATGACAGTTCAGAAAACCATAAAGGTAAAAAACTTCTATCAAGAGAAGTATTTTTACCATAAAGCAACGAATTAGCGCACATAACGTCAGAAATAGTAAGTGTATTAAATAGTATTTCTCAGAATTAAGCAGGATGGCAGTATCACACGTAGGCAGGTGTTCTTTTGATAGCGGTCACTTTCTGCGAGGGTCACACCTGTGTGCAAAGACTGCCATGCTGTTACAACTACGAAACACGGCCTTCACAACATGGAAGATTTTGTGTTTGGTTTATTTGTTTGCTTATTTTCTGGTGGCTCTGCTGGGAGCTGCCTCTTCTGAGACGCAGGCACTAGCTGTGCAGCCCTCTCTGCCTCCGACACGGGTCTCCTGAGCTGAAGATGGGGAGATGCTCTTAGACCTTAGTCCCCCACGTGTTGGGTAAAGCACTGGTTTTCAAGCCTTCCGTTCACTGGCACTGCCTGATCTCCATGTGCCTCCACTTGCCCCTGCGGCCTCTGCGTAAGAAGACTGTGCCTCAGACCTTGCATTAGGAATCTGCCTGTGTGATAATCAGCCCACAAAAGATTGAAGACTCTGAGCTACAGGACTACGTCCAGATTTCAGAGGCTGACATACAAGGCTTCACATGGCCCCACCCCATCATATCATTCCATCTTATCCTTCTATTCCTCCACAGCAGCATTTCTTAAAAAAAAAAAAAAAAAAAGTACTCAGCCTTAGTATAAAACAGACACACATAATCTCATCTTTTTCTTCAGAGGGAGAGAAAGAAGTGTACTGTGAACATTTAAAACACCTTTATTTAAAACCCAAATGGACCTCTAAGACACTGTATTAAATGAAACATGCAAAGCCCAAAAGTCACAACCTAAAGATGAGTTAGTATGCTAACCTTTATGAAAGAAAGAAAACAATATAAGAAAATAAACACGTATTTGCTTCTTTATGCAAAAGGAGTATAGGAAGGATAAACCTGAAACTAAAGGGACTGGAGAGGCGGGTGGGAAAGGGGAGCAATGAGAAGGGATATGAAAAGGGTAGCAGGGATGAGAAAGGAGGGGAGTGGCACTTCTGAGTATGTCCTTTGTTGCTGTCCCCTCCTACATTCTCCAAAGTGTAGGTTTCTGAAGGGTTCTCCAAGAGCTAAGCCATTTATTACTCTGTTTTAATTAGTTAAGTTCTCCTTAAAGAGCTGAACAGAGGCAGTATAGTACAGTGATTAACATGGATTCTGGCGTCACACTGCCTGGGTTTTCAAATCTTGGATTCTCCATCTATGAGATGCATGACCAAACCACTTAGCTTTGGTAATCCCGTTTCCTCATGTGTAAAATGGGGTTAATAAGAAAACCAACCGAACAGGACTATTAAGTGAGATGAAATGAGATAACGTATGGAAAGACTAACTGCCTGATACATAGCGAATACTCAGTAAACGTCAGCATGTATTATTATTTTGCACAGGAAGTCTAATTCAGTTCCACAGTGTAAGGAGCACTCTACGCCAGTGATCGGATGATCCAGGTGAGGCTGTTCCTAGCTACTGTGGCCGTCTATAGGAAAGTGCTGCTCTACACCATGAAGAAAGAGTCCTACCTTTCTGCTGGTTGGGAAAGGTTCTGTTGGAATTATATGCAAATGAAGTGGACGGGCAGTAAGCTGGCTGAAAGCTGGAGTTAGTTCAAAACAGTTCTGGAAGAGGGATACTCTTGCGAAGATATACAGTCCAAGTCTGGCTCTAGACATGGCCACAACTAAGCGACGGACATCCCTTTGGGAAACAAAAGTAATTAGCATAGTTCAAGATTAATAACATATGTACGCAGCTTTTTTTTAATTTACTTATTCTACTAAATATTCCATTAAGCTATGGCAATAAAAAGTTAAGCTTCTTAAAAACTTGAAGAGAATACATTCAGTTAATCAATATTAAGTGACTAGTTAAACCAAGTAAAGCTACTGCTTTATCACTAACCTCTATGTTGATGTTTATGTTTTTGTGAGGGGAGAAATCATGACTAATGCACTGATTAAAAGGTCTAAGTAGCTACATTAGAATTATGGAACAAGAAGTCAAGTCACAAGAATGTGAAAAAGACAAAAGCACGACACAGTAAGAAAAAAGATGGGAGGGGATGAGGCATTATTCACGTCTTCATACTATGATTTTGGAGATTTTAATTATGTAAATCATAATGATGCCCCATTCAGACAGCAGCTCTAAATCTCAATGCAGAAAAAGAACTGCTTTTTAGAAAAATTCGTCTCCAAATACATGTTTGATAAGTAAGCAAAAATAAACTATTTTAGGATGCAATAGTTTTGAAACAATTTCTCAAAACATTACATCTTTGTTTACTCTTATGTAAAAGTTATCAGTCTAATGGAACTTGATCACTGGGCTAAGCTCCAAATAGATTTTGACTTAATGACAACATTATAACAGCTTGGAGACTTTTCCCTTTATATCTCCTAAATAAAATAATAAATAGCTTGGAGACTTTTCTCTTTATATCTCCCAAATAAAATAATAAAATGAACTCTCATTATATGTTAGTATGTCATATGAGATGAAGGTTTATATAAAACTAAACAGCTGCTTTGTAATAAGAAGATATTATTCCCATAAATCTCTAGCACATAAATACATCACAATAAATGATAAAAATAGATTATTGTTTGTTTTGACAATTCTTAATCCTGGGAGAACAAATGGTTCCTTTATCCTCTAACAGTGAAGCTGAAAGACTGTGTGGGAAAAAAGTCAGAAATCCTGTGCAATGAAAAACATACTCTGAAGACTCTTTTTACCACCTTACCTCTTTTAATTTCTGACACTGTTTCCAACAAATTTAAGATATATATTAAGATTTTATTATAAAATGCTATCTTTTGAGTGTTACTTCAGACTAAAAAGTAAATGTACTAAAATATTTAAGACTCAAAAAATTCAGAAGCAATGACAATAGTTAACTCTATGAAGAATCTGATATTGTTACACTGCAACAAAAAGCTTGCCAAATGCTGCCGTAACAATTAATTATGTTTTAAACTTAAAAAAATTTAAACCCACTAAGCCCAAGAAGTTCAAAATTGAAGCAGATAATACATCTCAATAATATAAAAGTTTTCCTTAGGTACCTCAGATGGCCCACTGCCCTGGTTCGTACTAGAGAAAGAAGAATATAATCATTCTGTTGACCTTGAAATCTGTCAACAGTTGTCACCTAGGAAGAAAAAATGGGAAAAACGGTATATTTTCAAAAGTGCTTAAATAATATGCTAGAAATAAAAATCTTATCATTAAAATAATCAACCTGAAGAGAAAACATGATCATATACTTGGAATTGCGAAAACCAGTTAATGAACACTAGGAAGTAAACCTCAGTAACCAGATTCGGCTATGTCCCTACGTTACTGCACTTACAGCACTGATCTTTACCTCTGCGGACAACCCAGTGACTATCTGTGGAATTAACTGTCTTTCCCCTACTAGACTGCCCAACTCCACGGATGCAGGGACCTGCTAATCTTATTACCTGGTATCCCAGCGTGATGCCCAGCAGTATAACTTAGTATGCTCACTTATTATTTAACATATTCTTAGTTCTCATGGATAGCACCCTTCTGACACACAAAAAATAAGTAATTTTCATAGTGCTTCTTGTTCAGTTTGAAACTATACGTACAACTAGTAAAGTTCATGCAGGTTTCAGTCTGATATTGGCACTCAGGCATTTCTCTTTTTCACTAACTCAACAAAAAAAGTTTAAACGCTTATCTGCACAGGCTATAATTCATGGTCCGTACCTTAAGGAATTTTATAAAACATTTCTTTTTAATCAACTTCACAGAAGTATAATTTACATATAATGAAATGCACTCACTTGAAGTGCCTACTTTGATAAATTTTGACAATATATGCTCCTAGATAAGTGAAGATTTCCATTACCTCAGGGCTCTTTGTAGTCAAAACCATATCCCCAAGCCCTGGGCGAACACTGATCTGCTTTCTGTCACTATGGATTACTTTTTGTCTAAGATTCCTTAAAAATGGAATCGTATTCTTTTTTGTTTGGCTTCTTTCACTTGGCATGTTTTCGAGATTCATCCATGCACTGTGTCCGTTAGAAGTTCCTACCTTTTGACTGTTGAATAGTATTCTGATGAATAGATGTACCACATTTGTTGATCCATCTACCTGTTCACGTCATTTGGGTTGTTTCTGGTTTGGGGTTTTGTTTTGTTTTAAATTTTGATTCCAGTGTAGTTATCATACAGTGTTATATTAGTTTTAGGTGTACAATATAGTGATTCAACAATTCTACACATCACCTGGTGCTCGTCATGGCAAGTGCACTCCTTTTTCCCCAACACCTATTTCACCCAACCGGCCATCCTCCTGCCCATCAGTTTGTTCTCAATAATTGAGTGTTTCTTAATTTGTCTTTTTCCACCCTTTGCTTATTGGTTTTGTTTTTTGAATTCCACATCAGTGAAATCATATGGTATTTGTCTTTCTCTGACTTACTTTGCTTAGCATTACACTCTCTAGCTCCATCCATGTTGTTGCAAACGGCAGGATTTAATTTTAAATGGCTGAACGATACTCCATGTGTGTACGTGTATACACACACACACACACACACTCACATCTTTATTCATTTATCAATCGATGGACACTTGGGCTGCTTCCTTAATCCGGCTATTGTAAATAATGCTGCTATAAACACAGAGGTGTGTGTACCCCTTTGAATTAGTGTTTTTGTATTCTCTGCGTAAATACCCAGTATGTGATTGCTGGATCATAGGGTATTTCTATTTTTAACTTTCTGAGGAACCTCCATACTGTTTTCCACAGTGACTGTAGCAGTTTCCATTTGGTTTGGGGTTATCTTGAATAAAGCTGCAATTCATAGTGTAAGTATTTTTGTGGACATATGTTTTTCACCGCTCTTGAAGGAATATCTAGGAGTGAAATTGCTGAGCTGTATGGTAAGTGTATGTTTAACCTCATGAGAAACTGTCAAACTGTTTTTCAAAGGTGCTGTACCACTCCACACATTGACCAGCGTCGTTCCAGATTCAGAGTTCTAGGTGCTCCCATCTTTGTCAACAACTGGTACACTGTCAATCCTGTCAATTTCAGCCAATCTATTTGGTGTGCAGTGTAACTCACTGTAGTTTTAACCTGCATTCCTCTGACACAGAATGATGGTAAGCACTTTGCATGTGCTTACTGGCCACTGCTATGTCTTCCTGTGTGAAGTGTCTATTCGTTCGCCAATTTTGTATTGGGCTGTCTTTATTTAACAACGACTGTTATAGGAGTTCTTATATTTTGGATTTAAGTCTTTTGCTCTTACGTTTGGATGTAATCCCCGAAAATTTCTGTTGCCAATCTGACCATGTGGAGAGCTTGTCTGAGAACTGGGCTCACACACTCAGAATGGCAGAGCAGAAGGATGAAATGAACCTCGGTCTCTGATGACATCATGGAGTCGCTCTGTAACCCAGCCCTGGAGCCGTTTCACTTTTGTCTTCTTGTTACAAGAGGATAACTTTCCTTTATTATTTAAGTTTTTCTGTTATAAATAAAAGGACTCAGATACTGAGGTTGTTCTACTTCTAAGCTTTCTATATTTCAAAGTTATTAGTTTTTCATTTTTACTTTCTACATGGAGTGTTCAGTGTGTCCTTGCACTCCTTTCAACTGTTTCCATTTCTGTGTTTTTATTTTCTTCTAGCGCACATTTCATCTCTTCCTGAGTTATTAAATTTCTCTGCTTTGTAGTCTTCCCCCATAGAAATGGTTACTTCATTAAACATTTTAAAATTCACAGCCAAATGTGTATTCAAAGTTTTCATCTGTTCCAGGCCAACGTGTTTTTGAAGCAAATGTCTTGTCGGTATGTTTTGATGCCCTCCTTTTTCTCTATATAAATCGAGCTTGAGCTAGGTTCCTTTTTCTCACTATTTAATCGCTGAATAAATGGTTTCTTAGATTACCTATGTGCCAGAGGCTAAGGTGGGGTGAGCTGGATGGCTTCCTAAAGGCTGGGTGGTTTTCACAACAGAAGGTTCTCTTTCCTCTGCTCCTGTAGAGACAAGTCTGCTTTTGGGTGAGCATGGCTCACATGGAGGCTTCTTAGAACCAATTTGGGACCAGAAAGGCTTCTGCTCACCCCAATTCCCACATTCATTGTTCAGTAACAGGAATGTGGCTCTTATGCTTCAGAGTGTGCCACTCACCTTCAGAAAGTGTTTTTGCTGCTTTCAAGACTGCTCCTCTAAATTCTCTTCTTCCCACATTTTCTTCCTGATCTTAGTCACCTGATCTGTGTCATTTCACTAAAAATGTCTTTTGTCTTTCCCTCCTCCCATTTTCCTGTTACTTTTGGATCATTTCCAAGAAAAAGTGAAAGAGCTTCTATACAGCCATGTCTACAATCAAAATCTTAATTTCATCATTAGTAATAGATTTGTTATTCTAACCCTTCAGTCCTTTATTGATATAATCAAGCATCTTCATATTTATTTGATATTACTCCATACTACACAAAAAATAAAAAAAGTATAAAACAATAATCCTCAGGTCTGAAGGTACTCTACAATCTTCCCTCACTCTCAAGAAAGAACACACATACAATAAAAAGCAGTACAAATTATACCTCTGCAAAATAACAAAATAAAAAAATGCCACAATCCTATTTCTACTATAACAGTACATAAATAATATAATTTCATTATCTTTCATTTTATCAACAAAAAGTTTTAGGATCATTTATTTCTGATTACCATAAAAAAAAATCTTCAATGTGGTAATTGAGATAGAAGTTCACAGCAAACCCATAACACTGTCAGACAGGCCTGCGAGAGAATTATTTATAGTTCCTATTATTTCATTTTCTTACGTCTTAAAAGGATATAGCAAAGAGACAAAGTAGAACAATATAAATAACTCGTAATAAAGATAAATTTTCCCATCTTGCCAGCACGATGAGTAAGAGAACCTATCATATTCACAAAACTACCTTATTTGGTCTTCCAATCAATGGATTGCTTCCACATCGTCTATTGATGATGTCACGAATAAGATGCTTCTGCCCATTATATGTTGTCAAAATACTGATCTTATCAGCAGGGTACCCAAGTAAACACATGTACATAAAAAGTGCCACGACATACTCTGCTTCTCCAAGATTCTGTAATGTAAAAATGATCAGATTAGGCATTTATTTTTCTTTTGTTTCAATTTTGCAGAAAGAATGGTTAACTGGCACAATTGTTCATTTATCACACCTCAAGAAGTGAACTCAACTTGGACAAGTGAACAGCTTTCATAAAACTAAAGAATAATCCTATCCTAGGTTAACACTGATAAATAAAAAGAGTATATATGGAATAACCATAAAGTAAAAGTTACCAACTTAAAGGCTTAATATTTCTGGGACCACAACAGTCATAACACCGATCAGTAATACTGTGCTACGGTGTACTGCAACTGGAGGTGTAAAAGAAATCTTAATACAAAGAAGCAAGGTGACCATCTAAGAAGCCAGGAGAAAATCTAGTCTAACAGCCCATGTATCCAGCAGTACTGTAATGGACTCTCAAAATTTGGGGTATTGTTTTTTCTTTTTCCTTACACTTCTTAGTATTTTTTGTGTTTGTTCTCCCCTTATAGAGAGACCACTCTCAGTGGGGAGAGGATGCGGCCTCAAACTGGTTGTCTGGCTTACATTTATGCTTAGCTGAACCTGAAAGCGACGAAGCATACACAAGGCTGCTCTGCCCAGTACAGCAGAGACTAAATTAAAAGCATTAGATGAGAGAAGAAAGTAAAACAAGAACATAAAACATAACATGAAAATCAAAAAAGGAAGACAAGCTGGTTTTCATGTAAAGGCAAAAATAAAATTCTGGAACACCTTCAGGAAAATCATTTAAATATATTCTGGTTCTTGGTTATGCTCTCACAGCTTGAGTTAACCTCTTTCATTTAACTTTTCTAGTTCTTTGGAAGACAGGAGGGAAAAGAAGTCACATGTCTGTAAATCTTTCCACTGTCTGTACTGATAGCAAACTACCTTTATCTAAGCATCAGCTCTATTAGTATAGATAAAAACAAAACAAAAACAACCTTTTGGTGTATATGCTGCTGGATCTTTTTATAGACATTATCTGTATATACTTCTATGTTTTGCTGTTCCTCTTAATAAAATCAGATGGGGCGCCTGGGTGCCTCAGTTGGTTAAGCATCTGACTCTTGATTTCAGCTCAGGTCATGATCTCAGGGTTGTAGGATCAAGCCCTGTGTCAAGCTCCATGCTCGGGGGAGTCTGCTTGAGATTCTCCCCCTCTCCCTCTGCAGCCTGCACTCCCCCACCCCCACTCTCTCTCTCTCCTAATAAATAAATATAAATCTTTAAAAAAAATAGGACACTATAAAATATATTTTGCAACCTAGTTTTTTTCATTTAATATTTAACATAAACATTTTTTCAGTAAACAAAGTTATAATGTTATCATACTCAGTGCCTATTCATTATATGGAATAGGCAATAATGTAATTAATCCCTACTGATAGGTACTTTGGTTTCTCATTTCTAAAATAATATGCAGTGAAAGAAAAAGATCTGATGGACATTTCAGTATATAAGTTTTTGCAAACTTGTCCATTTATTTTTTAGGATAAATTCTTCAGAGTGAGGACACTGCTTTTAATACATACTGACAATCTGTTCACCAAACTGCTTTCCTTCCAGCATTGGTTGAGTATAGAATTTCCCTAAACCTACTCCACACTGAGTATTATCAGAGGTGAAAATGCAGTCCAGTGGCTTATACTTGCTACAAATCTCTTTTTTTGTGAACTGCATATTCTTAACCTTATTCATTTTTCTGTTGGGGTGTTGATTATTTTAAAAAGTGATTTATAGGAGTTCTGTATATATATTCAGAATTCAACCCACAGTCTGTTAAGTCTTGGAAATAAATTTTGGTCTCCAATCAATATTTTTCTTTATGATTTCTGTTTTTGGTAATGAGCTTAAGACCTTTCTTACCCTAACGTTATCTATTATAAATATATATGTACTATGTCTGTATATATTATATATTAAATCAGTATCTTCTTCTTTCTAGTGTGTTTATAGTTTCTTTTCTTTGGTGTATATATCTTGAATCTACCTGAAACAGAAATTTTTGTGTTGTGTGTGAAGTGGGAACTTAATTTTGTTTTTTCAATGGCCAGCCAAATGGTTCAGTATTACTGATTTAGGTAGTAATTCAGCTAGTTAATGCAAAATAAACTTAAAAGTTTTATGTTTTTTCTTACCTGATAAAAATAAGGATTAGGTTCAGACTCTCCCACTCCTTGAAAATCTTCCACATTGATGAGCTGGAAGTCGTAAAGCAGGCCAGCATTTGCTGTACTAAACTCTGGCAAGAGCTGCACGTGGGGTAGGTTTCCCAGATTCTTGTATCGCCAGTTGTAGAGGTTACATAAGCTTTCCAAAGACAACCCCCCGCAACAGGAAATATTAGTGATGCAAAATCTCCTTTTAATATACATAAGGGGGTTCCTAAGGAGCTGTGCTCTTCCTTTTAATTTTCATGTTCACCATTTTGCACTCATCTTTTTAGCAATAATGGTTTTTCAACTTGCCTCCCTGCTTCAAGTGACCAAAGGTCAGAAGACTTGATATTATAGAAATGAAGCTCTATTGTGTTCTGAGGTAAATGCTATCTTTACTCCTTAAATAAAAAAAATTAGGGAAGAGTCTGTAAATTGAGGAATATTTTGAGGTAATTATGAGATAGGGCCTGTACACTTAATGTAAGTAAGAACTGGTGTGTTTTCCTCTTGTTCACCTTTTGCTTTAGATTTCAAAATGATATTCATATTAACGATATATCTTCTGGGGGCATGGAGAAAGAGGAAGGGACCGTGAAAAGAAGCTTTAGTTTACAAGTCATATAAATTAATCTCAGTGAATGAAGTGCAGGAAATAACTCGGTCAGTTCACACGCCATGCAGAAAGCAATACAGGTGCTTTCAGATTTGTAGATGGCAGGTTCCTAGACAACAGAGAACTCTAGAGTCTCTACTGAATATGCTATCAAATAGTTGGATCGTGGAGCTGGGGTCCTTAAATAAAGGAGTACTTAAGGCTCCTTCACCTTGCCCTGGCTCTTCCTTGGGCATCAAGGTCCACAGTAGGAACTCCAACCCGGACAAAGCGAGTGAAGAGAGACTGCTCCATGTTTGAATACTTCTGAAAGGCCATATTCTTAATGACTGGAGGCAACTGGTGATGATCACCGATCATAATCCAGCGTTTCAGTCGGCTAAAACCATCTTGAGGGTTCTAGAAATGAAAAGTGAAGAGATGACAAAATATTCTGATCAATATATTGTCCTTTTAGTCTCTAATTAGTCGCTCAAGAGTCCCGCTATTTAAAAAACGGCTTTATTGGCTTACTAATTCTTATTCAGCAGCTCCACAGAGAGAAAGCTGGAAAATTTACAGAATGACTTGTGAACCACAAATACGTGCCATCACCCTTGTGACTGACAGTGGGTGAGGGAAGGTGGAGGGATTGAGAATGCAAGTGTGGAATTACCCTAATTGACAGGTAAGGCAAGCCAAAGGGGTCTGGGAGACTCAGGTCAGAATTAGGCAAAGGGTGCCCAAGCAGGGAAGTGGACAAATGTCAAAGTAGATGCTTTGTATTACAATTATGCCAAGAGCCAGTCTGAAAACCCCCAAAGCAGTAAAAATTACGTTTTTAATTTCCCATACTACTACTTCGATTTTCTACTTTACACATCTCCTTGTTCCTTGAAACATACCCTGATAAAACGCATGCCAAGTCCCAAATAACTTGGCTTATAAAACAACTTTTAGAACCCAATTTATCTATAAATTAAAGCAGTCTCTATTCTTAAATTGGGAATTCCACATTTTGTTTCTAATTCTTCCACAGTAAAGACTATTGTACGATAAGAAATATTCTTAAACATCGGTATTTAGCTCAGAAAAATTTAGGCATAAAATAAAGAAAAGCAATGTACTCAGTGAACATCAAAAACAATTCTAGAACCAACTCTAACAAAAGAAATGAAAAAAATAGCTCATCTACCCTCCAGACTGCATAACAATGTAATTTTCTTGATTAAAATTACTAAGTCTTTTCAAAACTTAAAGATAAACTACGAATTTTTAAATAGTACTCCCGGAAACAAAACAAACTACTAAATAACCAGTGAATAGATTAAAGGAAGTTTATAGGCTTAAAATAGAATAGCAAACATAATGAAGTTAAAGAGAATATATAATTATGACAATTAGCACCCCAAAACTGTGTAGCTTTTTGACACTGCCCCCCGGAATCCTTCTTTCTTTGTCTCAGATCTCCACTTCTTACCTGTAGAAGAAGGGGTATAAAAGTTTCTATCTCCAGGATCTGTGCAGCCTCTTCCATTAAAATGTTGTCATACTGAGAAATGGAGAAAAACGAAAGCTTGTCAAAAAGACAGCTTGAAAGCCAAACAACTACCACCATAACTATAACAACTATCCAAAAAAAAAAAAAAAAAAAAAAAAACCCAAATAATTTCAGATTAAAAAAAAAATCATACAAATTATTCAAACAGAAAGTTCATGATCTTTTTTATCACGATGCCCCTGCTTTTTTAGTTCAAGTCTGTAACCGCAGGGAAGACCCCTGAACATACAATTCTACCTTGAAGAGATCCTGCATCATTTCTTGCACTGCATACCAATTAAGTTATTTTCAATTCAGTTCATTAAGTTCTACATAAGCAAGAATCTATTTATGATTATATATGAGGTCATTTCCATTGGTACTCTTACCCTAGGTAGCATTTTGGGGTATTTTTTCTCCCCTTATGAATCCCACCCAGCACTTGACGATCTACCTCTGTTACACTTCTGGATTCGGTCTGTCATCAAAGCATGCAATTTTGTCTTCAAAACTCTTTCTCCATTTCTACTACCACCACCACTAAAATCTAAGCCACTGCTCTGACTACTGCCAGAAGTCTTTTACTAGCCCCTCCCCTTCCTGGTTTACCTCCCCTAAAACACTGATACAACTGGCATCAGATCATGTCACCAACTGGTTTCAAACCCTTCATTAGCTTCCAATTACCTTAGGAAAAAAATCCCTGAACATGGCCTGTAAGAGATGTATTAATCTATATTCAATTTGGCCTGTCTTCCTCTCCTATCTTAAATGCCACATTCTCCTTTACTAATTCAACTTCAACCACGTTGGCCTATTTCATTTTCTTAGAAATGGCAAAACCACTCTGGCCTTAGGCCCTCTGCAATACTACTCACTCTTCATTTTTTGTCTGCTTGGGTCTTCCTCATTCTTAAAGTACCAGCTTAAAACCCACTTTATCCACATATTCTCTGACCTCCCAAGTTAAAACTGATTTCACAGAACTCTGTTCCTTTGTCTCACAGCACATCACAATTTGTAGTTCTATCTGTATATTTACTTGTTTGATGCCTGCATCCTTCCACTAGCCCAGTTTCCAGTAGCATCAGGCACTGCACATTTGTAAAATAATGTAAAATCAAGTCTTTCTTCAACATAAGGAAATTTCATTCTCTCTTTGATGATTACTGCTCTCCCATCTGCTCAATTCTCTTCTAGATCTATTCTCAACATGTTTTCCTTCCCCTCCACTTCTAATTCTGCTTGTTACTTAGTGTGACATCCTCTTCCTTGTCTTACTAGTAAAATACCTTCTTTGAGAATCTCACTAAGGACAAATTAGAGTTCCTTTGTTTTGTGTTTTTAAAGTTTTCTCCTCTTATTTTGTTTCCTAGGAAGGTGGAAGGTAGGAGCATATTTACTCTTAATGCTTAATTAACTCTTTTATTTTTTATTTATTTTATTATGATTATTTTTTCAGTTTCAGCTATCCTGCCAGGCTACCCTATTAACTCTGTTTTTAAATGAATTGTTTACATACACTATAATTTCTGTTACTCATTTTTACCAAACTGTGCTTGCATCTCTTTGTCTAAGACAAGTAGCTGACATGAATTTCCATTGGACATCCAAAGATGAAAGTTAAGGTTCAATTTTGTACTGTTATTGAAAATACCTAAAAGTATGTGGACAGGTGTCTTCTCTAGCTCTATCTGATGCTGAATTTCCCTATTACAAGGATTAATTAGGTCATCCTCATGGGAGCTTAGGAGGAGGAGTTCTAGGATCCACATTTTCTCACACATCCCTGTGTGGACTCTGAAGATAACAGACACGATATGCAAAACAGAGTGGCAGCAGCTCAAGATGGCTTAAAGAGCCTGCTCTCTGAAAAATAACTCTGAAAACCTAATGCAATTTAACTTACAAAAAATGTATCTATAGATTCTGCTTTTTAAAAAGTGATTTTAATCACAAAGCAAAATTGTGATTAAACCTCACAACCATATTGGGCATATTAAGGAAGGAAAAGACCACATGACTTTGTATGCATGTCTCCCCGGGGCCTGGCACAGGGTCAAAAGACAATGTTGAAAATGCAAATTTATTTATTTATTTATAAATAAAGATTTTATCTATTTATTTGACAGAAAAAGAGAGAGAGAGCGTAAACAGGGGGAGCGGCAGGCAGGGGGAGTGGCAGGCAGAGGGAGAAGCAGGCTCCCCGCTGAGTAGGGAGCCTGATGTGGGGCTTGATCCCAGAACCCTGGAATCATCACCTGAGCCATAAAGGCAGATGCTTAACCAACTGAGCCACCCAGATGCCCCTAAAATGCAAATTTAACATTCTTTATTGATACAGATAAAAAGAACACAGAAAATACTAAGAGTTGAAAGAATGGTTAATCAGGGGAGTAGGGGACTGCCCTTTCTTCATGTTAAATACTCTACAAGTTTTTAAATGCTTAAACTAGATGTAGGGGAAGTTTGATAAAAATAAAACTTCAAAATTAAAAGTATAAAAGATCTAAGGAATACTATCAGCGCTCATGCTAACTATGTACGTATAGCACTATGTAAGTAAATGGTTAATGGAAGTTTGATAAGCTCCAAGTCGTGTTTTTAAGAATATGATGTGAAAAGCTGCCCAACACCATAAAATGTTAATTATGATTGCATCATTTCCTTTGTTATTAAACTGATATGATTTAATATCAAATACAAAGCATATTGTATATGTCACCTCCAAGAACAAAACAGTTAGGTGAAAAATTCTCACTAATAATTTGCAAAAGGGTAAGTTCACACCACTACCGTAAGTTCACAGTACCTTTTAAGAAATTATCATGCTTGTGCTAACCTTGCAGCTGAGGAACCTTCCATCCAAGACAGCAACTACTCTATCACCTTGAATTTATTTAGCACTTATCCTCCAGTGAGCTCACAACATTTAAAAATTGTCACTTACATTAATAACAAATGCTATGCTAAATTTGAATTCAAACCAGTATGCAAACCCTATTTTAAACAACAGATAAACCAACTGCAGAGAAGTTAAATGACTTGCATTAAAGTCAGAGTTTAGGCCAGTATCACTAGCAAAGTTATAAAGAGTCTGCAAGTTCAAATTTACTGCTTATTTATTACATTCCACTTTAAACGAGTCATGGGTTATCAGGCTCTCCTGTCTTTATCATATGATGAAATCATTTTAATATCTCATCTACAGTCTTATAAAGAAGTGTATTCCATATCCTTATATGGAAGGCCTTCCATCTACTGAATGAACAAGTAAGTGAGAGTGGATGTGTATTTAAAACATGAACAATGTAAGCATATAAATGTGTAATAGGTGAAAAACATTGTCAAATATTATATTTATAGCTTTTAGTTATGTTTGGAGATTTTTTAACATAGTGAAAACAAATCAAGTTGCTTTAACAAATATTAGAATTTGGTTAGACAATGATAGCGTTATGTTACTTAATGGACATATTACTGTTAAGCAGACTTCGAAAAATCAGACTTAGAGTTCACTAATCATATAAACATCAGAGGTTATCATCACTTTCAGAAGAGACATTTTTAAGTAATTATAAATATGAACTTCAATAAGAGGTAAGCCAATCTTCAAGGGAAATGGCCTTGGTAAAGGAAAGGAAAGGAAGAGAAAAGGAAAGGAAAATTTAAATAAATAAAAATTAAAAAAAAAAAAAAGGAAAAAGAAAAAGAAAAGGAAAGGAAAGGAAAGAGAAACCTAACAGTTGAATAGATGCTCAACTGAAGAATGAAACTGTAAGCCCCCACCTTGAAACCTAGCTTGACTAAATCATGTCGTTTTAAGGCAGCGTGAGTACAAGTCATAGCAATGATTTTGGCTTCTTTCACCAGGAGGTATTTAGATCTGTCCAGTCCGCTTCGAAGCAGTTCAGAAGCTCTGAATTCCTATGGGAGTGGGGGGTCAGTGAGAGAGTATTTTAGAAAAATAAACATGTTTCATGCGTACATTTATACAATCCAGTTTATCAGACTTAATTCTGGATTAACATAAATATATCATAAACTAAGCCTAATGAATCACAATTCTGTTCATTATTAATTAGGTACTAATTAAGTTCATATAATAACTGATACTCAAGCTAGAATTTGGACTGTTGTTTTATATAAGGTAAAATATTGACAGTTATCAACAAGAATACTGAATAAATATCTATCACCACGGTATCTACTCAAGGTCCCACTACGAAAACAGAAACTTTTTCAAATATTCACAACAAAGGGAATTTAATGCAGGGGTCTGGTTCCATAGCTGACAAAGGAGCACAAAAGCCAGCCAGGGAATGAATGGTTGAGGTAAGCCGGAGATTAGCGATAGCAGGAAGTTTGACTATTCCTATGCTAGGACAGATAAGGGAAGGAGGCAGTGTTACCAGAGCCCAGGGACTGGGGTACCAGAATAAGCTAGAAAACAATCACAGCATCCAGGCCAACAGAAACTGGAGCCATGGAAGAGATGAAACCCAAGACAACTGGTAGAGAAATATCGTAGCTTCTCTATTTCAGCCACCTTTTTATTGGCTAAACCCAGCCAGAAGTCAGCTGATATGGGAGGCCAGGAAATTAAACCTCCAAGAATCAGCCCCACCTCTGACCATGCAGAGTCCCCCACAGAGCAGGGCAGAAGAATGGACAATAGATATTAAGCGAGAAGCAAACAAGCCCAAGCAGAGTACCTCATATCAAGTATTATAAATTCTGAACATTATGTCATACGTTAGATATTTTTAACATTTTTGTTTTTAAATAAAACATGAGAGATACAGGAGAAGTACTCTGTTTAAATCTCTCCCCACCCAAGACAGCTACTATTATGAATTAAATGTTTTTATCCTTTTACTTTATTATAATCATAAACATACTCTAATAATGTTTTGTAGGTTCTAAAATTTTATTTATTATTATACCATATATTTATTATTCTGTACCCACCACCTACCTACCTACCCCCCTACCTATATCATACATCGGTATTTACTGAACATATACTATGCGCCAGATACTCCTCTAGGAAATAGAGATATCATCTTACCTAAAAGGTAGAAAGATAAAACAGACAAAGTTATTGCCCGTTTTACCTGGAGGAATCCTAAATCATCTTACTGAGGAATCTGAGACTGAATGTGATCCCTTACTGGCTCTGCTAGAGTCTTTAAATGATGTTTTCCATAGAGAATGATAAACGAGGAAAGCACGGGAGGTGGTTTATGTGCCTGGATTCCAGACATTTTCTTCTCTTCTTATTTTACCTTAATACTCAAGATAAATCAACCTGCCTAACAAAGCTACCACACTTTTTGCCACTGGTCAAAAAGTATGAAGAACTCAGAAGGGCCATGCGGCAGTCTCAGATTCCAATTCAAAGAAACACTGTTGACTCTCTTGAGGGAAGCATTCCTTTCTTCAATGCTAGGACTTTTACACCAGAATAGTCAGAATAATGGGGATTCAATTTATATCTTAATTTTTACTCACTTCTTGAACTAAAACTATAAATGTTTTCAATAATCTCACTTAAAAGTAACAATCGGGTTTGTAAGATGTGAATATTCCACATTTACTTCATTGAAAACAAAAAAGAGCAACAACAAGAAAACCAACTAAACTTAAAGCCTTTAAAGGCAAGTTAAAAAAACCTGAGAATCCTTACCTCAAGCTGAGTGAAGATTTTCTTAATATGCCTGAAACATCCTTCAGCAATCTCCATGTCTTCTTCATAAGATCGGCCTTTAAAAATGGGTTGAGGGGCGTTTGCAAAGTACTCATGAAAAGGGAAGAAAGTGGAGACTTCCGTGACATCTGGCAGCGTATTACCTTTATTTTTCACTTTGCTGATATATTCTTCCCAACGAGACATGACCTATGAAAAAAAGGGATTTGAGATTAAGTTTCCTAGGTAACTATTATGTTTTAAATGACAAAATAAAAAAAAAGAAAGCTAGTAAAAATAAGATCTACTAAGTAAAGGGAAAGAAAAAGAAAAGCAATCCCTTACCTAACAAGACTATTTCTTATCCGAGTCACTGACATATTGCCCTTTTTAAAAAGTGACCTTTAAGATTATAGAAAAAAGTTTCTTTAATCAAAAATAGAAAAACTAGGGGCGCTTGGGTGGCTCAGTCAGATGTCCGACTCTTAGTTTCCGCTCAGGTCATGATCTCAGGGTCGTGAGATTCAGTTGGGTTCTGTGCTGGGTGTGAACCCTGCTTAAGATTCTCTCTCTCCCTCTGCCTTGCTTCCTCACACCGCCCACCACACACTCTCTCTCAAAAGAAAAAAATACATGTGTATATATAAGGATAAATAAAAATATAAATAATTTATAACTATATATAAACTGGAAAGAATCTCAGGGTCATCTATGGGACCTTATATCAGACATTTCAGATTCTCCATGTATACTCCAAACAGTATTACTGATGCTTAGAAAACAAACAAAAAAACTAATTCTCTGGACAAAGAAATTCTGTATTTTTTCATTATCTCAGTTTTTCTCCATAAACGGTAAGTCCCACTTTAGCGGCATTTTAGTAAATGCCAACCCGTCTTCCAGACCTTTACATTTTTCCAATTCTCTTTAGTATATTTACAAAGCACTTCTGTTAAACTGAGTATATATTTGAAAACTCATTTTATGACTTTTGTGATATAGTTCAACTACATACTGGTATGTTTTACTATGCCTCTACCATGCGGTTCCTGCTTAATCTCAATTTTGGTAATTCTCCCAGTCAGGGTTTCTCCAAGTGTGGTTCTTAGGCAGAACATCTGAGAGGCTAAATAAAGATGTAGACTCCTGGATGCCACCTCCTACTGAAAAAGAATCTCCGGGGACAGAACTTGACAATTTCCTTTCAAAATAACTTTCCCAATGTGATTCTTACATGTTGAAAATTGTTGATCTGCACTGTGAAGCTTCAAGTTCTTTTTTTCCAAATCGATTATTTAAGCCTCCACAAATTTATAGATTATTTCTCCTACTTTTAAAGGTAGTTTTCACTGAGAGCCTAGTGATTTTTATTTTGTGCCAAATATATATTTAGGCATGTTCTTTACTCCATTACTCAAAGTGATGAGTCCAATGCAGGCTACTTTGCAAGATAATTGTATATCTTCTCTGTGTCACATGAAACCATGAAATCTGATCATTTTGAATGGATTGAATTGGTCTGTGTATCTACTTACAAGCGTTCACCTATTCTTTCATACACATTTTAAAATTTCTATGTTACAATTTGGACTTAAAATATACAAATAGCATGAGTACAAAGAGAACAAAGTTATATAAAATTCTCCATTATACGATTATGCCTTAATCTGCTTAAAATTATTTGTAAACTAACTGACTATTAAGGTTTACTTTTGTTCATTTAATTTAGTTTTCTATTACTCAATGGTTTTCACACCTAAAAAATTAACCCTAACCAAAGCAAAAGCACACCTCTAAATTGAAGTCAAAAGAATTTTTAACTTAAATTCCTACTTTGAAATTAGTTCTAAAACATAATTTATTTTTGGAAATTTGAAAGGAGAGTATGTTTTTCTTCATTAGTTGATTAATATGAATAGAAGTAGGTTAGAGAACTGTACTTTGTTACCACTGGGTAGCAAGCATATTTAGTTATATTTCTACAGTAATGAAAACAAAGAGAGACTAGAAAATTTGTCAGTAGCAAGAAAGAAAAAAGAAAAAAATTTAAAAAGTAGCAACATTGGCCTTTCAGTGAATGAGTCATCAAGTGAAGCTATTTAGCCAAGAAAATCAAAGATAATAGGAAATACAAACATTTAATATTCACAAATATAGCTTTGGCAACAGCATACATTTTAATCTACTCAACGAAAAAATAGGCTTTCAAGAAGGATTTCAAGAACCCATCCCGGTTTCCAACTGAAGACCATATGATTTAAAAACTCTTAATTTCTTACCTGATATAAGAAGAAATAGCCTGCAGTTTCACAAGTATATGAAGCATCTCCTGGAACCCCTAGACTCTTTTGTAATCTTTTGACTTCTTCTAAAAGTTCTATTCTTCGAGCCAGGACATAATTAACTCTTCCATATCTAGAAATTTCAATTAGGCAAAAAAGCAAAATTATGTAATGAAGAGATTTTTAAGGAAACTGACAGCAAAACGTTTAAGAAAATCGTATAAGAAAATCGTAATGGGGTGGCTTGGGTGGCACAGTCAGTTAAGCATCAGGCTCTTGGTTTCAGCTCAGGTCATGGAAACGAGCCCCTCCCTGGGCTTCATGCTCAGCACAGAGTCTGCTTGAGATTCTCTCTCCCTCTTCTTCTGCCCCCCCCATCTCTCTCTCAAATAAATACATCAATCTTTAAAAAAAATAATAAAAACTATAAATGGCCAAATAGAAAAAAAATACCAGTAGAAAACACTGTTTATATTTAATATAAGTGGTAGCTCTTGGATCAGTGTTGATCTGCAAACATGTCAGTGGTCTGTGAGGGAGGAAAATGAACTGTATTACCAAATGCACCATTTAATTCTTTTTTTTTTTTTTTAAATAACAAGGTCTTCACAAAGAGGGAAACAGGACAGTGCCTTCTGGTGCTAGTTCATCTCATCACAGACCAAGAATACATAGTTTACAGATTGGCTGCTTTGAATGACCCGGTTTAACCTATCATAGAAGTAGATTAGTTCTAAAGGCTTCGGGAAGTAATTTTAAAATGTATTTGATCATTCTTTGTTATCCTAGCATGTAGCCAGGCACCTGAACCTAGTAGGTTCATAAATATTTGCTGAATGAGTAAGAAAACTGGAATTTGAGGAGTACCTGGCTCAGAGGCACGTAATTAAGAAAAAAGCAGTGAATCAGAATTCTTTCCACAATAACAAAGTGCCTCCTCTAACAACCTTTTAACATTACACAAAAAATAAAATAGTATAAACACTGCTGCTGTCATGTTTAAGGACTGGACAAAGAGAGAAATCTTGAATGCCCCACAGATCAGAAATTCACCTTTGAGGCAGCAAGAATGATGGAGAATAAAGGGATATAAAACAGAGTCTATGTTTTAAGAATTTTCCAACTTAGAAGGATATAAACGTTACACCAGGTAACCTTTTTCTGTTTGGTTATCTAGAGCTTAATATACTTTTTCTGTAATCAACACTTTGGTAATGAGAAAAAAACTGAAGATGCTTGTAAGATACCAAAATTCTTGTGATATAGGGTTAAATTTAAAAAGTAATATACAATGGAACTCTATGTACTATTTACTCGATTACTCTGTAAATCTAAAACTATACTAAAAAAATAAAATCTTAATTTAAAGAAGCAATGTATACAATTATAAATAATAGCATGTTTACAGATGATTATTAAGAAGACTAACAAAAAGTTGTTTTGGAGTAGTGGAATTATGGATGACCATTCCCTTTCTACTATCTCACAAAGTCTGAAAATTTTTCTTTAGGGAAAATGATATTACTCTTATTATGAAATGATACTATTTTCCTTTTTAATTACAACAAAAGGAGAGAAATGAAAGAGTAAGTCCAACCAAATGAGCACATACCTACTAAGAACCTGGGGCTTGGCTTATGTATCAGAAAGCAAAAAATATTTTTTTCTTCAGAAACTTGGTATTACCTTGGTATTTTAAAGTTCTACTGTTCTATTACAATATTTAAAAAAAAACTATAAATTCTACTGCAGTGTAATTATAATTACAGTATTTAGCATTTCACCAGCACCTTTATGTTCACTGAATGCTGGATTATTAAATTTTAGAGTCTAGACCACTTTTGTAAGTTGAATATGAGGAAATATTCACAGCAGGAATTCAGAGAAGTATCTCTGGCTAATCCAAAATTAAGAATCCAGAGCCCCAAATAACTTAATGGGTGTTTTTCTTTGCCCTATGATTTTTTAGAAGCTAACAAATGTCTGGTGAGCTCTCTGATAAAAGAACTCAAAATAGATGCAACATAATAATTTAATACTTCTTCAGCTCTTTTGATGTCTATGATCAATTTAGTCAAGGGCCACGTTTAATAGCCAAAGGCTGTATTAAATATGTGCAGCTGTCTTTTATGATGATTATCTGAAATCATGCTTTAAAAATGTATTTAAATATAAATATATGAACTATTACAATGAAAGTTTGAAGAGAAAACCTAAAATACTAACAGCAGAAGAAATCTGATTTGTAAAATGTTAATCACTTTATTTCATGTAATGTTAAATATAAAGTCCAGCTAAACAGCAATTAACTGTCATAAGACTTCTAACCCCAAAGCTTATACTGTCATTAATCTTCAATCGTGTTTCATTAAATGAACCAACTTCTTAATCGATACCTAAAATATACACAAGTTAAATGTCTGGATGAAATGTGGAAAGAAAATCAGGTAAGCTAATACAGTTTGAGTTGGCAACATTAAAAATTACCTCAATAAGTAGAGAACAAATGGCAATTTGTAATTTTAAAAAGATGAACAAGATAACTCTCTTTACTGAAATAACTGTATTCTTTAGAAAAAAGTGGCATAAACACACAGAACTGGAGTTGAGGGAGATTATGACCAGACTTTTAGGTGAACTCCAAGTAGGTTATGCTAGAACCTTTCAGAATCAAGTTATATTATTCATGACACTTGTCTCTTGGTGTTTTTTTAATAAAGAAAAAGAAGGTTAAAAATTGTTTTGTATGTCATTTCAAGACTCATCCCCGTTTGCCCACCTGCTGAAATCTTTCTCTGTCTCCAGCTCTTCTTCCCCATGACCAAGACGCAGCAGGTGGCGCTCATCAATGTCTAAAGCCATGATCTTCTCAAACAACTGGTTCAGGGCCTGGAGAATAAAACAAAAAGGATAAGGATGAATTTTAATGAACCAGCAGCTCCTTTAAAAGTAAGGAAAACTAACATTTAGAAGGACAGAAAAGAATGAGCATTGTCCAGTCAGATAAGAATCAACTTCAAAACACAGAAAGAAACAAGTCTTACGTTAGGTCATTTACAATTTAAACAAAACAGTGTTTTTCTTGATTTCTGATATTGTTGCCTACATATATTTGGCCAACTGAATAACTGAAAACCATAAAAATCATCTAATCATTAAATATTTGCTTCTAATTTATGAAAAAAAGAAAGGCTTTAGATCAGTTTCTGTTTTCCCCAAATAGTAAGAGTTACTAAAATAATTAATAAACACACCAAGATTTCACTCAATCGAATATCCATGGGTTGCAGAAAACTGAAACATTTTTGTGGTTGGAGGACTCTCAGGCAGTGAGTGTGTAGGTGGAATATAACAAGAAGACCAAACACTGGAAAGATAAAGCGCATCATTCAAATCTTAGGCCAAAGGTCTAGAGTTCTCTATATACACCAATGAGCAGAGCACTTATTCATTGCAAACTATTCTGATGGAGGCCATCTAGAAGTCACTCCTTTCTACCTATGAAATGCTCATATTTAGGGTTCCCTTAAATCCTAGTATTAATTACCTAAAATCTGCAGTTACAGTGTTTTGTAGAAAGGCAAAAGTTTCATAGTGCAGAAACATAATGCTAATTTTAAAGACATCATTTAAAAATCAGCCAAACATCTCTCTTAACTACAATCAATCTAACCCCACCCATGAAGACAACATCCAGTCTTATAAATATCCAGGTTATATAATGTAAAAACAGATATCCTTTGCTATCAAAATTCTAGCAATTAGAGCTCAGATACTGAAGAAATTAACACAAATTTTCAGAAAAAAATTCCCCACTATCCAAACTTGATGCTCTCCATCCACAACCTGGGATCCAATGGATCAGACTACGTGGCATTACTCACTATCCACACTCAGGAACCACAAAGATTTAGGGAACAAAAAATACTCCCACACTGAACTCTCAGAAAAAACTGCAAGACTTCATTATGAATTAAAGTAATACTGAAGAATTGTTTGCAGTTAAGTATGCAAACGAAGATCTGACAAATGAAACAACTGTACAAAGCAACCAATCAACAATTTAATAGACATCACTGAGGATGGTATGATTATCGAGGATCATTCATTAGCAAACAACGAAGTCTTCGGTCATATTTGCAAAACAACCTTCTCTGTAATTATACTATGCAAGTCAATCATAAGTAGAAGATCCTACGGAAAGTCATTATCAAGTTATGACAAAACTTACTAAAAATACTATGTTAAAACAACAAAAGATGAATTACTCTTTATTCATCTTAAGAATCTGGAAATAGGTAAGATTATTACAGATTAAATTTTACTAAATAGAAGAAAAAAAGGCCTTTATATAATTTGTATCTTTTATTAAGATAAAGCCTCAGTCAACCTTTTCCCTTGCAAAATGGTTGTAAGCCACCATTGCTTACAAACTTCAAAGATACAAAAAAAAGTGAATGAACTGGATAGCATTAATCTTAAAAACCTGTAGATTAAAAGTTGACAAATAACAGAATTAAGTGACATTTTGCATTCTAAAAAGCCAGTGCTTCTTTGTAGATCAACTCTTTCAAAGAAATGGCCAACTGAAATCATTAGTGAGAGAACGTAAGTACCTTCGGAGGTTAGACTATCCTGCAAGTTTCATGATGTTCTGAGAGCTGCCTGTCACGTTTTACAAAAGAGCTACTGAATGTTAGTTGTCTTACTCATTTCTATGATAGTTGACAGCTTTAGAAGAACTACCATAGCACACACATAGATGTAAAGATAATTTTTCAGATGTTATGTGAAAAAAGTTTGTTTTTATTACTTAGTTTATAAATGCCTTATGTATTGAATCTACAGCATAAAATCCATGTAATACATACTCATATGTAGACTTCATAAGGATATACAACTTAATCCAGTATTAATACATTTGAGCCTTAGTCTTTTGGTAATATTCGTTCTACTGAAGGATGAATAATGTTACCAGTAATGGTAATGCTTTCAATCCCAAAGTAAAAGGTTTAGCTTAGCATGGAAGATGGTGGGAGGTGGGGAGCAATGTAATTTAATCCAAATATTTACCATACATCTAGTATTCTTCTTAGCTTTCCCACATTTTGACCCTCTCCATTAGAAATAAAAGATTGTTTTATATTTTCATAATATAGTCCAGTCATGACCAGTAACAATCCAAGAGTGACTCAACAGCAAACACTATACTCATCAGCCTTCCAGTATTCTATCGTACCTATGATCAGGTTATCATATAAGCAGAAATCTCCACTGTTGTTTCTTTCATTCATTCCCCACTCCTTTATCTCCCCTACCATCCATCCTATATATGTGTGTGCACATGTGTATACACACACACACACACTCTTACCTGATTAGAATGAGTAACAATCAGAGTCCTCTGCTCTGGGAAATTATGGTAGATGTTGGATATGATTTGGACTGCAACGTCTGTTTTTCCAGTACCTGGTGGACCCACAACCTAAAAAGGAGATGAACACATATCAAACTACTAAGTAATCACATTGTTAGAAAATGGACATTCTAACACAGATAAATTTTAAAAATTGCTGGATGAGTTCAATAACGGAATGGACAAGATAGTCAGTGAATCTGAATATAGAGCAACAGAAATCACCGAACCTAAAAAATTAGCAGAAAGAAAAGATTGAAAACAAATGAATAAACAGAGCATTATGAATCTAAAAGGTCTAACATTTATGTTACTGAGGTCTTAGAACAAGAGGAAAAAGTTTATGGTATAGAAAAAATATATGAGGAAATAATGGCTGAAAATTTCTAAAATCTGGCAAAAGACTTAAATCTACAGACTTAGGAAGCTCAGCAAACTCCAAACAGAATTATCCCAAAGAAATCCAAGCCCAGACACATCATAATTAAATAGCTGAAAACTAAAGAAAAATTCTTAATAGCAACCAGAAAAAATGATACATTACATGTAACAAAAGGATGTTTCAAGTGACTGCGGGTTTCCCTCAGAAACCATAGAAGCTAGAAGTAGAATAACATTTTAGAAGTGCTGAAAGGAAAGAATGCCATAGAATTCTATGTCCAGTGAAAATCTTTAAAGAATGAAGATGATTTAGAGACACTCTCCCATGAAGAAAAACAAAGATATTTCACTGCTAGCAGACCTACTCTTAAAAGTGGTAAAAGAGTCCTTCAGACAGAAAGGAAGTGATACCAGAGCAGACTTAAAATATCAGGAATGAAAGATAAATGGCAAATTCACGTAGGTTCTTCTCCTCTAGAGTTCTTTAAAATGTTTGACTTTCTGGGGTGCCTGGGTGGTTCAGTCGGTTGAGCGTCTAACTTCTGATTGCAGCTCAGAACATGATCTCAGGATTGTGAAATCGAGCCCCGTGTCAGCTCCTCACTCAGCGCAGAGTCTGCTTGAAATTCTCCCTCTGCCCCTCCCCCTGTTTGTGTGCACACGCATACTCTCCCTCTCTCAAATAATTTATTAATTAAAAAAAAGTTGGACTTTCTAACACTGTCTGACAGTATTTCCAAAGTATATAGATGTAATATCCATAACTACAACATAAAAGGGAAAGGGACCTACATGAAGGTAAGGATCCTTTATTCAACTTAAGAGACAAAATAGTGATTCAAGTAGACTGTGAAAAATTAAGTATCTATACTGTAATTCTCTAGAGCAGCCACTAAGAAAAAAATATATATGAGATATAAAAGAACACAACAGATAAATTAAAATGAAAACACTAAAATCTATGTAAATAACCCAAAAGAAGGTAAAAACAAAAAAAGAGAAACAGGAACACAAAACAAAGAGAACAAAGAGAACAAACATAAAATAAACAATAAAATGGTATGCCTAAATCCAAACATATCAATTGCTTTTAATGTAAATGGTCTAAACACACCAATTAAAAGACAGAGACTGTAATAACAAAGAAAATAACGTAGCCCAACTAGATGCTGTTTACAAGAAGTTCGCTTCAAACATTAATAGGTAGGTTAGAAAATAAACTAATGGGAAAAGACATACCATGCAAACACTAATCAAAACAATACTGCAGTAGCCTTATTAATATCAAAGTATGTTTCAGAACAAAAAAAATTACCAGCGATGAAAAAAGGCATTACATAATAATAAATCCATCAATTCATCAAGAAGACATAACCTTAAATGTGTATATATCTATCCATAAAGCTTTAAAAAACATGAAGCAAAAACTGAAAGTAATGAAAGGAGAAACAGATGGATATGTTATTGTAGCTGGACACTTTAATACTCCTCTTTAATCAACAGAAATAGTAGATGGAATATGAGCAAGGACAGAGAAATACTGAACCAAATGAATCTGACCTATACAGGACACTCCACCCCAAAACAATAAACACTCTTTTTAAGTGTGTCGAAATATTCACCAAAACAGAGCACATCCTGGACCACAAAACAAACTTGAGCAAATTAAAAAAATAAAAAATTGAAATCACACGAAGTATTTTCTTTGACCATAAAGGACTCAGACCAGAAATTAGTAAGTGGAAGATTAACAGGAAAGTTTCTAAATATTTGGAAACTAAACACATTTGTAAATCAAATTCAGCAGGCTTTATCTGTAAAAGGCCAGCAAGTAAACATTTCAGGCTTTGCAGGCCATAGAATCTCTGCTGCAAGTATTTTAACTCTGCTGTTCCAGCACAAAACTGGGCAGGGGCAATTTATAACCAAATAGGCATAGCTATGTTCCAATAAAACTTTATTTATGAATACTGAAATGAGCAGTAAGCAAACTCTCCACATGCAAACAATGCCACAATGACTTACAAATGCTCAAATCCAGTTGGGTTTTTGTGCTTCAAAAATACTCTAAACATCTGAGGCCTACTTCTTGTCTGAATCCATGTAAAAACACGTGTAACAATAATTTGCTTACCATCGTTAGCCCAGGCTGCATTCCAGCACGGATAGCCTCTATCTGTGTGTGAGTGAACTGAATTGTATTACTGCAAATAAGAATAAATAAAAAGTTGGTTAAAAACACAGATGAACAACAGTTAGTAAAAATTTAGACAACAATGACCAGAGGTCTAAATGTGTCCTCTGTATACACCCTTGTTCCCCTAAATACTTCTTCCCCCCCACCAGCCCTTTGGGTGGGTGTGAGTGTGCATGGGAGTATATGCGGTAAAACAAAAACCAAAAAACCACGAGATCACCCTCTGCTGCATAGTACAGTATTGTTAACTATACGAACAATGTTGGAAGGCAAATCTCTAGTACTTTTATATCTTACATGACTGAACCAATCTCTTCTGAATGATTTCCTTCACCTCCACCCCCTACTGACCAGCTAAAACTGAATGAATCTTAAGGAAAGAAAAGACTACAGTTATTTTTCAATACACATCCTGCATTTCACTTAGAATGTCAAAGTTCCAGTTCCTATTCTAATACCAAATATAATGCCACTTATATAGTCATGGCGCCCATGCATGAAGGTAACTGATACAGATAGCACATGGTCATGAAGGAAGAGTGCTGTGCTCAAATTAAGGTAGCCCTTTAATATTTATTTCTCATAGTACTTCAAAATGTTTCTTTTGGAAATAGGACTACAGAATGGCCAAAAATGTCTGAGCTATTCAGCTGTCTGACAGAACACAAGGAAAGAGGGTCCAGAAACAGAAGTTTCCTGGGGTTTGTAAAGGGTCAGTAAAATTTAAACTATTATTAATCCAAAATAACAAACCATTATTCATTATTTCAATTAACACATACAGTAAAATTACCGTTTGGGTTGGTTGTAAGGATAAGGACCCCTATTAGGAATGACATGAGGCTCAACAATTAAGGTTTTTGCTTCTTCAGTATCTTCATCTTCACCATCTGCATCTTTCCTTTTCTTCCCTTTTCCACTCCTTACTGGAAAAGTTATCCTACAAGACCAAAACCTTTGTTCACATTTTTACCATTAACAACATTTACCAAGCACCTACCTTGTGCATGACATTGTATGGAGTATAACCAGATCAGAAAGAAACATATATGGCTTGAAGGAAGTCACTATCTATACATACATTCTGAAAAGAGTAGACTTAAAAGCACTAAAAGGTGTGTTGATGGTGTTCAGATTAGAAAAAATCAACTGATTAAGGGAGAATCAAAGACCCAAGTAGCATTTCTATACTTATATCCATGAACTGTAAAGTGATTTACACATTGTCCCTCCTTAAATCGGAAAAGGCTTCATGGGAGAGATGGCATCAAAGATGAGTTTTAAAGAACTTAAACATGGGAGGGAAGATATTCTGAGAAGAAGACTACAGGTTCAAGTACAAGTGGACAGTTTTGCCAGAATGGATACAATAGAGAAAATAAGGCTAGAGAGACAGGCTGAAGCCCTGTTTTGACACCCTTGGAATATCAAGCCTTTAATGCAGAAATTATTTTTTTTTGTAAGGTTTTATTTATTTATTTGAGAGAGAGCACAAGCAGGGCGGTGGAGGGGAAGGACAGAGGAAGAGGGAGAAGCAGACTCCCCGTTGAGCAGGGAGCCCAATGCGGGCTGATCCCAGGACCTGGAGATCATGGGCTGAGCTGAAGGCAGTCGCTTAGCCGACTGAGTCACCCAGGAGCCCTAAGGCAGAAGTTCTTAGCCTGGGGTCAGGGACACCTCAGGAGGTGACTCCCCCTAGTACCTGGGGGAGTCAATGAATACATTAAAATTAAACTAAAAAAAAAAAAAGGATTCTCTATGTGTACTTTTTCCATGTAACAGAATTCAGGGAAGAGTGATGAGTTGCTGCTCTAGGTACTTTGTTCCGTTTCTACTGAAAATTAAAACCAGAGTTCCTTTAACATGAACTATAACTATATTGTGACTATTTAAGTTTTGTGAAAGCAAGTAAAGAGAAAAATAGGATTTTTTTCCTGAAAACAAAAGAAAGTTCAACATCCCATGACTATGTCCATTAATTAGGAAATATACCAGATTATACATAATAGACAAAGACATATTTCTTCAGTCAAATGCTAAAATATGTGTATATAATGCTCTTCAGACAACAAGCGTTTACTGATCCTTTATTAGACGTGAGGCTACTTCTATTATGGTCTTAAAATCGTTTTCTGTACTAAGAAATAGAGACAAATAAAATAAATTTATCCCAGTCATTATATGGTGAAGGGAAAGACTGTCCAAACAAAACCAAGATATTCCAAACTTTAGCTACAGTCCTATGGCCTATCTCACACTGGCTACAGAAAGCTTGAAAGGAGCATATCCAGTTCCGACTTTACCTGAAAGGGGGTATCTGCAGAGCTGGGTCATCCACAGTTACTTTAACATTATGACCAGGAAAGCTGGTCTTTAAATGCTCAATGGAGAGAAACGTATCATTGAAATCAAGAGTGGCAATCTGATTGGGCATTTTTGAATAATGTGCACTACTTGGATCCCCGTAACCTAAAATGATGTCGTGCAGCCAGTCAGGTACCACGCAATCAGTATTCATCAGGTTCCGAATGGTCTCCAGCACAGCCTGTCAGTGAAAGGACAGAAAAGGGTTGTGTCAAAAAGCCATCTCAAACATTTGCACTTCAGTGGAATGCAGAGCTGGCTGCACTAATCCAGAATTCCCGAGTGTTTCAGGGCAAGAAGCTATTTTCTGCTGACAGGTGCTTGGCTAGACTGAATCAACAGCTATATTTTCAGCTGATACCATACACTGAGTTAAACAAAAGACCAAACTTAGCAAGGACAGTTTATCCGTTAGGAGTTCATTTAGACAGAATGTCATTTTAAATGAGTTCATCACTTGACTCCCGTTGGGTAGAATGAAAATCCGATCAGGACTACAAAACAACAAAAAAATATTATAGAACAAACCCTTAAAGAGGATGCTTCCTCTTAGAAATTCCTGGAGTCTTTTCTTCTTTATATTCCATAGTTCCTCAAAGCTAAGATGACACACAACCAGAAGCCTATTAATACAGGCCTCAGTTGTGAAACATAATTTAAAAATATTAAAATTAACACTGTTAGGAGAAATAAAATTAGAAATAAATAAAAAATAGAAAGAAAAAAGTGAAATGTCAAATACATTTCAAAATGAAACATTCTATAATAAAAAGTCATTATAGTTATTAACATACATTGTCAAAATTACCAAAAGTCAAGGCAAACTTTCAGACTTTCTAATAATTACTTTGACAAAGTGCTCTATCCCATATATGGAAATCAGAAGGCTAGGCTATTAATTACAGAGACTAAAATAGCAAAGCCAGCCATTTTTATGTCATAAACGCTATACACGACAACAGGACAACCGAGTAACAGGATAGGGTATGTTAATCACACTCTTATCACATGACCTTATTTTTTTGCACTAATCACTACCTGAAATTCTCTTATTCAAGTACTTAGTTACCTGTTATCATCTGTCTAACCCCCACTAGAATATCACTTCCACGAGAGTAGGGATCTGGGAAGTTTGACCCTGAGAGGGGTAAATCACTGGATGGACAGATAAATGAGTATGTTCACATAATGAGAGTAAGACAAGAGCTCTACTCGCTAAGAAAGAATTTTAGTAGGGAGATGAAATATGTCTGTAAGCAATGACACAAAACAGCAGAATGTGGTCAATAATACAGAATATTACAAAATACAACGGGAACACAGGTCCAAGTAGGCGAGAGACGCATGCAGGGGAGACTTTTGACCTTAGGAATGGTTTCATGGAGGAAAGTGGCATTTCAATTTAGCTCAAAGCAAAGGATCTGTGAAGGAGCCTTGGTTTATTTCATCATTAATGGAAAGTCACAGAAATGTTTTGAGAAGCTGACTGAAATGATCAGTGGAGGCATATGAAAAACAGGTGGCTGACCAGGAGGAGAACAGGGCTAGGGCAGAGGAAGCGATTTAGTGCAACTAGTTGGGCAATGGAATAGCCACGTCAGAACAGGCTGTACGAACTGGGGAAGAGAGAAGGAAATAAGGGATGCTGCCCAGGTATGTAACAAAGCACTGACGACACCAAAAGGACGTCTGTCCTTTCCCAAACACAGGAGACTTAATCACTGCCCCTGTTTCTTGGATCAGAATCTGAATGCCTCTTTTGACCTCCCATGACACTTTTGTTGTTGTTGTTGTTTTTTAAAGTTTATTTATTTATTTTTTTAGTAATCTCTACACCCAGCATGGGGCTCGAACTCACGACCCTGAGATCAAGAGTCGCATGCTCTTTCAACTGAGCCAGTCAGGCGCCCCTTCCATGACACTTTTATCTGCATCCTTCTTATGACTTTTGGCACTTACTAACATTTCATGGTAATTATTTGTTTATATTTTTAACTGCCTTATTAGTAGTCTAAATTCCCTAAAAATATTAGCTGTGTCTTACTCATCTTTATTGGCTCCATACAACTTAGCACAATGCCAGACACACGGTTGGGCATTAAATAAAATGGTCAAATGAATGAACATAAGGAAGGAACTTTCTTCGTTTTTAGGAAAGTGACTGAGATTCAATCATTACTGAGAAACAAAACAGAGACAAACAAATGAGACCCTGCCTTCACAGACCTGTATTCTAATGGTGAAGTCAGATAAATAACAAATATAGAGTCATCAGATATAAAAAAGGCTGTGAGGAGAAATAAAGATAATCGGATTAAGAATGAGGAGAAGGGGAGATGCTCCTTTAGGTGAAGTTTCTAGAAAAAAGCTTCTCTCAGGAGGTAACATCTAAGCAGAGTTGCCCACCTGCAGTGAGGGAGCGAACCACGTAAATACCTGGGAGGAAGACTGTGCTGGTATAGGGAAGACCACGGACAAAGGCTTGGATCCTTTTTTTTTTTTTTTTTTTAATGATTTTTTATTATATTATGTTAGTCACCATACAGTACATCCCCGGTTTCCGATGTAAGGCTCGATGATTCATTAGTTGTGTATAACACCCAGTGCACCATGCAATACGTAAAGGCTTGGATCCTTAAAGAACAGCGGAAAGGTCAGGACATCTGGCATGGAGTGAATCAGGGAATGGTGTTAGAAAATGATGCTGGGAGGGGTGGCCGGAGGACAGATAATGAAGGAGCCTCTTGACTATGGTAATAATTTTCTCCTGTGATAGGAAACCATTAAAGAGTGATGAACAGGGTACCGAGGCATAATTTATATTCAGTCGCTATGTAGAGAATAGCAGAAGGGGAGGAGCCGTCAAGAATGGAAGCAGGGAGGGGCGCCTGGGTGGCTCAGTCGTTAAGCGTCTGCCTTCAGCTCAGGGCGCGATCCCAGAGTCCTGGGATCGAGTCCCACATCGGGCTCCTCCGCTGGGAGCCTGCTTCTTCCTCTCCCAATCCCCCTGCTTGTGTTCCCTCTCTCGCTGGCTGTCTCTCTGTCATATAAATAAATAAAATCTTAAGAAAAAAAAAAAAAAAGAATGGAAGCAGGGAAGTGAGAGATGAAGGTGACTCGGACGAGGTGTCAGTGGAGGTGGTGAGCTAACCAGACTGATTGATGGACTAGATGCGCAGCGTGAGACAAAAAGAATCAAGAGTACTTCTGTTGTTTTGTCTTTTACAATAGGGCAAAATGCGGAATAAATTCCTTTATATGTGAAGTCGTTTTTTTTTAATCACAAGAACAGGAAAAAAAAGGTAATAAACTGATAATGCATAAGAAGCACTATGTTTTAGGGGAGAGAAAAAAGAAAGGTACTTGTGCAGAAGGTAGTGTTATCAAATGCTAAAACCATTCAATGCTTACATTTTATAATATAGTAGTTTCAAATAATTAAAAAATCTTTTGTCAAAACCCCTTATCTCCATTAAATTATAAAAGTAAAATTCTCTAGCCCCCAAACCTCCCTTTTCCTGCTAATGAGTAAAACACGTTATATCATAAAGTAATTCAGAGCCACGGGGTTTCACATCTGTATTCATAAAGTGATTTGGAAGTGCACTTACTTTTGATTTAAAAAAGAACTCCCAGTAAACAAATAAACAAGCCGTTTCCTTTACCTTATACTGGCTATCCTGGGCATCTAATATACAAAAAGCAAGGGAAGAGGCTGACCTGGATTAATTTATATTGTAAGTTTCTAAACTCATCTAAAGACAAAATAGATTTAGTAAGTAAATCTTAAGTTTTTATATTTAAGTCTACATGTTAAGAATATAAAAGAATTGTTTACAAGCAGAATAAAAGCAGGGATCATTTCCTTAATAAAACATTCTTTTACCTAGTATCCACGGATTTGTGTTCTAGAAGTTACTCAATTGGGACACAGTGTTTTCAGTTATATAGCCTAAAAATTACCTTAAAGTTATTTTCCTTTGGTTTCCTCCTCATTATGATATTGAAAGTTTCATACACATCTTCTGCTCCATTTTGTATAGTATTTGTCATATCTTGTTGATACTGGTTTGGATCCAAGAACACTCTAAATGTCCTTGACTCTCCTCTAAGATTGGGTCTTGGCTCAGGTCCTAGACATTTTGAAAAAGTGCGGTAAGTGAAATATATACTTTTCAAGTATCAAAGTCAGTCGGCAGTATTCCTTTTCTAGAAATGATGAGTAAACTGTCCACACTGAACCCCAGTCCTCCCCCTGAGCAGAATGTTTTCCACTCATCCATCTCAAATGCCTAGAAGCTGAAAATATTTTCTTCTTTCCCTAAATTCTTACCATTTCTTTCCCCGAAAAATGTTTGTGATGTGATGTTTATGATGCAGTGCCATGGACTGCAATTACCTGTATATGTTCTCAACCAAAGTAAGAGCCTCGAAGTCAAACAGCGTTACTTCTGTCAGTTACTTATAGCGCCTGCTACAGCCTTACCTAGAGTAAGCATTCAACCGATCACTCTCTTCATCCTTCCACATTCCATTCCTAATTATCACCAGTGTAAAAGGAAATTTCATATACTAATAGCTGATAGCTCAGAGGCTTTTTCTTGCCCCTTTGCCTCTTCTCCTTACTTTTGTCTTAGCTGCCTAACTGGTCCCAATATGTGGCCTTATGTTTATTCCACCTTTCCTATTTTCTTTTATTCCAGCGATAAGATCAGTTTAGTTTCAGCCCTTTTAGCAATGGTGCAATCTTAAAATCACAGGTAGTAGAAGCTAATTCAAGTTCTGAGAGAAGTTTGGCAAACAAATTGGAAAATAAGCACTGGATATAATGCAATTATAATTTAACAGTAAGTATAACAAAAAAGTCAGGACAACATACGAAAGAATTTCAAAGAAAAGTCAATGATAACCCTAAGAACTCAAAGAACTGACTAATCTTATATGGCAGTATTTCTAAATGGGGTAATGTCTGCATGTTAGGTATGACAATTCCTTCTACAAGGCAGCTCTGTTTAAACTTTTTCTTTTTGAGAGAGAAAGAGAGAGAGTGGGGGCATGTGTGTGCACGTGAGAGGGGGATGGGGGAGAGGCAGACAGAGAGGGAGAGAGAGAATCTTAAGCAGGCTCCAAGCTTGGCACAGAGCCCAAAGCGGGGCTTGATCTCACGACCCTGAGATCATGACCTGAGCGGTAATCAAGAGTTGGACACTTAACTGAGCCACCCAGGTGCCCCAAGGCAGCTCTGTTTAGATGTTTAGCATCCCTAGCCCCCATCCATCAAATGCCAATAGCTCACCATCCCCTACTACTATCCTGAGCACATAACAAGATAAATACCATGATACATTTCAAAATGCAGGGTAGTGCTATTCCCAACTGAGAGCCACTGCTACAATGAATCAAATCAATAAAACTAAAGAAGGAAGAATTAGGCAAATATGTGTTTAGAGGTTTTAAAAAAGCAATGCTGTAAAGTATTATAAAAGGAAAGTTTTAAATAAAGGTAATTTCAAAAGCTCCTGTCCTTTCCAATATCTAACAAAAAGTTTAGAAACCATATTATTTATTTCTAAAAGTGGGTGGTAGGTACCTTACACATATTTTACATATAATCCTTTGTGTTGATTTAGTACGTAAAGTAACTAAAAAATATTACCTAAGACACAAAAAGAAAAAAAGGCACAGAAACTTATTATGTACACACACTCTTTCAAAATTACAGATCGCCATACCGTCTTCAATGACACGCCCTTTATCATCCAGCATGCCCTGGATTTCACAGCCTCTGACATAAACCAGGCCAATCTGCTCAATAAAAGGTCTCCTCCGGTCAAACTTAGTACCGTAAGGCTTTGTGGGCCGTACAGTAATTAAAAAACATACATCATGCTTACGAAGACCTGGTAAAACATAAAGACATTTTCACTTATTAGAATGTTATTGCTTTTAGTCTTTTGTTGGCAAATTCTCATCCTCTTAAGAGAGATAAGAAACATTTAAAGTACCAGAGGTGATCAGTGGTTATATTTGCATTGTAATATAATTACGGGTTTTCCTATAATCTTTAAAATTCAATGTTTGACAGGAATAATTAAAATGAAAATTTCTCTTTATATTAAAATTAGAAACTTTTATGCCATGAATACACTACTGAATAAGCCCTCCAAGTCATGTTACAGCTCCAAAATTGGGTGCTCATCATCATTCTTATTTTTAGCATTCTTAATAAGTAACCAAAAATATGGTTGGCATATAATCCATCTGTATCATATTCAGCAGGTTTCTAACATCAGTGTAAACTATCCATCACTGTCATTCCAACAACAGTCTAACTGCATTCCCTGAAAGAGGTCAACTCAAGAATAATTCATCAAGGCACAAAAGCATTGTTTACAGATACCATATTGAGAACATGGTTGAATATATATAGTTTCATTTGGCAAATAAAAATTTTTATAAGTAAATGTCAAGAAATAGGAAACATGTGCCCAAGTCCATAGCTTCTCAGTCATTAGACCAAATACTGGACTCGACTGGATCCCCAGCTCTATTAAAAGTAGAGATACGGAAGACAAGGGACAGAAATTTAGACCACATATCCATGTGATGTCAAACCACTTCATCTTCATCGCTTTCCTGATTCGTTTTGTTAGCCACTGTAGGACATAAATGCAAACAAACAGTCTGCTTGCTCATAACCTTGGTAATAAGATATACAACTAAATCAAATCAGCAACGTCAGTGTGTGGCTAACAGTACTGAGACCATTCTGGTTTGTTTTAATATGGAGTGGGGTTTAAATGTGCTAGTAATAACTGCTCTGATTCATAATAATTACTTTATTGTTTATTTCCCAACAAATTAGAAGCAGGAGAAGCAACGAGAACTAAGAGGAACTGTTCTACTGAGTTGTGCTGCCTTTCGGACTCTGATCTGCACAACTCATTACAACGTCTAAGTCTTCGAGTGAAAGGGGTGGCCCTGAGATTTAGTACCGACCAGTGTCACTTTTTGGCATCACTGAGGGATGACTGCCTGTTCCCTACTAAGGCAGATCATCTCCCTGTGGGGCATCTCAGATCTACATTTAAAAAAACCCTTATGTAATAGCTCAACTACCTTTCTCCTTTAAACCATTATGTATCCACTCCATCCTGGCTGTGCCTTCCGGAGCAGAATCCAGTATTTCTGTGTCGTTAATTCAGTTTCCTTAATTTTAAATGGGGTAATGGAGAAGATATGGCCTGAACTTCATTACCTTTTTGAAGGAATAAGAAGAATGTTTTATGTATTTAGCTTAAACTCTTCAAAACTACAGGACAAATTTCTACAGGACAATATTCATTACTACTTACAGAACCTCCCTCTCATTTTTTGCCTCCGTTTTCTAATTAGTTACTCCATTTGTGATCAACACAGGGAGTGATTTTGGCTTTGGCCTCCCAGAAAACATTCCTCTCCCCACCATGCCCTATCCTATGAATCACCTGTTCCACAATACCCTACTGTACTCTCTCCTGCCCATCAAAAATTTATCCATTACATTTCTCATTCTATCAGAGAATCGTTAAAAGAACGAAAGGGGGGAAAAGACTGTTTAATGTCCTTCTGATAAAAGTCTCCAAAGTAATGACGAAAAGGAGTTTAGGTAACTGTGTAAAACAGTATTTATTTTAATACCTTCTTAAAAGCCAAAGGTAGTAAGTATAAAACCTTTTCCAGCAACTTAATGTCTTTCTTAAGATTTAGCAACAATAAAAATATACAGTATTCTAGACGTGTAACACACTAGATTAGATTGGAACTCTTTGAAGGATATAGGAATCATAAAAACAATCTGTCACAAACTACAACCACTACAGTGGCCATTTGTTAAACATGTGGCCAGCTTTGCTGCTGGATTCCTTCAGAATTACTAGATAAACATACCATATAGTCCCTATGGCTATAAACAGCTATATTAGGAGTAATATTTTCTGAAAACTGATCCATTAAGGGACTATCCCTTTCCCTCTGGCATGCCAAGAAGGTGGAAGAAGATAAAATCTCCCAGCTACTGTTTCTCACAACAGAAGAGCAAGCAAGAGCTCTCACAGACAGCTGGGAGAAAAATATAAAAGTGCCACTTAAAAATTAGGTCATGCGTCATTTCTGGCACAGGTGTTATCAATGCTTTCAGTCTCTACTTGGCTTAGTAACTCTGAACATATCTGCCTCTAAATAAAATTCCTTGTGACACAGAACTCCTGTCCCTAAAATCTTGCCTAGGAAAGAATAGGGGAAATAACTGCTCTAATTTCCCTGCATCTATTATTTATCCTTGAATACACTTAATATCACTAATTCTTCATCTAACTTCCTCCTTTGGTACAAATTGTTAAAATATTATTATTTCTTTCTGAGTTGTTTTACCATATCCCCTTCAAATTCCTTTTGAGTTTGTCTAATTTTGATTTTGTATCTTTATATTCCAGCAACTGTATGCATCCCTAGTCTCTTCACTTTGGTGGCTTTTTATCTATTAAAAATGCCAATTTTCCTTACTAGCTCTGCATGTGTGCAAGTTATACGTGGGTTTCCCCCTTTCTTGAGTGAACAGTAATACTTTGATTCTCTTTATATTGGTCCTACAAATTCATAAATATTATCTTACTAAATTTGGGATTTAAAGAGCTCTACTTTCAGCTTTGCAAACTCCAATTTTCAAAATACTGTCATTTGCATGCTATTTTGTTTTTTCCTAAAGTATTAATACATTCAATATAAGTTCTTGTATGATTCTTGATATTTTTACTACTAATAATTATAAAGACAACTTTTAAAGATAAAATTTCATAAATGTTTAGGAGAGTAATGCTTAGTAAAAGTGCTTCGTCAATTTTCTAAGTCTATAAACTAAAAAGGCAAAAATGTAACTTTATTTTTTGAAATAGAAAATTACCTTCCCATTCATCTTTGATGTGATCTCTGACATTCAGATTGATGGTAACATCCGCACGAACTCGGGTTGGCCAGTTTTCACCTATGTTGGGCTTGGCAACCTCAACTACAGTGAAAGCCACGATAGGCTGGGCCATTCGTGCCCAACCACCAAACACTACACCACCATACTCAGATTGCCTGAAAACCAAAGAAGTGCATGATTACTCCAACAAAAAATGACTTTTCCCCAATTTTTGTCAAGTAAAATTAGTAAGGAGGAACATGAACTTAGTTACTAAACCCTGACATTAATAACTCTTATTTCTAAACTTTAAAAAAAAAATTAAGTCCCGATATATAGGGAATACATTCAATAGGATGAATAGGCAAATATGGTCCAATGAAGAAAAGGAAGTAGAGAGGAGTATCGCACATACACAGAAAAAAATATAACTCTACATTCGTAAGAGTGGAGGCATTTTGCCAAAGAATAATCTATTATAATAATAATTATAAAATATAAAAATATAAAATATTATTTTTATTATAATCTAGATTATTATAATAATTCTTACCCTTTTCCTCTCTTCATCAAGATAGTCTCAACTGTTTACATTTTATGTATTTAGGTATTTCTACAAGCTGTTTCAGAACAAGGTAGAATTTTAAAAATTAAAAACAAACCAACAAATAATAGTATCTATACAAATGCTTCCTTTAGGGCGTAATATTTGAATCATTTAAAAGATACTGTCATGGATTGGGGGTAAAAGTAATCAAGCTAGGGGCGCCTGGGTGGCTCAGTCATTAAGCGTCTGCCTTCGGCTCAGGTCATGATCCCAGGGTCCTGGGGATCAAGCCCTGCATCGGGCTCCCTGTTCAGCGGGATGCCTGCTTCTCCTTCTTCCACTCCCCCTGCTTGTGTTCCCTCTCTTACTGTCAAAGAAATAAATAAAATCTATTAAAAAAAATAATCAAGCTAGTTGTAATAATCAGAATTACTAATATTCAAATATCATTCTTTCTTCTTATGTTAATCTAACTGGTGCTTTAGATTTTACATTAAGTCTGGGAAATCTATAACATAAATACTGCAGCAGCCTCCAAAACTGGAAAGTACTGCCAAAAATGACACGCTTACACAGATAAAGAAAAACTATATCCCAGGTAAAGGCTTTGTGCTGTAAGAAAAAACTGTAGAACTTCACAACATCAAAGAGTGAAACTAATTAAAAATAAATGTTCTGCATCCAGTGACTTGCTTAGGACAGGGAATTTCTAAAAGATATTGCCTTGTGTCTAAACCCTTTTTAATAACTATCACCTCCTTCATTTCCTACAATTTTACTACATATAGATTACATACCATAAAATTCATTCACTGTAAATGCACAATCCAATAATGTCTAGTAAATCTGCAGAGTTGTGCATCCATCACCACAATCAAATTTGAGAACATTTCCATCCTGTGGATAAGAGATCCCTCTCATCTGACTATAGACAGTCCTGTTACTACCCCAGGCAACCAATGACCTATTCTTCCCAACTCTTTTTTCCTCCCTTATAAAATCTACCTGCAACATGAAGGATTAAAAAGGAAAGATTTCTGCCTCTCATAAGTACCCTCTCCCTTATGTTGCTCAGTGGTTTCAGCAGCCTGAATACATGATCATTAGTACCAAGTGCTGAGTAAAATTTATGCCCCTACTTCTCCACTTTCAGCACATAAGAAACAGGAAGAAGCCTGGCTTCTTTTTAGATCTCATCCTTTTTAAAAGCCTTCAATAATGGGCAATTAGGAATGAAAATCTAGAAAAATTTATTATCGTAAGTTAACTTCCAAAAGTGACATTTTCTTTCCCTTAGCAGAAAACAGTATAATTTGAAAAAATGTCCTTTATTAATAGACCATAAGAACAATTAAGTATTTTTGCTTTATTGGCATTTAAGTAAAATATAAGTGAATTCTATTTGATAAACTGCTAGTTAATAATCCCTAGTTCGCAAAATGGCCAAAATTAGGTCCAGAATCTGAACATGTAAACCCAAGGTAACCGTAAACTGAAAGGAAGCTTTCTGATCAAGTACACCCCCGGGGTGCCGACAATGGGCAC
Source organism: Ursus arctos (assembly GCF_023065955.2). Taxonomy (NCBI): domain Eukaryota; kingdom Metazoa; phylum Chordata; class Mammalia; order Carnivora; family Ursidae; genus Ursus; species Ursus arctos. The sequence goes on from NW_026623050.1 coordinate 1,843,406, forward strand.
TAATTCCAGCAAAGCTGTGGGCAGGGATGATCAGCCAGCAAGTACACAAACCTCACAGTGCTAGCCTGCCTACTGACTCAACTGGTTATTATGTTGTGTTTTATAGTCTCACCCAGAATAACTTGTCACATAATAACCAATTAAAAAATAGAACTGTGTATGAAATAAAACGTGGAAGTGAAAAAAATAGATCATAATCATAGTGTCCACGTAGCTCTTTGTAATTAGTCAGGAGAGAAGCCTGGAAGATACCTGAATCCGTTCACATTCAAAAACTGTTATGCTTTTCATACAGAATGCAGTATAAGTGTATGTGTAAGCATGGTGTGACCAGAATGTAATAAAAATTCATTTTATAGAATTAATGTTACTAGTTTATAGTCATTATATATAACTTACTCTCATCAATTTCATACATAGAATGAAATAGTGAATGAAGGACATTTATCTTATATCAGTCATGTCTAAAAATCAAAATGGACCTTCGCAGATCTCATAATGCAGAGCTGCCTACGATAACTAGAATGCAAGTCTTTTCTTAGCTAACAGAATCCCAGACATGAGCTAGCAAGTGGGGAGCTGAGTTTAAGCATAAGACTTCCTCAAATGAAGAGACCTGCTCAACTGGCCCCCAAAGTAAATCCTGACGGTTTAGTTTCTTCAAGGTAATCTATGGATGGAGGACCAGGGGAGACTTTGCAACGTCTCTGTGATGCTCAGCAATGCTCCTCATCTCTTGCCAAGTTCTTTAGAGAGGTTAACTGAGATACTGGTGACAGCCACAAGAGCAGCTGGGGTAGAAGACCCCTTTATCATAAGTGCCCAGAGCTTAAACCGTCCTGCCCTAGTACACGCCTGCTGGTCAGCCCATACCCTCCCTCTTTACCCTTTTGCTAATGTCCAACCTACTGTCCCCTCTACAGTTCTCCCTGCACCATCCTCCAAGAATGAAGATCTCTCCTCCCTTATCCCCATTCTCCCAGCCCCACCCCTAAGTACCCAGATACATATCATGTATTTTAGCTCTTTTGATATACTCTAATCCACACTAGAGAATTTCTCAAAGAGTAAATATCTTATATGTTGGAGGGCATCTTCATGCCAGGCATACTGCTTCTAAATACACTTATGAGGTTTCTGACAGAAGTTATGTCAGTCACTGTTTGCACCTCTTCATGACAAGTGGAACCAATTTACTAACCATGGCTTCATTCTGCTGACACTATCCTCGATGTCCTGCCTAATTTCGTAAGTTGATTCTAAGCGGAAGAGATTAAAATTCCTTAAGAGGTAATCATGAAGAGTCAAAAACTGCAAATTCAACTTGGGAAGAGCAAGACAACCTGAAAAAGAAAACAACATCCACATCTGAATTAGTCTTTTAATCAGACAGCTGCACTATGTATAAAGAAATGCACTACAAATTTGGTGAGAGTTTAATTTAATGATGTCTGAAATATAGCATATTTGATAAGGTCCTATTTTTATTTTCACACAGAAATTGAAAAACCAAGTTAACAAATGTTATCTATTAAGAGTTGGGAAGGATAAATCTTATTAATACATATAACCGTGCATATGGCCATAAACTAAGCCCATGACAAATTTACCATGAAAGCTAATTAGTCAGTATATTACGACGTATTACTCTATCTCCAATGAGCACTATTGTACTCTGAATCTTTGCTGTTTGGCTAGACTTCAAGGATAAGGTATTGGTATGCTATGCCTGGAGTTATTTCCCTTCTCCGACTGTATTAATGAACAATATTCTTTCTAATATCTCCACTAACCGCTATTTCCCTCGGGTAATAAGTGAATAGGCACTCAGCTGCAATACCAAAAGGGTTTAAAAAAAAAAAAACCTCAAAATAAACACATTTTACTGGAAAATCATATTATTTTCATCATCTGTATCCATTCTTACCAAAGTAATAACAAACCTAATGGCAAAAAACATCAATGTAAAAAAAAATTTTACATCATTTATGTTAGCAAATTCTGATTTATAATCTTTCTCAGTATCTTTCAGGCCAGAAGCTGAAGGAGTGTCTCTTTGGACAGCATAATTTTATTAAAAAAAAAAAAAGAATTAAAATGTCACCATTTTACAAATGCCACTGAATTAACAAATCTAGCCATTAAGCAGCAATGGCTACTTATGTCACACACACACACACACACAACCACCAGACATTCTGAGCCTCTTATGAAAGAATACAGCACCACCAAGAATCTTGCCAGACAGAAAACGTCAGCCTGACCAAGCCTCTGCATTCAGCTGCCAATCTGCAAGAAAAGTAAAGAGCAGAGAGACATACTCAACTGTACACTGAGTAGTCAATTAGAAAAAACTAGACTGTGGGAAACCATACAAATCAAACAACTCAGGATCTTCAAAAGAAAAGGAAGGGCTGCAGAGGGCATTTGTGAAGTTAAAAGACATTTTAAAAATGGAAAAGATTGACTATCATACATGGATGCACAGTAGGTGATAAAACTATGAAGAATATATAGTGATTGCTATAGAAGTAAAAAAATGGTTACTTTCAGGTGGAGGGAGAAGCAGCAACTGGGAAGGAGCCTATGGGAAGGCTCTGGGATAGCTAATAAGGTGGTTATTTCCCTTATGGTAATTCGTTAAGCCCTATGTTTACATTGTGTGGCTTTCCATATTTGTGTTTATTTTCTTAAAAAGGTTCAAAGTGAGGGTGAAAAAATTTTACAAGGATTTTCTTTACAATTCTTAACTGATTTTTTTTTAAATATCTGTACCAATTTCACACTTATTTTCTCTTCTTGGGAGCTAGAAGCAGTCTGCATAAACGTTCCGTATTAGCTTTGATCTTTGCCTATTTATTAGCATCAGACATTGAGCCCCTAAACAAAGTGCCATCCATGGTCACTAAAAAACAATGGCATGACACAGCCAAGTATCTGAAGACAGCTTTATTACAG